>NC_133327.1:215385789-215985789 GCF_042186555.1 Aquarana catesbeiana
TCACGGCCTAAGGGAGGCTGCTTGCTCACTTAGGCCATCCTGCCATGTGCCTGCAGGGTGCCGAGGTCTCAGGTGGGCAACCTGAAGGATTTATTTCCTGGAAGCTGCAGAAAGCTGATAGAGGGACAGTGGCTGAGGGTCTAGCATGGTATCACAGGCAGAAGGTGTCGCATAGATGTTGTGACAGGAATCAGCACAGGGATAACCATATAAATGTAGCTACACCAAGAAAACTGGGACCAGACTGTTATTTACAGTGAACAATAATCACATACCAACAGCAATACACATGAGAATGTATGAAATTCAAAACCAAATAGACAAAATTCCTAACCAGCAACCTAACAAACAAACTATATACATACAAATGTACAAATGGGAAACACGTAAAGGCAGGGGAGAGCTGGTAGATGGGAAGGAGGGAAACAAAACTGGGATGGAAACAAGGCAGCAGGATACTGGATGCTGGGCAAGGGCAAGAGCAAGATCTAGAGAAAATGGCTTCAGAGTCAGGCAGCAGCACAACAAACAAGGAGCAAGCAGGAGCAGCCAAAACACTGAGGCAAGGCACAGTAGCAAAGGGGGAACTTAAGTACTCTCCAAGCAGGTGTGGCCAGGTGGAGCTGATCCCTGAATCAGGCTAGGAGACACCTAGTGGACACTAAAACTGCAGCTTTCCACCCAGAGCACCACAGTGCCAACAGCAGGTGAACTCAGTCCTAACATGTTGGAAGGAGGCAACCAACTTTACAAGGAGATTTGTGAGTACAATGCTAGAGAGTCAGTTGGGTGTGTGGAGAAAAAAAAGGGACATCAGCCGGTGTTCTGAAGAGCTCAGTCCATTTGGCTCTTTGTGAAGGGACTCAAATTGCTCAAAAGAGGACATTTTTGTGCCTTTAACTACGGTTACAAAGCCAAGTTAACTGGCCGCTTTTACAAGGGCTTACAGTTCTACAGAAGGAAGTCTATGTACATTGGTAACAAAAAGAGCCCCTCACACCAAATATCCCCTCATAAATATCCACATACAAACATGTCAGTCAAATGAAGCGCTGAAAGTGCAATCATACGTGCATTTCACCATCTGAGCCATCCGGTCTCTCCGTCTGTATACACAAGGAGAAGACAACACTTCCTTGTTATGGATCCAGCAGTGGTGGAACGCACATGTCACTTCCGGTGTTGTGTGGGTCACACCCTTGAGGACATAGATATTTATGAGGGGATATTTCCGGTGTGAGGGGCTCTTTTTGTTACCAATAAATGGGATTACGCTATGTGTGCTTTTTTCTGTTTTATGGCTTTTATTGGAGTGCTTATCACCTATTGATCTCCTGGAACGGTGGTGACTGCAGTATATGGTACAGAGGATTACTTCTCTTAGAGGCTGTTTTATTAGAGTGCCCTGGTGAGTGTAACCCCCTGAGGGGAGTGTGTTCTCATGTGGTGGAATCTGAGTGAATCGGTGGAAGGTGCACACTGAGAGATGCTTTAAGGATCACCTATGAATATTATCTGAACTATTTCACACTCATCACTGTTCTTAAAGACTTTTCTGTGAAGTTGGCCACAAGCCTTTATTGCTCAACAATAGTACTGTTTATAGTATCTGACTCACACAGTCCGTTTTTGGATTGTCTATGTGTTTTTATATAATATTTTTAAATTTTGTATTGTTTTTAAACAGCTGCTGAGATAGGATTTAACCCCTTTTTATTTGATAAAATAACTGGGTTCTTTGTTCTTAATAGTGAGTTTCTGGGTTACCATTTTGGTACTTTGGGAACAGTATCTAATATTTTTGGTGCTGAGCGGTGTACTGTAGCCCTTTAGTTACACCTGTATTGCTTTAATATAACTTTGTTATTTCAGAATGTTTCATTTATTCATTGATGTTGTTATGTGGCTGGTACTTACTGGCATTTTATTCCAATGACATGTTTCCCCTTGAGGGGCATTTTATTCAGTGGGTTTCACATTACTTTGCCTCAAACCTGATGAAGGGTTGGGACACCAAAATTGTATTCATGTAGTATGTTCCTATGTACTGTGATAACTGGAATAAACTGTGTAATTTTGAATAACCAAAAGGGTTGTTTAGTGAATTGTACTGTATATAAACATTGAATGAAGTGGAGACCATGAAGGACACGCAGCATGTTTAACAGTGATCAACATCACATGCACTTTGACTGTGTATATATATATATATATATATATATATATATATATATATATATATATATAGTCCTTTCAGTGGCCATCAAATTACTGGTATCTAACATTTCAGACATCTCATCCTCATGTTCTTACAATGAATCCCATTAAAAAGAGTCCTTTTAGTATTGCTATATTTACTGCTTTTAAGTACAGCCGCAACACTCGAGATCTTAAAATATATTTTTAGCTAGCTCTCCTGACATCAAGATTGCAATTTGTAAATACCGGTAATATTCGCAGTGTGATGGATGGTGGAGATGGCAGAAAAGACAGCCTAAGGCCTTTAATAAGATTCAAAATAGAGAGGGAATTAGATGCATTTCTCCCCCATACTTGGGAAAATTGGTTTGAACCGATTGAAAATCAATAGATTGTTTCACTGAACTGACACATGGATGGCTTCTAGGCAGAATACTCTGACGACATCATCTCAGAAGATGCGAATATCAGGAAAGCTAAACTTAATTTGAGCAGCACAATGCTTTTATGGTGACACTGACGCTTTTCAGAGAGATGTGCTCTCGATATCAAAGCAGCCAAGACATTTCATGATACAACAATATTTTAATGTAATTTAACCTTCCAGAGAGGGTAATGGATGGCAGGATGATCAGTTACATTCCCTAAGAGGCATATGCCTATTACAGGATAAAGAGTCTTCATTTTGAAAGATGAATGAATCTGGCCCTAGGCTACAACTGCCAAGGATGAACAGAACAGGACATGGTACTAAATTTGAAAGTGAAAAACAACTATCCCAATAAATACCCAGAAAACAAACAAAGGCATAGGAAACCTACCTATTTCTTCAATTAAAATGACAGAACGTGAAGAGAGAAGAGTACAGTAGTCACAAAATAGCTCTTGAACTGATGGGATATAAAATCACTTGCAGTTTGCCAAGAATAGCAAGCTTTCATTTAGAAACTTCATTAAACTTGATGTATAAAACCGTTCTAAGGAAAATTGAATGTGCATTGCAAAAGAAAGATAAGGGTAGACAGAGTCCTTTCTCACAGTGTTTAATGTATTATGCTCAGAGATAGTCATCCTTCTCCACTTATATTTTAACTTTGTAATGAACTAAATTTGACCATATTATGAATTCTGCACAATAACGTCTTTCATCATTTACTTTGTTGCTATCCATAGTCCAAGAAAAGTTCCTGAAGGTAAATTGCATGATTCCGCAGCCATTTGCTTTCTAACAGGCTTTAAAAATATATACATTAAATAGTCAACGTTACATGTTTTATATTATTTTTTTCTACCTTACTGTGAAGAAATGGATTTTAATTCTTCATTTTCTATAACATTGGCTATCTGTTCTGGGCACCTGCAATTATATTATATACACATTCTGCTAGATCTATTTATAAAATTATTTAGCAATAAGAAAGAAAAGAGTTGTTCAATAGCCCCTGTGTGTATAAATCACAGTGAAACAATTTCTGTATTGATGGCCATTTTTTTCTTATCATTTTTTTTTTAATTGGATGGAGAGTTCAGCACATTACCAGTGGTTCCAGGAAATAATATAGGAAAAACGTTTAAAAATTGCTACCTGTGCTCAAGTGACATAATACAGAAATAGACACATCACAATGTACCCTTTTCTTTTATATTGTTAATGAAGTGTAGCTATCAAAAAACCTTTTCTACAGTCTACAATGACAGACATGTGTATACCTTTGAATAGAACCTAATTGCTTTTTTTAAAGCACAACGGTCATATAAATATTGTACATCTACATCCTCCACCCTACCTCTATTTTCCTGCTACAGATGTTGCACAGTGAGTGATAGCATGTCTGTGCAGTCCAATAGGCACCAGAGTTTGGTCTACGTTTGACCTACCGCCCTCCATAATCTATCAGGCCTAATCTGAAATGTCCCCTAAATTTCTGATTATTACAAGTGTGAGGATGCTTGTGAGGAAGGGTGTGTTAAGTATGGATCTATGTCATAATATAGCACTAAAGTGGAAGAACAAGAACTGCACTGTCACTGAGACAAATAGAGATGTTTGTAATGTTAATAATCAAAATGTATATTTCAGTTTTTGGTAGAAGATGGTGGACTTTTTCTTTTGTTTATATTATGTGGGATGCAAAAGGTGAAGTAGTAACCCCTGACATTGGAAACAGAATTACTAATATCACTGGACTCCACCTAAAATGAAATCTTATGTTTATCAACTTGCCCTCCAGAAGATATAACCCCCTTCATGACCATTTTTTGCAATGCAGCACTGCATTATTTTACCTGACAATTGCGCAGTCTTACGATTCTGTACCCAACTAAAACGTATGTCCTTTTTTTCCCCACAAATAGAGCTTTCTTTTGGTGGTATTTGATCACTTCTGCTTTTTTTAATTTTTTGCACTATAAATCAAAAAAGCAGACAATTTTGAAAAAAACAACATTTTTTGCTTTCTGCTATAAAACATATCCAATAAACAAGAATTGAAAAAATCTAATTTCTTTATAAAATTAGGCCAATATCTATTAGATATGTGATCTGGCACAGAGCGGCCGCCCTGCTGCAGTACATGTACAGTGGGTGGTTCCCAATAGACCTTTAAGATCATGGGCAATTTGTGGAAGACATTGGGGTTGATTTACTAAAGGCAAATAGACTGTGCACTTTGCAGTTGCTCCAGAAATTAGTAAATTATCAGAAGCTCTGCTGACTTCTATCACCCAATTATGTGCAAGCAAAAATGCTGTTTTTCTTTCTTGCATGTGATTGGATATTCTTTGCAAAGTGAAGCTTTACCTCATTTACTAAGCTCTGGAGCAACTGCACTTTGCAAAGTGCACAGTTTCATAGTTTCATAGTTTTATAGTTGGTAAGGTTAAATAAAGGCACTAGTCCAATCTGTGTAATTTGTGTATGTGTGTTCATGCTGATCATTTACCATATTTCTGTATATTGTGTTCTTCACTAAGATGTATGTCCAAGAGTATTTTAAAACTATCAATACTCCCTGCCGACACCACTGATTGTGGAAGAGAGTTCCACATTCTTACCACCCTAACAGTGAAAAACCATCTGGGTAGCTTTAACCACTTCAGCCCCTGACAGATTTGCCCCCCTTAATGACCACAACATTTTTTGCCCAAATAGAGTTTTCTTTCAGTGGTATTTGATCACCTCTGCGGATTTTATTTTTTGCTCTATAAACAAACAAAGAGCAACAATTTTGAAAAAAAAAAAAAAAATTTTTTTTACTTTTTGCTATAATACATGTCCAAAAAATATATAAAAAAACAAGTTTATGCATCAGTTTAGGCCAATATATATATTCTTCTACATATTTTTGGTAAAAAAAAATCACAATAGACGTATATTGATTGGTTTGGGCAAGTTATCACGTCTACAAACTATGGGATAGATTTAGGGACTTTTATTTTTTTTATTGTTTTTACTAGTTATGGTGGCGATCTGTGATTTTTAGCGGAACTGCGACATTGTGGCGGACAAATCTGACCCCATATGACACTTTTTGGGGGCCAGTGACATTATTACATTGATCAGTTCTATAAAAAAGCATTGATCAATGTAAAAATGACACTGGCAAGGAAGGGGTTAACACTAGGGGATGATCAAGGGGTTAAGTGTGTTCCCTAGGTGTGTTCTAACTATAGGGGGGATGGGTTCACTGTGACATGACAGAAATCAGTGTTCTCAATCACTGGGAATAGTAGATCTCTGACTTGAGCCCTGTCAGAACGGGGATCCACCTTGTTACACAGTCAGATCCCTATTCTGCCTTTCTACTAGGAGATCGCGGGTCGCCGGCAGACATTGAGTCTGCCCAACCAGCGGGCACGCTCCTGCAGTGTGCAGGAGCAAGAGCGTGCCAACAGCAGCATGCCGGCCCGTAACTGCGCCTGCACGAGCTGCCGTACAGGTATGGTGATTCGTGCAGGAGAGCCGACCGGCCGAAGTATATCTTCGTGAGTTGGTCGGCTAGTGGTTAAAGTGGTTGTAAACCTCTCCTATACCCAGTGAAGTGAATAGCCTCAGATGATACACAGAGATGAAACAAATCTTCCTACATTGGTTTTACTTGTATATCAGCTGTCTTTCCCTTTCTACATTCTTTGTAAATTACAGATCATACTAAAAATCTTGTTTCCTTATTCAGCAGTGGGTGTGAAGTTTGGGCCAAACCCCATGGTAACTGCAAACCCGAATCCCATCCTCAGTGAAAACAAAATAAAAACAAACACAGATGCAAAAATAAGGTAAATCGTTTTACATCTGAAAGTACAATTTCAGCTTTTCTTAAAATGCAATTTTAGAAATACACTTAGAATGCTAGTATAGGTGTGTACAACAATGCCACTAAGACCTGCAGCTCTACAAATTTCATTAGCAGCTGTTATGCTTCTATGTGCTTACTGCTCCCCATTGTCATTTGAAGAAATTTAGATAACAGACTCAGTACTTTGCTTTGTTTCAGTAAACTTAAAAAATGTATGTTCCTGACAGCTCCAAATTATATGAAATGTGGACCACAGAAAGAAGGAAAGAAGGGTCAAAGCATGTGAAACTCACACATGAAAGGTTTGAAAAGAAATTGTTGTTTCATTAGTTCTAAAAATGAAAATGGGGCTGCACAAAGCTGACATGTCAAAGTACCTCCATTGTTTGACATCTACAACTAAAGATTAACAAATGTTTAGCCTAAAAATAGGCATTTCATAAAGAATTGAAGAATTGCTATTTATAGTTTAATGAAAACCAACTTCTCTTTTTTAATATAGTGAATTAATAGGCAAGTCTTTGTAAAACATAAGCAACTATTCAAAGGGAAGTTCTACTCAAAAGTACTGACTCAGGGCAATGAGTGTCTTATTAATTACAAACTAGCTCTGTGATCCTAGATGCCCAAAGTGTCATAGTAAGATAGAGGTAAATATAGATATGCTTTGAATATTAACTCTAAGCCGATGGAAGTTATAAAACTGCAATAACAACATTTCTATTAGGATTTTTCTCCAGATCACAGTATGTCCAAAGCTGTTCTCATTTTCTTACTCGCTGCTCAGTGGATTACTGTAGGTTAGGGCCAGATGAAAACGCAGATCATAACTAACAGTGCTGCAAAAAACAGGTACTAACAAATGTATTCCTATCTAAAACATTAGTCCAAATACTAACTAGACTTTGCTACTATATTCACATGTAACACTTTCAACCTTTCAAGCCCTGATAAAGGAGGCAGGCTTTGGCCCCTGAAACATGTTGGCTGTTTGTACAGTTATCACCTGATTACATTTGATTAAACTTGTATATGACTTTTAATATCATGGTATGGCCCTGTAATACTGTACTCTACAGAGCATGTCCAAGATGGCTGCCTCATTCCTTATGTGCTCCTGACCTTTCCCTAAGGACATTCGTCCAACAATATATACAACAAATATAAGGGGATTTGTAGTCTAACAAAACCTACGCTATGCAGGAAGCCTCCAAGAACAGTTGGATTGCCATCCTACATATATATACAAACTGGATTGAAAATCACAGACTCCAAGAATCCAAAATTTTAAGACCTTATTGCTAGACTAATATAGATGTCATCAAGCAAAGGAACTAAAGTTATGTGGGCAATAATAAAACAGCCATCAAACCACTTAAGCTGCCTATAAATTGTTCTTTTTTTTGGTCATTTAGCCAGCTCCTCCATCCACACAAATTAGGTGGATAGAGAAATCCCCTCCATCATTGGGACATTGTATTCTTAAGCAGGACTCCCCACCACCAGAATAGAACACATTGATCTGTGGCTGCAGCCTCTGATCAGCAAAAGTTTTCCAACTTGTCTGTTCAAAATAAAGTCAATCTAATGATCAACTTCTGTCGAACTGGAACATCCTCATACTCTTTGAAATTCCGCCAGTCCCTGCTAAACTGGCTGAATTTTGATCCATCTATGACCTCTAATTAGTCTTCTACTGTGTTAGTATGCACATTTGCTAATTCTCATCTTCAGCAATATAAATGCTTCTTAAATCAGGAAGGCTGGCAACTCAGATTCTCTTGAATAAAAGTACTTATTCGTTACATGGATGCACGGGTACAGGCTATATGCTGAAGCTAAGAAGCTGACATCAAAGCATACATGTTTGATTTAAAAACTGATATTTATAACAAAGTAAACCCTCCAAATGGGGCGGGTGCATCCTGATCAGAAATAATCAAATCAATTAAAAACACATGGAGAAAAAAGTTAGAGACACAGCAGGGATATGAAGGACATATCATGAACAAATAAAATATGTTCTGCCAGTATTCTAACAAATATATCAAAACAATGTAGTTATGTTAAGAAAAGAGTTATGTCCATCCTATCATTCAAGCCATATGGTTTTCTAGTATTGAGGGTATGGATCCACCGCACTTCACGTTTAAGCAGAATAAGATGAGTGTCACCTCCTCTTGGTAGTTTTTTTAACCTGTTCAGCGCCAAAAAAAGAAAAGGTGTCAAGATTGCCATGGTGTGCTTCTCAGAAATGTTTTGACACATTTGAAATATTTTTAGCAATGGGAATCATCATTCTCACAAAAGAGGCCGTTATGCCACATCATTCATGGACCAAGAAGATTCAATGGACTGACATCCTAATTCCTGATATCTCTTCATTTATTATACTAAGAGATGGTTCTCTATAAAAAACCTGTATTTATAACTGAATGTAACTGCATTCTGATAGTCACACACTGTGTGGGATCATGTTACATTCCAGTTATATTTCTTATTACTTCTGATTCATATAGCCTTAGAATATACAAGTGAAATAAGGAAATTCTTGTTCAGTTATATATTATCAGGTAATAACAATAGATTTATTACTTTTTAGGACAAATATGTTCAATAATCCAGAAGTAATGGAAGCTTTTTCTTTCTTTTCTTAAAACAAATATATTATTACCTAACTAGTTCCTAGAATTATGTTTTTGTTTATTCTAATCTGAAGCAATACAACCTCAATTTTATGAGTTAACATATCTAAACAGTTACATATGAATAAAATATGTAATTGTTTACTCTAAAAGGGTTAAAATCCCAAAATAATTCAAACTATCTTCATCAATACCCAAGTTATTAACAGTACCTTTCTAACTGAATTATTTAGCCTAGGGCAAGACTAACCATATACAACCACCCTGGAATAAATAATTTCAACAAAAACTATATTCTGCACTCCAATTAATGAAACATCATTTTGATGTCTTTTGACATACCACTTCTCTCCTGTAAGCGGAAGATCCGTGTACCCCCATTAGCCCTCCTCATTCTCCCAACCATATTATGTGGGAGTGTGACGAAGGCACTTATTTATCAAAATGACTATTCTACCCAAATTGCTTTATCTATTCAGAGTCCTCCCTATTCCAATTCCTTCCTATTTTTTGAGAATAGTACAAAAAAGAGCAACTTCGTTTATATGGGGCTCTTCTAAACCACGTATACCTATACACACACTACATCTTCCCAAAAATAAAGGAGGCCTGGGATACCCTAATTTTACTTAAACTACTACAGAGCAGCACATTTGGCCAGTCTGTCCAAATACCATGCAAAACAGGAAATCCCATTATGGGTATTTATAGAGGCTTCAGAAAATGACCCTCTATTAATATCAAATTTATTATGGCTTGATCCTAAAGACCGCTTTAAAATTCATAATCCCATAACTAAACACTTCTTATCTCTCTGGGATAAACTAAAAACCAAATATCAGTTACAATCTCCACACAATCCTCTCCTTTCTTTTATCAGAAATCCGGCCTTTTATCTGGCATGGATCTACCCAAATTCTTTTAAAGCTTGGACAACATCAGGCATTCAGACACTAAATGACTTCATAGCATCTAAATCATTCCTTTCATTCCCATCGCTTAGAGAAAAATATGATCTACCAAACTCTGAGATATTTAGATATCTCCAAATCAAAAATTTCTATACACCATTCCTAAAGGGGGATACACCATTATCCCAATTATCCATTTTTGAGTCAATCTGTACAAAAGATCCATTTGCTAAAGGTACAATTTCATCACTTTATAATCAATTATATGGAGTAGCAAATCTTAATAGACCCTCTTACGTTCAGAGGTGGGAGGAGGTCCTGGGACGAACTTTAGAAGACACGGACTGGTCTAATATATGGCTCACATCTAAGTCATCTTCACCCAACATCTTAGCACTGGAGACAAATTATAAAGTCCTAACTCGCTGGTACCTTGTACCCGCTAGAGTGGCAAAATATTCACCTAATACCTCAGCTCTTTGTTTTCGAGGATGCCCAGAAATAGGCACATATTTACACATATGGTGGACGTGCCCAGTAATCCAAACCTTCTGGAAGGAAGTCTTCGTGATTGCATCTAAAATATTTTAAAAAATAATACAACCAGATTCATATTTAACTTTACTTAATCTAAAACCGGAATGGTTAACACTCTCTCAATTCAAACTTATGATCCAACTAATAACGGCTGCAAAACAAACAGTGGCCAAAGCATGGAAATCTCCTACATTGGTACTAGCAGAAACAATTCACAGAATGAATAATACAATGTCCCATGCTAAGATGGTAGCCATCGATCAAAATCAAATTCCAAAATTTGAAAAACTTTGGCATCCTTGGATAAAACAACAGTTCCTGTCAAACTTCAATGACTCTGTCCTGTTGCCATGGTAACAGATTAAATGACTTACAGAGACACTCATTCTAAGGCTTCAAAGAGAACTAAAAAGAATAATAAACTGACGAGCGGGACACTTGTGGACCATACCTCTACCTTTCAACCCTTTTTCTTCTTTCTCTTTCCTTTTCTCCACCTTACGATTAAAGCTCATTATCAGAATTTATTTGAACTATATACACTCTACTTGTAAACAATATGTATAGTAGGTATAAATCATTTAAATACCTACAAAAGTAACTAAGGAAATTATATATATATCTTTAATTTAGGTTTACGTGAACCCAATGTTTAATATTTGAAATTTCATGATATTTACCTATATAAACCCTACTGTAAAACAATGAGCTTACTTTATAGATCCTTGTAAACTTACTTTATGTATCTTTATAACATTGTATACTCAATAAACTTCTTTTGACAAGGAAATATTTTTAGCATTAGTATTTGTAGTGTCATTCACATGTTCCGAGATTCTAACTCTCGACAGGCGTATACTACACCCAACATATTGCAGGTTGCAGGCGCTACATTGAATTACATAAACCACCGATCTAGAATTACAATTAATATACTGTGTGATGGCATATGTTTTCTTAGTAGAAAAGGAAAAAACTGAGGTACTTTTTTATGTATATGGCACTGCCTGCAGGTATTATGGCCACACATGTAGGATCCTATAGTGGAAAGCCAAGTTTTTGGTTTGTTTGGCTTCTGAGAGCAAAACAAACTAGGTGACAGCGTATTACCTAGACTGGGGGCCTTTCTACTAGAGAAATTACAACCCCCCTTAATGGCACTATACAGACTATTTGGATTTGACTCTGATAGGGAATTCAGATAGCAACACATTGACTTCTAGAACTTTTAGAAAGCCCTGTGCAGGGAATTCCCTTTTATTGGCTAATAGCTGTCACCCAAGTCACACAATTAAATCTTTGCCCACTGGTGAATTCATCAGGACCAGGAGGAACTGTTCTACAGAGGAGGATCTTCTGCAAGAATGTACAGTAATTCAAAAGCGTTTGGAGGGCTTACTTATACTTGTTATAAATATCAGTTTTTAAATCAAACATGTATGCTTTGATGAAGGCTTCTTAGCCGAAACGTGTCAGCTTATAGCATGTACCTGTGTACCCATGTAACTAATAAAGTACTTTTATACAAGAGAATCCAGTTGCCAGCCTTCCTGATTTAAGTATCGTATCTGTGGGGCCTGAATGTCTTGGCTAGAGCACCAGATCACAGTTCGTGGACTTTTATATTGGCAGTGGAGTTGGGGTAACAATTTGTTTCTAATATATATGCTTATCCAAGTAGAGCAAACTTTATTGATGTTCCCAGCAAAACTAATTTACTCAGCTGATATACACTATATTGTCAAAAGTATTGGGATGCATGCCTTTACATGAACTTTAATGGCATCCCAGTCTTAGTCCGTAGAGTTCAATATTGAGTTGGCCTACCCTTTGCAGCTATAACAGCTTCAACTCTTCTGGGAAGGCTGCCTGCAAGGTTTAGGAGTGTGTCTATGGGAATATTTAACCATTCTTCCATAAGCACATTGTCAAGCACTGATGTTGGACCAGAAGGCCTGGCTTGCAATCTCTGCTCTAATTCATCCCAAAGGTGTTTTATCAGGTTGAGGTCAGGACTCTGTGCAAGCCAGTCAACTTCCTCCACCCCAAACTCACTCATCCATGTCTTTCATGACCTTGCTTTGTGCACTGGTGAGTAGTCATGTTGGAACAAGAAGAGGCCATCCCCAAACTGTTCCCACAGAGTTGGGAGCATGAAATTGTCCAAAATGTCTTGGTATGCTGACGCCTTAAGAGTTTCCTTCACTGGAACTAAGGGGCCAAGTCCAACCCCTGAAAAACCAACCTACACCATAATCCCCTCTCTACCAAATGATTTGGACCCGTTCACAAAGCAAGGTCCATATAGACATGGATGAGCAAGTTTGGGGTGGAGGAACTTGACTGGCCTGCGCAGAGTCCAGACCTCAACCTGATAGAACACCTTTGGGATGAATTAGAGTGGAGACTGCGAGCCAGGCCTTCTCCTCCAAAATCAGTGCCTGACCTCACAAATGCGCTTTTGGAAGTATGGTCAAACATTCCCATAGACACACTCCTAAACCTTGTGGACAGACTTCCCAGAAGAGTTTAAGCTGTTATAGCTGCAAAGGGTGGGCCAACTCAATATTTAACCCTATAGACTAAGACTGGGATGGCATTAAAATTCTTGTGCGTGTAAAGGCAGGTGTCCCAATACTTTTGACAATATAGTGTATAATATAATTTATTTATATTCTCCTATTTTTTGACCCTTTGATCAGGTAAATCTAAAACACACATAAAACCATCCCTAATTCCCATCCCGATGTCTCTTGGAATTTTAAAAAAGACCAATAGGGGGTGCAGAGGAGAATAGACAAACAGAAACTTACCTACACTGAATATACAGTATATCAGTCACCTCACCTACAACCTGTCTACCTCAACTGAGTAATCAATTATAAACCCTGATCAGATCAGGGTCCAGAACAAGGAGGGATGAAACACAAACTACTTTGTGGTTCCTCCCCACTGAAAAGAATCACAAAATCAGGAAAATCTAAATCCAGGTATCTACTCCATCATGACTACTTTTTCAAATGCCGAAAAAAAAGACAGCTGTCGTAGCTGATTTTGTTGACTTCTGTTACCCCGTATGCACCACAGAAACATGGCTAGATGAAAATGCAGGACCCACCCTAGAAGCAGCAGTTACAAGCAACTACCCAGTATTTTACTACCCAAGACAAGTTTACAAGTGTGTGGGAGTTGCAATCTTCTTTAAATCCAAACTGTACCTTAGCCCCCTCTCCATTGGCCCAATTAACTTATTTAAATTTATAGATGTGCAACTATCTGGAAAAATTTACTTTAACATTTCACTCACATATCACATTACCCTCTGGTGATAGAAAAGCCTTTCTTCAGAAATAAATAGTATTATGGCTGTGCTGGCCATATACCACCCTAGATTGCTTATCCTTGGAGAATGCAATGCCTGTGTTGATGAGAAGCAGTCCCAATTTGCACAGAAACTCCTTCTTACTATGACAGAATACAAAAGGTCATACAGAATGTCATACACTTGATCTTGTTTTCCATTGGGGTGTCAAAACAATTGCTCCAACTACAAACCTAGCTGTATAGTCAGACTGCCACCTTGTGTATTTCTGTACTGCTCTTCCATCTAACACAAACTTGAAAGAGGAACTTGTAAAATATCACCCATTAAGACAGCTCCTCTCAGATTTCTGTGGTAGTGAGCCCCTCAACTTTTAACTCCATTGCTCCTGTCAAGATCTCACAACTCCATGTGGCCTGGTAAGCTATAACTGTTATGCCGCGTACAGACGATCGGAATTTCCGACAACAAATGTGCAATGTGAGCTTGTTGTCGGAAGTTCCGACCGTGTGTAGGCTCCATCGGACATTTTGTGTCAGAATTTCCAACAACAGATGTTTGAGAGCTGGATCTTAATTTTTCCGACAACAAAATCCATTGTTGTAACTTCCAAGCGTGTGTAGACAATTCTGACGAACAAAATTCCACGCATGCTCTGAATCAAGTGTGAGACGGAAGTGTTCGGTATGGTAAAACTACCGTTCGTAATGGAGATAGCACATTCGTCATGCTGCAAAATTATTATTCTTTTAATGCAGCACATTCTCTTCTTCTTTATAATGCTAGAATAATGAAGTTTTGCTGCTGATATTCTGACAAACTGATTTCTTTATTATTTCTCGTGATCTCTTGAATAATCTTTATTTTTTTTTTCGCCAGATCTCCAGAATAATGTTTCAAATTTTTTTTTTATAGTGATCTCCCTTTTTTTTTTTATCAAGATCTCCTGATTTTTTTTTTTTTTAATGCTTTTTTTTTCTAGTGATCTCCATAATATTTTTTGTTGTTTTGTGTGTCAAGCTACCACAACACCATTATTATCTTATATTTTTTAACCTCAATGTGATTGGTTGGTGTCGGTGTCCCTTGTTAATTTGACATTGTATTTTTGAAATGTACCTGCCTACTCACAAACAAACTGTCCTTTTTGAAGTAAAACACATAGCATAAAACACATATTTATGAATACTTGGCTATGAATTTATGATTTATGAATCCTGGCTGAGACTTTCCATGGCTTCCTCCTGGCTGAGACTTTCCTGTGTATGAAAAGGGGACATAGTTTTAGTTTTTTGGTCATCAATCACACACAATTTTGAGCTCATGACTGTTGCAAATTGAATGTTAACAAATAGAAAAAACTATCATTCTAACCCCAGCATTTTTCATTCTTGTCCCAATCATTTTTGGCTACTACTGTCGATGGATATGTAAACCACTTTGTCCAAATCAGAAATTAGTGATCAATAATAACATCTAGTTAACATCATTAATTTTGTGACAAGAAATATGTTGAACAATTCTATACCTGACTCAAGCTGGGCTCCTCCACATCTTCCTGTGTGGAAGGCCCAGGTTAGACTTCTGAAGCCTCATCTGAGGTGGAAGGAAGAGTGGAAGGAAGGGTTGAGAGTGATGGCCTGATTTCAGTCTGGTCTGACAAAAAACGCAGTCTGTCGTAGTACCAAAGCCTGGGGACATAAATGTCATCTGCCGCTGCTCCTGATCTCAGGGAATCCTGGACTTTTTTGCGCTCCCTATTATATGTGCTCCTCAGGCCACCAATTTTTCACTTCAAATAGGGGATGGTTGCCGTGGGAATCACCAGCTTCACCAATTCCAACAGTTGATCCAGCGCTGCCTTCCTCTTTATTTTTTGTTATTATAAAAAGGGTGTTTCACCTGCCACAGACAGGGCAGCTCTCTGTATTTATCAATGAAGTTGAGGAGGAAGTCATGATCATTGAATCTATCCATTTTATCTGCAAGACACAACACAAGACAAACCCTAATTTCAGGCTAAACTCTCCTAATCTTGTCCCAATATAGGCCTCAATCTATAAGCAGTATAGACCACTGATGCCCCAAGTTAAAATTGTACCTCTGTTAGCTCGATCGATGCTTACGCTACTCTGTCCTCTGCTCAAAGATCGTACATACGACGCATGTGTGTTACTCTTTATATACACTGCGTATGCGTGAAACTCTGCCCGCCACTGACCTTCTTTCTAGTATATTCCCCGCCCCTTCTATTTCGGCGCAGTGGGAGAGCACATGGCGGAGACAGAGCAGGTGCATGCAGAGGAGAGCAGCATCAACGAGGAAAGCCCAGAGCCACAAACGTGGAGATGGTGGACATTTTGAAGAGGGCCGACTATGACAGGAAATATGGACCGTACAGAAACCCAAATATGAGAAAGGCCAAAATCATGAGTAAAGTTGTGAAAAGTCTGCAGAAGAATTTTGGGGTACGGCGATCCAAGGATCGACTGAGGAAACGATGGTCAGACCTCAAATTGAGGGAGCATGATCAGTACAGAAGAATCAAGAGAATGCTGCAAAAAAGTATTTTGTCATGTGTTCCTATTATTATTATTACTTTCATGCTGCTCCATGTGCTTTTCTTTACTGTTGTACAGCTTAAGATGGCGTTTAAAATGGCAAGTTTCAGGTTCGTGGGCACAGTAATCATTCGTAGTATACATCGTTCGTTTGCTCACTAATACAATGTTTTTGGCAGACTAACTACATTTGTTCATGCTTATTTGTATTAAAAGAAATTTATTGTCTCGATGGGTTTGTAACTAGAATGAAATGTAAACTTGATTCAGTGTAAGGAGAGGACACTCAGCAGCTGTTTACACATCTGAATGCAGGAGCACTAGTGTGGGACACCAGAACACCCTTTTTAGGGTGTCCCACACAGATACTCCAGAGGATACTAGGGGTGTCTCCATGTGTGATACTTTACCAAAAAAGGTAGGTATTCCAGCTTTAAGAAAGGTAAAAAAGCATGTCTTCAGCTTGAAACTCTGCCAAAACAGACAGTTGTACGACACTTCCAAGCAATGTTTCATATTCATATTTCTTGCCTCAAATATCTGTGTGCTAAGTATACCTTTTTTGTATTCACATAGGGGAGAAAAGACTCGGGACATCTGAGGACACCAGGGACCCCCAGCCTCCTAAAGAAAGAGAAGTCACCACACCACAACCTGAGGTTGTGGAGGGAGGAGAGGTTCATGACGTGGTTGAAATTGTGACCACAACAGGTGAGTGTCTGAGACCACAGCTTCAGGTAATAAATGTATGCCTGCATATTTATAATACATGGTGTTGATCAGCAAGTATCCTAGGCCTATACTTGAAGCACCACCACTGCGCCTATGTGAGAAAAATTAACCTATACAGCGTAGCTGCCACTTTAAATAATGCAATAAGGTGAATAATATTTAAACCTGTAACCAAAATGAGATACAAATAGTGGTGCTGAAATTAATAATAAAGTGAAAGCAAATATAAATTGCTGAACATGCAACAATGAATATTAACCACCCTGTGACAAGTGTGAAAATAAGAGAACAAATAATCTATAATAAAACGTCCAAAATCTTCCAGTATTAAAGCTTTATGTGACGTCTTCTCAAATCTTCCACCACACCACTATGTGACAGTGATTCCGCTCCCTTCAGATAGCGCACTCACCAGCTTCCAATGTCTTACACTTGTTTTCAACCACACACAAAAGGGGTTAAGTGAATTCCAGAATCCAGCCGTGAATATCAATCAGGATCTCAGCTTCTAATGCCTTATGCCGCGTACACACGAGCGGACTTTACGGCAGACTTGGTCCGACAATCTTTCCGATGGACTTTGTAGCATAGGTGCGCCAGACTTACAAACAGACGGACTTGGACACACACAATCACTCCAAAAGTCCGATGGTTTTGGACGCAGTGACGTACAGAACGTACGACGGGACTAGAAAAAGGAAGTTCAAGCCTCATTACGCCACCCTTTGGGCTCCTTCTGCTAATCTCATGTTTATCTCTTGTTAGTAGAAGTTTGGTTAGAGACGATTCACGCTTTTCAGACTTCAGCTTATTTCAATCATTTTCTACAGTTCAGTTTGTGCTTGTGAGGTTTGTATCTGGTTTTCAGTGCGTATTGGTCAGTTCCTTACCAGTAGGCCACTCTGCGTGGGGGCTTGGTGTTGGGGTTAATACTTTGACCTGAGTCCAGTCCATAAACAGGACGAGGAGGAGTTCATGGATGAAGAATTGGCTGCGCCAGCGTGACCAATTCTCGCACATGCCTTTGCTCCGTGAGATCCGTGAGAATAATCCTGAGGATTTCAGGAATTATCTCAGGATGATGGACCCCGTTTTTCAACATCTGTTGGCTATGCTGACCCCTTATATCAGCAGGCAGGATACCTGCAAGAGGCAAGCCATCACTGTGGAGCAGAGGCTAGTTGCCACATTATGCTACTTGGCGAATGGGAGAAGCCTTCAGGACCTGAAGTTCTCAACAGGCATCTCCCCCCAGGCTCTAGGGATCATAATCCCAGAGACCTGTTCTGGAAAAAGGTGGAAAAATTGTCCTAAAGAACGTCAGGGGCAGGCGACGCAGGCGTAGCATGACACATGCGCAGTGTATATAAAGCTATTACGCTGGCCTACGTATGTCCGAACGGAAGTAGCGAGGGTCATAAACGAAGGTAAGATTTAAACGTGGGTGTGTATTTTGTGTAAGTGTTTGGTGTGTGTGTGTGTGTGTGTGTGTACCCTATATTCTGATAAAAATAATATTGGGAGTTTGGACTGACATTACAGTTTTCATCTTGTGTCTTGTCTTTCAAAAAAAATGAATCCCTTTAAGGAGGAGGAATTTTTGTCTCATTTGATTGATCTCTATCAAGAGAACAGAAACCTGTGGGAGGTCAAGAAAGGCAACACTGGGGAGACTTCTGGAGTTTGTAAAGACTCGAGTCCGCCAGGCAGACATTAAGTTAGTGGAAAATAAAATTGGGATCTTGTGTAATATGTACAGGCGGGAACACAAGAAGATCCAGGATTCCCTCAAATCAGGAGCAGCAGCAGACAAGGTTTATGTCCCCAAGCTGTGGTACTACCCAAAACTGAGATTTCTGGATGACCAGACAGAAGCAAGGCAATCGCTTTCGATCCTTCCCTCCAGCCTTCCCTCCACCCCAGCTGAGGCGTCCCAGGAAGAACCGGGCCCTTTTATCCTTGATGAAGTGGATGCGCCCAGCTTCAGCCAGGTGTACTTTTTTGTGAATTTTGGATTATGTAAATATTAATGATGTAAACTATAAAATGTATTAATTGCTTAAAAATCAAACAGTTCTCCACTTCCTAATTCAGTGTTAGGGGCGTGGCTGTACGGCAATCACATGTAACATTTGACGCTGCACACTGAATTATGAAGTGGACAACTGTTTCGAGCCTGAGAGTGAGAGTGAATCTGTTGTCTGCACACCTCGGGTCCGCCGTGACCACCACATACCGCTGTTATCACTTGCTTGAAGGAATGCTGTGTTTTCATTTTTGTCTTTTTAAGAAAATTTTTTGATGTGAGTTTAATGAGTGAAGATGTTTTAGCGTTTTAATTAAACTGGTTTTACGTTATTACACTATCTGGAGCACTTTATTATTTTCATGTGGAGAGTTCCTGCTTGGTGTTCACGGCTGGATTCTGGAATTCACTTAACCTCTTTTGTGTGTGGTTGAAAGCGCTATAGCCAAGCACGGAAGTGTAAGGCATTGGAAGCTGGTGAGTGCACTATCTGAAGGGAGCGGAATCACTGTCACATAGTGGTGTAGTGGAGGATTTGAGAAGACATCACATTAAGCTTTAATAATGGCTGATTTTGGATGTTTTATTATAGATTATTTGATCTCTTATTTTCACACTTGTCACAGGGTGGTGAATATTCATTGTTGCATGTTCAGCAATTTATATTTGCTTTCACTTTATTATTAATTTCAGCACCACTATTTTTATCTCATTTTGGTTAGAGGTTTAAATATTATTCACTATAATACATGATGTGTTTTATTTTTTTTAGGTGATGTGGATGTTGTGGAAGAAGAAACTAATTTCACCAGTGCAAGTGCACACGTCCTCATCGGGGAGATCATGGTGTGCAATCGTGATTTAGAAAAGATAAAGGAAAACATCAATGATGTTCAACAAAAAATGAAGAACTTAGACATGTGCAGGATGAAAAAATTCGTTTAGTTTAGTTTCGTTTCGATTCGTTATTTAACTTAATTCGTTTAGTTAAATTCGTTGCATTCATTACATTCGTTTTCGGAATTCGTTTCGTTTCGTATTCGAATTCGAAAAAATTCGACCGCATTCGAAAAAATTCGACCGCATTCGAAAAAATTCGACCGTATTCGAAAAAAAATATCAAATTCGAAAAAATTCTAACACATTCGAAAAAAACTGTCAAATTCGAAAAAATTCCACCACATTCGAAAAAAACTATCAAATTCGAAAAAATTCTACCACATTCGGAAAAAACTATCAAATTCGAAAAAATTCCACCACATTCGAAAAAAACTATCAAATTCGAAAAAATTCTACCACATTCTAAAAAAACTGTCAAATTCGAAAAATTTCTACCACATTCGAAAAAAACTATCAAATTCGAAAAAATTCTTACTACATTTGAAAAAACTATCAAATTCGAAAAAATTCTACCACATTCGAAAAAAACTGTCAAATTCGAAAAAATTCTTACTACATTTGAAAAAACTATCAAATTCGAAAAAATTCTACCACATTCGAAAAAAACTGTCAAATTCGAAAAATTTCTACCACATTCGAAAAAAACTATCAAATTCGAAAAAATTCTTACTACATTTGAAAAAACTATCAAATTCGAAAAAATTCTACCACATTCGAAAAAAACTGTCAAATTCGAAAAATTTCTACCACATTCGAAAAAAACTATCAAATTCGAAAAAATTCTTACTACATTTGAAAAAACTATCAAATTCGAAAAAATTCTACCACATTCGAAAAAAACTGTCAAATTCGAAAAAATTCTTACTACATTTGAAAAAACTATCAAATTCGAAAAAATTCTACCACATTCGAAAAAAACTGTCAAATTCGAAAAATTTCTACCATATTCGAAAAAAACTATCAAATTCGAAAAAATTCTTACTACATTTGAAAAAACTATCAAATTCGAAAAAATTCTACCACATTCGAAAAAAACTGTCAAATTCGAAAAATTTCTACCACATTCGAAAAAAACTATCAAATTCGAAAAAATTCTTACTACATTTGAAAACACTATCAAATTCAAAAAAATTCTACCACATTCGAAAAAAACTGTCAAATTCGAAAAAATTCTTACTACATTTGAAAAAACTATCAATTTCGAAAAAATTCTACCACATTCGAAAAAAACTGTCAAATTCGAAAAAATTCTACCACATTCGAAAAAAACTGTCAAATTCGAAAAATTTCTACCACATTCGAAAAAAACTATCAAATTCGAAAAAAACAATAACTGAATTTGAAAAAGTAAACTATATATAACCATTTTGCGAAATTTGAAATTCGTATAGAATGAAATCGAATTCCAATAGAAAAGATTAGGATAGAATAGAAAGTATAAAAGAATAGCATCATGTTTTCGAATTCGATTCGAATATGTTTTCGAATGTTTTCGAATTCGATTCGAATATGTTTTCGAATTCGATTCGAATATGTTTTCGAATTCGATTCGAATTCGTTCGTTTTTTTTTCGGATTCGTTTAAATTCTTTACTTTTGTCATTCGGAAATTCGGATGCATCCGAATTTCCGAATAATGAAAAATTCGTCCGAATTTCGATTCGGAACGAAACGAAATGCACATGCCTAAAGAACATCATTGATGGTTTAGGCAGAATCTAAAACACACAAAAATTGTACCGTTTTGTCGAGGAATTTTTAATTTTAGGGCCCGGTTCACACTGATGCGTTGCGAATTTAGCGCGACTTTGACCCGATTACGTTGCGAATCTTCTTTGAGAATTCATTACGTGTTTGTTGCGAATACTGATAGTATGTCAGAATGTACCATTCATTGGCTTTGGTTATGGCAGCAGTAGTTACTGCTACTGCTGCAGTCATAAAAAAAAGAAGGAAGCCAGACTGAGGAGGAGGATGATGATGATGTTGTCAACTAGAAGATACTGGGTACACCCTGTAATTGCAAATAGGGAGGAGAGAGGACAGTTCAAGATGATCTAAAACTAGCCAGTGCTAAAACGATCTACCTCAACATAATGAAAAATTTTTCAACTACACTCGTATGTCAGTTGACAGGTAAGCAATTATGTAAAAGTTGTACTTTTTCTCCCCATTCCTCCATACCTGCCTTACCCTACACCCCCCTCCATCCCTCACCCTACATCACTCCCCCCTCCATCCCTAACCTTAACCCTAACCATAATCCAAACATCCCTCCCACCCCAATATCCCTTATCCCTCCCCCCACTATACCTCACCCATCTATCCCTCACCCCCACTTTTCCTTACCCCCTCCATCCCTACCCCCTCTATCCCTCACCCTCCATAACCCAATACATCCCTCTGCTCTGTATCCAACCTCCCTCCCTCTCCCCACTTACTTCTCCCCCTTATCCTAATTTTCCCCCCTTTCACCCCACTTCCTTATCTGATACCTCTTCCCTTATCTATGTAATCTTACCTCTTCTCAGAATTTATTTAATTTTCAGTTTCAATTAATTGCTTCGACTGATCTACAGCAATGTGGAGCATCAGAACACCACTTTCCGAAATAGTGTGGAGTGATTACTTGTTACCTTAAGGTAACATATTTAATAAAAAGCCAGATATCCAGCAAATGCATATGCTTTTTTTGTCGTGGCAGCTGATCCACTCTTGGCCTCACGTATTTGATGTAGGTGTTGCGTAGACTATGCCACCTCATCTTTACTTAACTTAGAGCAAAAAACAAAAAAGTAAGCACACAATTAATTATCCTTCTACTTCCTTTCAGGTACCTGGCTACCGGCAATTCTTTCGCCAGTTTACATTACGAATTCAAGCTAGGCAAATCGACCGTGAGTTCTATTGTGCCTAAAACCTGTGCAGCTATCTGGCTAGTTTTAAAGGATTTGGTGATGAAGAAGCCGACTAGGGAAGACTGGGCTAAAATTGCCAAAGTTTTTTGGGAGCGGTGCAATTTCCCAGTTTGTGTGAGTGCAATAGATGAAAAGCACATCAGAATAATCAGCCCAATTCGTAGTGGCTCAAAGTATTTTATGATTGGTCAAAGGTAATCAGTGGTTTACCCCAAGGTTCAGTGCTTGGAAACCCTGACTTTTTAATATCTTTGTAAATGATATAGGATCTGGGATTAAAAGTACCATTTCTGTCTTTGCAGATGACACCAAGCTATGCAGTAGAATTACATTACAGGATGTCTCCAATTTACAAGCCAACATTCAATGCACTGTCTAATTGGGCAACTAAGTGACAAATGAGGTTTAATGTTGATTAATGTAAAGTTATGCACTTGGGAGCTAAGAATATGAATGCTAATACATACTAGTGGGAGTACAACTGGGGGAATCTATACTAGAGAAGGATCTTGGGGTTTTGGTAGATTATAAGCTCAATAATAGCATGCAATGCCAAGCTGCCATTTCCAAAGCAAGCAAAGTTCTTTCTTGTATTAAGAGATGTATGGACTCCAGAGAGAGAGATATCATTATGCCCATGTACAAATCGTTAGTAAGACCTCATCTAAAATATGCGGTTCAGTTTTGGGCACCAGTTCTCAAAAAAGGATATCGGGGAACTGGAGAAAGTGCAGAGAAGGGCAACCAAACTGATAAGACGAATGGAGGAGCTCAGCTATGAGAAAAGATTAGAGGAACTGAATGTATTCTCTCTTGAGAAGAGGAGATCAAGGGGGGATATGATCAACGTGTACAAATACATAAGGGGTCCATATAGTGAACCCGATGTTAAATTATTAGATTAAAGTTCATCACAGAGGACAAGGGGGCACTCTTTACGTCTAGAGAAAAAAAGATTTCATCTCCAAATATGGAAAGGTTTCTTTACAGTAAGAGCTGTGAAAATGTGGAAAAGACTCCCTCCAGAGGTGGTTCTGGCATGCTCAGTAGATTGCTTTAAAAAAGGCCTGGATTCTTTCCTAAATGTACATAATATAACTGGCTACTAACATTTATAGGTAAAGTTGATCAAGGGGAAATCCACTTGCCTCTCAGGGGATCAGGAAGGTATTTTTTCCCTGCTGTAGCAAATTGGAGCATGCTTTGCTTGGGTTTTTTGCCTTCCTCTGAATCAACTGTGGTTGAAGTATTGTGTCTATGGGATTGTATGATTTTTTTCTTGGTTGAACTAGAGGTCTTTTTTCAACCTGACTAACTATGTAACTATGGGTGGGGCTTGGCCAGGGAAGTCATCACACCTGCTGACTCCCACAAGTGCAGTGTTCTCTGTATGTGTATCTCTGTGTACACTGTTTAAGTACCTCTTTTGCTGTGCAATAAAGCAATATACTTTGGTGGTATTACACTATGTTGGCTGCCTTTGATTTTTTTGGTGGATGAGCTAATCTGGTGTGGCGCATTGTTAACCCTTGTTAACCCTTGGTGTATGCTGATCGGAGGTCTGGTGGTCATTGCTGACTAAAGCAGGCGGTCTCCTAGGGGGCTTATTCACACTGAGTGCTTATTAATCTCTATTATAATAGCAGATCAACATTATTTGGTAAAAGACTATGGGGTTGATTTACTAAAACTGAGGAATGCAAATCTGGTGCAGCTGGGCATGGTAACCAATCCGCTTCTAACTTCAGCTTCTTCAATTAGACTTTGAGAAAAAAAAACCTGGAAGCTGATTGGTTTCTATGCAGAGCTGCACCAGATTTTGCACTCTCTAGTTTTAGTAAATCAACTCCTGTGTGATTTGTGGTGGAGGAAACGTGTGGAGAAGCACTTACCTGTTTTCCTTGTCCTTTGTACTTTTTGAAGGTATTTGTGTGGACTTTAATCACATCATTTGTAGACCACTATGAACTTATACATGCTCACATTATTTATTGAAAGATCATTTATGAATTGATTATGGCTATGATCCTCTGAACGGATCCCTGTTCTGTTCGCACCAGAACTTTCGAACACCGCAAAAGTTTAGACCCGAATATCTAACCCCATTAAAGTAAATGGGACCCGAATGGCAAAAATCAAAAGTGCTCATTTTGAAGGCTTATATGCAAGTAATTAGGCATACAATGGTTATAGGGGTCCGGGTCCTGCCCTGGGGAACATGTATCAATAAAAAAAAGTTTGTGAAAAACGTTTTTTTAAATGAGCAGTGTTTTTTTTCATTGATAAAAATGAAAAAAATCCTTCCAATATAGTGCCTGGGGGGGTCCCCTTAGTCTACCTGTAAAGTGGCAGATCTGTACCATGTCTATAATCTGCTACAGCAATAATTGCATTTATAAAGACAAAAAAATGACATTTTCCCTGCAAGCTGCCTTTATTTTGCTCAGCAACAGCTGGGGAGCCAGTGTGTATGATGAGGCCACAATGTAGTACACCGGGAACAAGATTAGAGATTTTTTGGATACATTCTGGAGTCACTTTGACTTTGGATAGAAGTAACGGGTGCATAAAAATTGGTCTTTGGGTGTCGGTGGTGCCTTCTCACCGTAACCCTATAGAGGTACTCTTGATGAAAGCAAGAATTGGCCTTGCTGTAAAAAATTGCAATGATATGCATCTGTCAAACAGGTGCAGAAAAATTACTCTTTGGGTGTCGGGAGCGCCTTCCCACTGTAACCCTATAGAGGTGCTCTTGATGAAGGCAAAAAAAATTGCAATTGCAACGTCTTTGGGTGTTAATTGTACCCATGAAACCTGAACCAAAAACATTCTCCCAGATGACATGATTGAACACCCTCAAAGCTAGGCAGCCTCAAAGTCCTGCAGAGATTCCACATCTCAAAAAGACTTAATCAGTGAAATCGGCATCAGGGGCTTCATAGCTGGCAATCCAGGACTGATTCATTTTTATAAAAGTCAAATGGTCCACGGAGTCTGTGGACAGACATGTTCTATGATCAGTAATGAAACCTCCTGCAGAACTAGATGCCCATTCTGAAAGCACACTGGATGCAGGGCAGCCCATCAACTCAATAGCATACTGGGCAAGTTCTGGCCAGTGGTCTATTCTCATAACCCTGTAAGTCAGTGGATCGTCAGCTGGAAGGCTCTCCATATCTGTTTTGGCCCTGAGGTATTCATCCACCATGTGATGCAGATGCTGCCGATGGGATGTGGAAGCTGACAGCCCTGGGCGGCGAGGACTAAAAAAATTCCGAAATGCCTCACTTAGGCAGACGCCTTCTCCGACGCTCCTCTCTTGACCAACAGAAGACTCAATACTATGTTTTCCACGACACTGTAACAAAAAGATGTCTAAATATCTGTTTTTGAGTAGTCACTTGATGTCACTTGATCATCAGAGCAGAATACAAAGATTTTGAGGGGAGGGGACGTAGCCTTCTTCACTCACAAAAGACCAGAGAGTCTCACAAATAACTGATAGAATCATAAGTATTTTTAGTTCACTAGCATGGAAATTACATTTAAAAGCATTCATTATCAAGAACAAATGCACTTTAAAATTGAGTGAGTGGTACTAAAGGTACAAGGTATACTTTTCCATGCAGCTCCTCCCCCAGCCCCCCAAATACTTACCTGAGTCTGAACTTGATCCAGTGATGTGCATGAGAGTAGCAGCTCTCTTGGCTCTCTCTCCTCATTGGGCAGAAAGGCAGAAGTGAAAGGCTCTGCTGTCAATAATAGGCTGTAAAGGAGAAAGAGCTGGGGTGACACACAGAGCCGGCTCAAAAGCTAGCATGCACAAGTTTCCCAGAGCAAGCAGTTTGCTGTGGAGGAATTGGCGGGGGGGGGGGGGGCAGGAGCTCTGGTTGGCAATCCCAGAAGAGAAGGATCTGGGCTGCTCTGTGCAAAACCACAGAGCAAGTATGTGTAACATGTTTGTTATTTAAAAAATAGCCTTTAGAAACACTTTCAAGTAAAACTAAATCATCCATTTCTTTGTATGTACTAGTTAATTACCTTTTGTATTATATATTATTTTTATTTCATTCTCTATTAGTTTTAAAGTACCTGGTTATCCTGTCAGTTCACACATCTCTTGTGTATTTCTATTTTTGGGCTGACAATGCTTTGTTACTGCTAGTAATTGCTAAAATCTTGTAGTGTTAGCCTGCCACATCTCCTTTCCGACGCACAATACACATGCACATTGGATGCTTTCTCATTAATGAGGATGCACAAGAGTACTCATTCATAGGAGAGTTCTGGTAGTGCATATGCACACCTCTCTCAGAACAACTCCTCCCATCCTTCTAGAAAGGACAGAGAAGGTGCCTCTAAGTGCAGTATGCCAGTGATTTATTGTTCCACACAATTTAAAAACACTTACAAGAAGGTGGTCTAACATAGGCTCATCAATACCGGTGTGTTCCCGGCGGGGCTCCTGCTGCTATCGGTGTGTTCCCCATGGGCCTCCTGCTGCTATAGGTGTGTATTCTCAGCAGGGCTCCTGCTGCTATTGGCGTGTTCCTGGCGGGGCTTCTGCTGCTATCGGTGTGTTGCCGGCGGGGCTCCTGCTACTATAGGTGTGTGTTCCCGGCAGGGCTTCTGCTGCTATTGGTGTGTTCCCGGCAGGGCTCCTGCTGCTATCAGTTTGTTTCCCACAGGGCTCATGCTGCTATCGTTGTGTTTCTGATGAGGCTCCTGCTGCTATCGGTGTGTTCCCGGCGGGGCTCCTGCTGCTATCGTTCCAAGTCCCAGTGCCATCTAGCAGCTCAAATAGGATAGGTTAGCCTGATCAAGACTGCTGTTGCTCTTCCAGGACCATGATGGAACGCACGCCTTGCATGTAGAACACATGGACTGAGAGTTCCTTCAGCAAAGAGGGTGGTGACGTGTTTCAGAGCATGCATTTTATGCTCCTTCTGTAAACATTTCTACCTCCCATCCTCCTAGCCTGCTGGGAAGAGAGAGTGCTGTAATTTTGCCACCAGCTCAAAGGACCAGTGTTCAAGTGGCATGGAAACACAATTTCCCACGGGCATACATCACTTCCAACAGTGATGCCTGAGCTGCTAAATTACACGCCCACCAGCTGCACTATATTACTATGAATGAAGAATTGTGGTTACATGACCATAGGGGAACTATTTTAAAAAAGGTACTAATATAGAGCTTTGTCTTATTTACACACTGCAACCTACAAACAAAGCAATGACTGACATTGGTCAGTTTGTTAATGTTATGCTTTACATCTGCTTTAGGTTTTTTTAAGGTTTACATACACTTTAAAGCTTTAATTTACCTAGCAAACAAGAACTGTTGTAGTACACTGAAAGCCAAAGTAAATTATTTTAAACTATTCATAGTGCTTACCATCACTTTAAACCTTTGCTCAGAGCTGCAGGGTAACTTTAATCCTTTCATAATAGAGTGACCGATCCATCAGAGCAGGTGCAATTTTAACTCTAAATCCTATTGGTTCTTTGAATGTAATGCGGTTTCAGGTTTGACATAAAGTTGAGCTCCTTTGTAAGTCACTGCCTATACCTTTGGCTTATATTGTCATGCTGAATTGACTGACTATAAAAAGAAAGTTTCACTCTCTAAGTGCAAGAAGAAATATGCATATTTCTTTTTTAGAATTACTAACAGTACGCCTTTAATTACCTGACTTGTACTAAACACTAGTTCTGTTGCAAAAGATTCCTCTGTAAATTAACCGTGCAATATTTTTGTCCTTGTTCTCAGCAACAGAAACAGATTGTTCATTATAACTGCCATGAACTGCTTAAAATCAACCCTGTACAAAAAAGGTTTACAATCAAAGTAGACCTCAGTCTTCAAAGATAAGTTCTATATTGAGGCAAACTATTCATTCTTAATATGCTCCTATTGCCTTTGCCACCCTCTGATCTTCTGTCACATACTTCCAGCACATAGATCCTTGGTAGAAATCTAAAAATGTCACATCAATAACTTTTCACAAAAGCAAAAAAATTTTATTGGGCCTTCTTTCTAGAAGTGATTCTTTTATGTTTTTGCTTTATTCTACTTACAGAAATACACAGTCCTGGGTCATTTTTTATACTGTAACTCTGACTTACTGAAAAAATGTGTCAAGAAGTATTATTGTGTACCACAAATATAATTGTCAGCCCTCGGCCAAAATAAAAGACCCAATGCATGAAATATAACATCTTTAATATTACTGTATGTGTTTTCTGTATATTTATAAAGAAAATATGAATGTATTAATTTATATAATATTATCTATCTATCTATCTATCTATCTATCTATCTATCTATCTATCTATCTATCTATCTATCTATCTATCTATCTATCTATCTATCTATCTGTCTATCTGTCTATCTGTCTATCTGTCTATCTGTCTATCTGTCTATCTGTCTATCTGTCTATCTGTCTATCTGTCTGCCTGTCTGCCTGTCTGCCTGTCTGCCTGTCTGCCTGTCTGCCTGTCTGTCTGTCTGCCTGTCTGTCTGTCTGTCTGTCTATCTATCTATTGTATCTAGTTAGGATAAGGTGATGTGATTTATTTTAAGTTTGTGTGTATATAATTGTCAAAAGTATTGGGACGCCTGCCTTTACACGCACAATAACTTTATTTGCATCCCAGTCTTAAACCCCACAGGCATAAAGTTAATGTGCGTGTAAAAGCAGGTGTCCCAATATTTTTGACAATATAGTGTATGTATATATGTGTGTTTTTTTTGTTTTTTGTTCTTTAATGTCAATGTTCTGTGTATGTATGAATCCTTGTATTCCATCTATCTACCTTTCTGTTCTTTTGTTCATGGTGGTGAGCTGTCCAAATGGTGCCATCCATTTGGTTAACATATATTGGATTGGTTTACCATGTATTTTTACTACTTTGCTTGTGAGTTATTTTTAATCCTTATTATGTGGTGATTATTATGCAGAGGAATCTTTGTTCTGGAAGATGTAAAAAAAAAAAAAAATTCTTGATCTAGTTGACTGAGCAGTATTTCATCCCTGAGGGGTTACAAGCATGATAGACATCATTACCGTGTAGAGGTCATGTTACTGTATAAAGATCAGCAGGTTGGAGTGACACTGGTAATCAGGCTGCATGTTAAAGTGTGCAATTTAAAGGAGTATTCACGCCTGGATTGGGACTTTATTATTTTGTTGTGCACATACTGTAAATTTCTGGATTGTTCACAGTATTTTGGTAGTCTAACACTTCACATGTGAATTTTGAGATGTGTTTTACTTGTTGGATTTATCATGATTTTGCCTTAGGCCCCTTTCACTCGATCAGACCTCTCGGATCCTCCTGTCCATTTTTCAGGCGGATCCGAGTGGGCCACCTGTTGACTTCTATGGGCAGGCGGATATCAGCGGATATGTGTGCGCTGACACCCACCCGCTGACACCCACTTGCCATCCGATCCAACAAGATCCACTCAAAACAGACGGATGGCGATACGTTTGCCATCCATCCAGCGGATCGGATGGGATCGGATGAAAGTAGACATGCTGTCCGTTTTTATCCGATCTCCCCATAGAGAACAGTGGGGCTCTGACAGGTCCGTCTCTGCACAGTAGAGATGGACCTGTCATCCGCCTGCTCAGCGGGGATCAACAGAGCGATCCCCCACTGAGCTAGCAGGCGTCCATCCAACAGATCCGCCCCATGTGAAAAGGGGCCTTAGTTTTCACATAGTGTTGTTTTGTTAGTAATATTTACAGTTTTTTCACAATTATTTTTATATCACTTGATTAGTGAAAGCTTTATCAGTGAACAGAGTTTAGTGAGGGTAGTGCTGCACTACATAGTTTGTCATCTGTATACATTGCTTCACTATTGCTAAGGACTGCACCCTATCCTTGGGGGTCCCAATAGCCTCTGGGCGTCAAGGGGGTACTACATACTGTTTCTATGTTTATTTTTTCTACCTTTATACGCTGCTATCTATCTAGCTATCTGTCTGTCTGTTTGTCTGTCTATGGATCTAACATTCTGACTGTCCTATTTAGTTGCTTTTAGTTTTAATTTGGAATGTATTAAAATTAAACTGATATCCTGATCAGTGAAATAGGCTAAATTATCCATCTTGAATTTTGTATCTATACTTTTAAACCACTTTCTTCAAACTCATGTCATCTAAAACAGTTAATAATAGTGTAGTACAGCTTTACCACACAGAGATATTTGCATATTTATAATTCTGACCTATACCATTGGGCCACTTTTTCAGATTCACCACAAATTTTAGGAGAAAAGTATAAACTGCAATGCTTTAATAAAGGTAGATTTATTTGATCAGTTGTTTTAAAGTAAGATTTAAAGGTCAAGCTACAAAAGTGAGCCACTATTTACCCCTTGCTCTTTTTGATACCATATTATAGTTGGTCACTATCATGAGGGTCATATATTTGTCATTTCCTTCCTAACGTTTTAATTTTTTTTTTTAGACTTTCTGTTTTCAATTAAGATTAATGTGGGATTACATTTTTTTTAATGCTTGCTTTAAGGCAAATCCAGGAACAAGTTATAGGATGTTAACATAAAAAATAAAATAGCAATTTTACAGCATATACATAAGTAATGCAACTATAAGCCTGTCAACATTCTTGTGTTAAAATAAAAGTGAACATTCTTTGTTTAGAAGTTTTAATAAAGACATGTTTCAAAATGTGCATTAAATATCACATAACAACGTAATTAAGTGTTAAGCTGTCAAGAAGCTTAAGACATTTTTTTCTTTGTTGCCTGTTATAACTAAATGCAGCAACATTTGTTTATCAACCCTGTTAAAGTGTTTGTTATCCCCAGCATTTCATATTCCTGATATATATCTGTTATAGAATGTACTTGTGTTTAAAAAGTATCCTGTTCTCTTTGTATTGTTTCCTTTGTGTGGTATACCTGGTGACCCTACAAGTCCCCCTGCTTTCATATTTCAAACTGACCATAGTAAGCATAGAAGCATATCCATCCCAGTGTGGTCAGTTTTCTGGCTGTGCTGGGAGCACAGCCTTCCGGTCTTCCAATATTTGGACTTGTGCTGACATGCACCCCTGCATAGCTCTTCACTGGGAAGATTGGTGTATTACTCTTTCTTTGCTTCTTTCTTTACTTCCTGCTGACACGCCTCCTGCAGTCTCCACCCCCACCTCTCTAATATCCTTAAGCAGCTGAGCATAGAGATTATGTTATCACTTATAAAACAGAAAAAACAGGTATATATATATATATAGATATATATCTATATATATATCTATATATATAGATATATATATAGATATATTTTTTTTTTACATCTATACACAATTATCTAGCCTTTAATTTCAATTTTAAACTGAATGGGTTGTTTTACAAGGTAAGGGTTCACATATATGTTAAACTTAGTTACATAGTAGGCGAGGTTTAAGAAAAAGAAACAAGTCCATCAAGTCCAACCTATGTGTGTGATTATATGTCAGTATTACATTGTATATCCCTGTATGTTGTGGTCGTTCAGGTGCTTATCTAATAGTTTTTTTAAATTATCGATGTTCCCCGCTGAAACCTTTGGAAGAGAATTACACGTCCTAACCGCTCTTACAATAAAGAACCCTCTTCGCAGTTTAAGGTTAAACTGCTTTTCTTCTAATTTTAGTGAATGGACACATGTCTTATTAAATTTTCTTCAGCTAAAAAGTTTTATCCCTATTGTGGTGTCACCAGTACGGTATTTGTAAATTGAAATCATATCCCCTCTCAAGCGTCTCTTCTCCACAGAGAATAAGTTCAGTGCTTTCCTTATAACTAATATCCTCCAGTTCATTTATTAATTTTGTTGTCCTTCTCTGGACTCTCTCCAATTCTAGCACATCCTTCCTGAGGACTGGAGCCCAGAACTGGACAGCATACTCCAGGTGGGGCTAGACCAGAGTCTTGTAGAGTGGGAGAATTATTGTTTTATCTCTGAGTTAATCCCCTTTTTAATGCATGCCAATATTCTGTTTGCTTTGCTTGCAGCAGCTTGGCATTGCAAGCCATTGCTGAGCCTGTCATCTACTAGGACCCCCAGGTCCTTTTCCATCCTAGATTCCACCAGAGGTTTTCTCCCTAGTAAGTAGATATTTTTGCCACCCAAATGCATTATTTTACATTTTTCTACATTAAACCTCATTTGCCATGTAGTTGCCCACCCCATTTGCCATGTAGTTGCCCACCCCATTAATTTGTTCAGATATACTTGCAAAGTTTCCACATTCTGCGGAGAAGTTATTGCCATGCTTAGCTTACAGTTTTTCTCCATTGTTTTGGCTCATTTCTTAAAACAGAAATTACATTTTCAAAACTTTAAGATCATTTGGCAAAACAGTTTTACAGTTCAGCACAACACTATAACTCTGGTGCAAAAGCTCATATCTCTCCCAAAACTGTTCACTCATGCTTCAAAACCATATTCCTTTCCCATATAAAGAGTCAGTGCCCCCAAAATGGCAAAGATTCTTCTCAATTGCTTTGGCTCATTTCTTGAAACAGACCAGACGTTACATAATTACATAGTAGGTGAGGTTGAAAAAAGACACAAGTCCATCAAGTCCAACCTATGTGTGTGATTATGTGTCAGTATTACATTATATATCCCTGTATGTTGCAGTCATTCAGGTGATTATCTAATAGTTTCTTGAAGCTATCAATGCTCCCCGCTGAGACCACTGCCTGTGGAAGGGAATTCCACATCCTTGCCGCTCCTACAGTAAAGAACCCTCTACGTAGTTTAAGGTTAAACCTCTTTTCTTCTAATTGTAATGAGTGGCCACGAGTCTTATTAAACTCTCTTCTGCGAAAAAGTTTTATCCCTATTGTGGGGTCACCAATACAGTATTTGTAAATTGAAATCATATCCCCTCTCAAGCGTCTCTTCTCCAGAGAGAATACGTTCAGTGCTTGCAACCTTTCCTCATAACTAATATCCTCCAGACCCTTTATTAGCTTTGTTGCCCTTCTTTGTACTCGCTCCATTTCCAGTACATCCTTCCTGAGGACTGGTGCCCAGAACTGGACAGCATACTCCAGGTGCGGCCGGACCAGAGCCTTGTAGAGTGGGAAAATTATCGTTTTATCTCTTGCATTGATCCCCCTTTTAATGCATGCCAATTTTCTGTTTGCTTTATTAGCAGCAGCTTGGCATTGCATGCCATTGCTGAGCCTATCATCTACTAGGACCCCCAGGTCCTTTTCCATCCTAGATTCCCCCAGAGGTTCTCCCCCCAGTGTATAGATTGCATTCATATTTTTGCCACCCAAATGCATTATTTTAAATTTTTCTACATTGAACCTCATTTGCCATGTAGTCGCCCACCCCATTAATTTGTTCAGGTCTTTTTGCAAGGTTTCCACATCCTGCGGAGAAGTTATTGCCCTGCTTAGCTTAGTATCATCTGCAAATACAGAGAATGAACTGTTTATCCCATCCTCCAGGTCGTTTATAAACAAATTAAATAGGATTGGTCCCAGCACAGAACCCTGAGGAACCCCACTACCCACCCCTGACCATTCTGAGTACTCCCCATTTATCACCACCCTCTGAACTCGCCCTTGTAGCCAGTTTTCAATCCATGTACTCACCCTATGGTCCATGCCAACGGACCTTATTTTGTACAGTAAACGTTTATGGGGAACTGTGTCAAATGCTTTTGTAAAATCCAGATACACCACGTCTACGGGCCTTCCTTTATCTAGATGGCAACTCACCTCCTCATAGAAGGCTAATAGATTGGTTTGGCAAGAACGATTCTTCATGAATCCATGCTGATTACTGCTAATGATATCGTTCTTATTACTAAAATCTTGTATATAGTCCCTTATCATCCCCTCCAAGAGTTTACATACTATTGATGTTAGGCTAACTGGTCTGTAATTCCCAGGGATGTATTTTGGGCCCTTTTTAAATATTGGTGCTACATTGGCTTTTCTCCAATCAGCTGGTACCATTCCAGTCAATAGACTGTCTGTAAAAATTAGGAACAACGGTCTGGCAATCACTTGACTGAGTTCCCTAAGTACCCTCGGATGCAAGCCATCTGTTCCCGGTGATTTATTAATGTTAAGTTTCTCAAGTCTAATTTTAATTATGTCCTCTGTTAACCATGGAGGTGCTTCCTGTGTTGTGTCATGAGGATAAACACTGCAGTTTTGGTTACCGAAGCTCCCCGATTCACTCGTGAAGACTGAGGAGAAGAATAAATTCAATACCTTCGCCATCTCCCCATCCTTTGTAACCAGATGTCCTTCCTCATTCTTTATGGGGCCAATATGGTCTGTCCTCCCTTTTTTACTGTTTACATACTTAAAGAATTTCTTGGGATTTTTTTTGCTCTCCTCCGCTATGTGTCTTTCATGTTCTATCTTAGCCGTCCTAATTGCACCCTTACATTTCTTGTTGCATTCTTTATAAAGTCTGAATGCTGAGGATGATCCCTCAACCTTGTATTTTTTGAAGGCCTTCTCCTTTGCTTTTATATGCATTTTTACATTGGAGTTAAGCCATCCAGGATTTTTGTTCGCTCTTTTAAATTTATTACCCAATGGGATACTTGGCTAATGCCCTTATTTAATATGCTCTTAAAGCAAACCCATCTCTCCTCCGTATTCTTTGTTCCTAATATTTTATCCCAATTTATGCCTTTTAGCAAGGTTTGTAGTTTAGGGAAGTTGGCTCTTTTGAAATTCAGTGTCTTTGTGTTCCCTTCATGTTACCTATTTGTGTGATTTATACTGAAACTAATTGACCTGTGATCGCTGTTACCTAAATTGCCCCATATTTCCACATCTGTGATCAGGTCTGTATTGTTGGTAATCAGTAGATCCAGTAATGTTTTATTTCTAGTTGGTGCGTCTACCATCTGACCCATAAAATTGTCCTGCAAGACATTAAGGAACTGGCGAGCCTTAAATGAATGCGCGGTTCCCTCTGCCCAGTCTATGTCTGGATAATTAAAATCCCCCATTATGATAACACTTCCCATCCTTGCTGCTAATCCAATTTGTGATAGGAGATCCGTCTCCACTTCCTCCCTCAGGTTAGGGGGGCTATAGCATACTCCCAGTATTATTTCCCCCTTAGCTTCATCCCTTTGGAGCTCTACCCATAAGGATTCCACCTCCTCTCTAGCTCCCTCAGTGATGTCATCTCTCACATTCGCTTGTACATTATTCTTGATATATAGGCATACCCCTCCCCCTTTTTTACCCTCTCTATCCTTGCGGTATAGGGTATACCCTTGAATGTTTGCCAGCCAATCATGAGAACTGTTGAACCAGGTCTCTGAAATTCCCACAAAATCCAAATCCTCCTTGTACAACAGTATCTCTAGTTCACCCATCTTGTCCGCCATGCTCCTGGCATTGGTGAACATGCCACATAGTTTAGACCGGACGCATATTGTCCTCGTATTGGGTGTTTCAAGATTGCAACTAGGACTTGCTACTATACTCACCTTGTGTTTTTTGCTTTCGTTCTCAACTCTCTTGGTGCTTTTGCCAAAATAACCTGGATGGTTCGACACAACACCTTGGTTCACCTTCAAAAGCTCATATCTTTCCCAAAACGGTTCACTCATGTGTAAAAAATACATTTCTTTCTCATTCAAATAGTCAGTGCCCCAAAATGCTTTGTCCCTTTGGCACTGTGTAAGCACTGCAAGTCAAAATGTTTAGATGTTTTGTCTCTATGTCAGAGGACCATTGAAATATCCCTCATGTCCACCTTTCAGTCTTAGCCCAGTCCTTCATTGACAATGGTTACTGTACAGTTTTTGTCTAGCTAACTGAATACAATTGTGTATAAAACTGAAAAAAAAGAAAAGATTTTAGGGTAAGAGTAGCCTCCAAGGTTTGACATCACACATTGCACTCATACTGCCAAGGAAAAATTACTTTACAGTATTGTAACCATTATCATTCACACACAAAGTAACTTCCATACATCAGAGTAAAAAGAAAATGTTTACAGCATAATATACGGAAATATAAACACAGAAACAAAAAACAAGGAAAATTACATTTAGCCTACAATGCTGTAAATAAAGCTGGAGTTTCACAACTACTGTAACATCTCTTCACTGGCCACCGTCCTCACCCTCCTGCCCATCCACACGCTGCTGTCTGTCTGGCCACAGATTCTCGTTAACATTGCAGTGTATATCCCTTGCGATGCAATGAGGGAAGAAACGGCGTGCATGTCGCCACCATCCCCTACACTGATCTCCTGTAATATCCTCACAGGCAGCGTCCATTGCATGGAGCACGGACCTCTGATCTTGAGCCCGATGCTCATACACTCTCCACCTCCAAGCGGAGAAAAACTCCTCAATAGGATTGAGGAAAGGAGAGTAAGGTGGTAGGAACACCATATCCATCCTTGGATGAGCAGTGAACCAGGCCCTGATAAGTGGGCCAAGGTGGAAATTCACATTGTCCCATACAATTATATATTGTGGTAGGTGAGGGCCTATGAGACCTCTCTCATTTTCAGGGATCAAATCCAAATGAAGGTGGTCCAAGAAGATGAGGAGCTTCTGTGTATTGCATGGGCCAAGACTGGGGATGTGAGTGGCCACACCATTCTCAGAAATGGCAGCACACATAGTTATATTGCCCCCTCGCTGGCCTGGGACATCCACGTCTTCGGCCCTTGGCCAGGTTGAAGCCAGCCTCATCCACATACACAAGTATGTGAGAGGTCTTGTTTCCTTCCAATGCCATTATTCTCTACAATAGAAAAAAAAGAAAAACATCAAATCAGTTATACAGAAGAGTCATACACTACAGTTACAGACAGTTACATAGGAATGTTCTATGATCTACACAAGTTCAATATACTACTGGTCAGTATTCCAGTGGTTCCTAACCTGGGGTACATGTACCCTATGCAGAGGTACTACAGGGGGTATTTGACAGAAAGGGGAGGGGAAAAATTACCAATGAGTAGACTTACTGAAATGTTACAGTAAAACCCACAGTATTAGATAGATTTACATGGGGAGCACTACTGTAATTGCAGCTCTTTGCCCCCTTTTCTTACTGTATTGTATGTTATATTCTTCAAAATAAAGATTATAATGATAATTGCATCATACAGTAAGCTGCCGTTTTTAGGCAAAATGTTTATAAATGAGACACGTAAATCAAATACTTTCATACCTGGATTACCTGGATTCAGAAATCAGGTAAAGTGGGTACTGAAACCAATACATTTTGGGAACCACTGCTTACGGTAATTGTAAAAAGGTTATCTTGATGGACAACCAGTGACTGACTTACATGTACATACTGGTACCGCAGCTCTTTCACTCTGTCACAATTCCTCTCAAATGGTACCCTGTAAATTTGCTTCATTGTCATCTGATGCTTCTTCAATATGCAGGCTATTGTGGAGATGCTTATAGAGTTGACATTTTGGAATATGGCATTGTCTTGTAGGATTGCAGTGTGGATCTGTCTCAATGTGATGGCATTATTTGCAAACACCATGTTACAGATCTCTTGTTCTTGTTGTTCATTGAGAAGTTTTACTCAGCAACCCGTGCCAGGTTGTCATCCAATCCTAGACATAGAATTCAAAAGACAACACTCCATTCGTAATTTATACCTTATGTATTCTGTACAGAATGAGTTACCAATGTAATCATATTGTTTTTTTACTTACAGTAACTTTACCACAATTCTAATGCATCACTGCACAGTGACTGGAATACTACTGTAAACTGTATCATCAATATTGTAGAAAATAAACTATTCAATACTATTTCATAGTTTATTTTCTACAATATTTTTCTTGTCATTGTTAGTATCATACGTAACATCCCACTGAGGTAAGATACTGTAATACTGTAGACCTATCACACACACACACAAACACACACATACACACACTAAATGAATATGTAAATGAGTAAATAAACATATTTGTTGCTCTATGCACAGTGTCCTGTCCTATACATTATATAATTCCATCATTGACTGACTACATACCTGGTTTCCTTGCGAAAGGTTTGGATGATAGAAGAGACTGTAGAGCGAGGCACATTAGGCTGCACTTGGCGACCTGCCTCCGCCATTGTGAGGCCATGGTTGATGACATGGTCTATAATTGTGGCCAGAATTTCATCAGGGACAGCATGGTGTCTTTGTACTTCTCGGCCTCTTCCCCCTATTCCACCACCATGCACCCTTACTCCTCCTCCTCTTCTTCTTCCTCTTCCTCGAGCAGGCAGTTGCCTTGTTCATTTACTTGGCCAGGTGCCTCCATGTTCAGAAATTGTACTGGTCCTGCATGGTCAAGCTCTATATATACATGTTTGGCAGTATTCACAATCATGGACAGCACCTGTCAGGTAACTAAACATACTGTTTGGTCGTCTAAGACCAACTCCAACTCCTTCTTCATTAGTCAAGTTCTAGTTGCACCTGACTGTCAATTGCTGTAATTATTTTATCAAATTTTCCAAGAGATTCATATATGGTATTCATGGTATTATGTTCCTGAATAATTTTGACAATTGAACAGACTATTGTGCATGTGATGACTTAAACAATGAAATGACGCTGAGGCGTTTTGGAGAGAACAACCATTAGACTGAGAATTGACAATCAGTTTAGATCAACAAGATCTATTCACTTGGAAACTGTGCTAAATGTAGGCTACTTGTACTTAATCATTTGAAAGATATACTGAGACATTGAGACATGTACTGAGACATTTGCAATTTGATGAAATGAATGAGAAATTCAATTCTGTTGTGAACAATTGCCAAGTGGTTTGGAGATTTGTCCATGTTGTTTTGAGAATGTCATTTCTGTTTCAAGAAATGAGCCAAAACAATGGAGAAAAACTGTAATATAATCCGCAAATACAGAGATTGAGCTGTTTATCCCATCCTCCAGGTCGTTAATGAATAAATTAAATATGATTGGTCCCAGCACAGAACCCTGGGGGACCCCACTTTCCACCCAGGACCATTCTGAGTACTCCCCATTTATCACTACTCTCTGAACTTGCCCCTGTAGCCAGTTTCAACTTCTGATGTCAACTGCTGATATCATAGAGGACCAGGAGATATGAATTTCAGCCATATGGAAACACATGTCAAGTATATCAAACTGCTCATCAAACCAAAGGTAAGGCTTAAAGGAAAAGTTCACTTTTTAGAAAAAAATAATAAATGCACATTTTTTTGCAGGTAAAAAAATGTGCATTTTTTTGCAGCCTGTAAAACATTGCACCAGCGATCAGCAGATCACTGGTGCCATGCAGGTCTCCAGCAGATCTGCCAGCTAGCGGGGATGTGGGGGGAATCCCCGCTACCCCACTAGCTGTCAAATCAAGGAATTGGGGAGATATGGGGGTCAGTCGGTTCGTGACATGCTACACATTATGAGTCTATATGTTATGAAAGTTGAACTCATCCTTTAATTGCATGAATCTATATACATTCTTCACCAAGTACGGGGTCCCCCATTGAGTCCACTGGGAGAAGAACATATGTAGATTTGTGCACCTAAAGTGGTTGTAAAGTCTCAAGGTTTTTTACCTTCATGCATAGAATGTATAAGGTTAAAAAAAACTTCCATGTGCAGCTGAACTCCAGCCCCCTCATTACTTACCTTGAACCCCATCGTGATCCAGCGATGTGCATGACAGCTTCGGTTCTCTGTGGACTCTCTTTCCTTATTGGCTGAGACAATCACAGCCAATGAGAAGAGTTAGGGGGCGGGGGCGAGCAACGGCCACGCTGAGCAGTGGCTCTGCTTGTGTGCCCCTATAGCAAGCTGTTTGCTCTGGGGGCATTTGGCAGGAGAGAGGGGCCAGGAGAGTCGGTGGGGGACCCAAAAAGAGAAGGATTGAAGCTGCTCTGTGCAAAACCATTGCACAGAGCAGGTAAGTATAACATATCAATCATAAATACAGTGTAGTGCAACTAAAATAAAATTGTTACTACCAAAGCTATACCGCCAAATAATATCATAAATATGCTTAAAGGAAAACAATCAATAATTAAGTGCATAAAGTGTCCATTTAAATAATGTCCAGCTTCTTGTTGATCAACACCATGAAAAAGTCTAAAAATGCAATCCACCACTGTGTTGAAAAATCAAAAGTGCCAGTGCTGCCCAACACCAGTGCTCACTAGCCACCCACCTTACAGTTATGACCCCTGCATCACCAGTAAGGTCATAACAAGATGTTGTTCCCTTTATGGGAAATAAGAAATTAGGTGTAGCGTTCCCACTCTTCCATGTCTCCCATATCAACATGCCAGCCTCAGAACTCAAAGATGTGCATGCAGAAATGGGGAAATGAACAAACCAAACAATAAAAAGCACTTAAGCAGTGCCAGCTGAAAACGCATGTATCGGCTTGCAGCCACTATCCAAAATGGCCATGGGATTATGTCGTGCTCCAGTCTCCACCCCCTATATGCGTTACGTTGAGGGGTGTGGACTGAGGAAGATATAAGTACATACTCAGCTGATGTTTATTTCATAAAAATTAGTTCTGTGTCTGCAGTTCCTTGCATGGTATATCTTACCTGGGACATTGCTTTCGGTCTACACTATTTGTAGCATTTATACACCAGAACCTTCTATCCTGAGGAAGTGTAACATGTGAAACATGTTGAGCCTCTGGTGAAGGAGTGGTTGAACCCTTTACTATTTATTCCAATTGGATGTCCAACATGTGATTTTTGCACGTTGGCGATTAGAATTGGGCCGGTACCCTTAGCATTTTAAGGTGCGGAATGCTACTGTGTTTTTAATCACTTGCCGGGCGGCCGCACTGCGCAGGATCACCTATATATACGTGATCCTACATTTCTGGGTATCAGGCATGCATCTGCACCGCCCGTTGCTCGCTTCGGCTGTGCTTGGGCAGGGGAGCCGATCAGCGGGCCCAGTGGGCCAGATGTCCGCCGCCGCCCTGAGATCATTCGTTACACAGGCAGAACAGCAGTCTGCCTATGTAAACAAGGCAGATTGCGTTCTGTCTGTATGGAAGGCATTGATCCTGTGTTCCTGCAAATCAGGACACAGATCTTTGCCTTCCACTAGAACAAGCACCTCCCCCACATTAGTAGAACACTGGTTAGGCACACATTTAACCTTTGATCGCCCTTAACCCCTTCTCAGCCAGTGGCACACATTTAACCCTTTGATCGCCCTTAACTCCTTCTCAGCCAGTGTCATTAGTATAGTGACAGTGCATATTTTTAGTACTGATCACTGTATTGGCGTCACTGGTTCCCAAAAAAGTGACAAAAGTGTCAGGTGTCTGATTTGTCCGCTGCAGCTGCTGATCGCCTCCATTACTAGTAAAAAATAAATAAAAAATTCCATAACTATATCCGCAAAGCGTTTCTAGACGCTTTAACTTTTACGCAAACCAATCAATATATGCTTATTGGAATTTTTTTTACTAAAAATATGTAGCAAAATACATATTGGCCTAAATTGATGGAGAAATTAGATTTTTTACATTTTTATCTGCTTTTGTAGCAGAAAGTAAAAAATATTGGGTTTTTTTTTTCAAAATTTTCTTTTTTTTCATAGCGCAAAAAATAAAAACCGCAGAGGTGATCAAATAGCACCAAAAGAAAGCTCTATTTGTGGGAAAAAAGGCATACATTTTATTTGGATACAGCATCGCATGACCATGCAATTTTCTGTTAAAATAACGCAGTGCCGTATCGCAACAAATGGCCTCGTCGGGAAGGGGGGTAAATATTCTGGAGGGCAAGTGGTTAAATGTTTTTAGGCCTCTTTTGTGCATCATTAAAGTTTTTTTTTTTTAACTGTACTTTGTTTAGTTGTGCCTATAAAGTCCATGAACCACGGTCAATCATCCCCTTTTGCCCTCTTACATACAGTAAGTATTCACCCCCCTTGACATTTTTCATGATTTGTTGTCTCACAGCCTGGAATTAATATGGATTGTTTGAGGATTTGCATCATTTAATTTACAGAACATGCCCACAACGTTGAAGATTTTTTTATTGTGAAGCAAACAACAAATAGGACAAAATAACAGAAAAAAGTCAATGTGCGTAACTATTCACCCCCGTAAAGTAAATACTTTGTAGAACCACCTTTTGCGGCTATCGCAGCTCCAAGTCGCTTTGGATAAGTCTCTATGAGCTTGCCACATCTTACCACTGGGATTTTTGCCCATTCCTCCTTGCAAAACTGCTCCAGCTCCTTCAAGTTGGATGGTTTGCGCTTGTGAACAGCAATCTTTAAGTCTGACCACAGATTTTCTATTGGATCGAGGTCTTGGCTTTGACTAGGCCATTCCAACACATTTACATGTTTCCCCTTAAACCACTCATGTGTTGCTTTAACAGTGTGTTTGAGGTCATTGTCCTGCTGGAAGGTGAACCCCGGTCCTAGCCTCAAATCACACACAGAGTGGTACAGGTTTTGCTCAAGAATATCCCTGTACTTAGCACCATCCATCTTTCCCTCAACTCTGACCAGTTTTCCAGTACCGACTGCTGAAAAACATCAGATGGTGTTCTTTGGGTGATGTGATGTGTTGGGTTTGCGCCAGACATAGCGTTTTCTTTGATGGCCAAAAAGTACAATTTTAGTCTCATCAGACCAGAGCACCTGCCGCCATACATTTTGGGAGCCTCCCACATGCCTTTTCGCAAACTCAAAACATGCCATTTTGTTGTTTGCTGAAAGTAATGGCTTTCTTCTGGCCACTCTGCCATAAAGCCAAATTCTATGGAGCGTACGGCTTATTGTCGTCCTATGTACAGATACTCCAGTCTCTGCTGTGGAACTCTGCAGCTCCTCCAGGGTTACCTTAGGTCTCTGTGCTGCCTTTCTGATTAATGCCCTTCTTGCCCAGTCCATGAGTTTTGGTGTGCAGCTGTCTCTTGGCAGGTTTGCTGTTGTGCCATGTTCCTTCCATTTGGTTAGATAGATTTGATGCTCCTAGGGATCATCAAAGATTTGGATATTTTTTTAGAACCTAACCCTGACTTGTATTTCTCAACAACATTGTCTCTTACTTGTTTGGAGAGTTCCTTGGTCTTCATGGCAGTGTTTGGTTTAATGGTGCCTCTTGCTTAGGTGTTGCAGCCTCTGGGGCCTTTCAAAAAGGCTTGTATATGTAATGACAGATCATGTCACACTTATGCCCCGTACACACGATCGGACATTGATCGGACATTCCGACAACAAAATCCATGGATCTTTTCCGACGGATGTTGGCTCAAACTTGTTTTGCGTACACACGGTCGCACAAAGTTGTCGGAATTTCCAATCGCCAAGAACGCGGTGACGTAAAGCATGTACGACGAGACTAGAAAAGGTTGGTTCAGAACCAAGCGCGGCACCCTTTGGGCTCCTTTTGCTAATCTCGTGTTAGTAAAAGTTTGGTGAGAGACGATTCGCGCTTTTTCAGACTCGTGGTTTTCAGATCGTTTTCTGCTGTTCAGTTTGTGCTTGTGGGTTTGTATCTGCTCTTCAGTGCGTGCAGTCATCTCGTATTGTACTATTCAGTGCGATCTTGTCTGCTCATTACTGTTTTTCAGGTCGCTCTTCACAGGCCTTGCTGTTCTTCAGTGCATTCTGTTACTTCGTTCTGAGCAGCCGACCGTTTTCTAGCCATGTTGCGTATACGTACTTCTCGTAGAGTTCGTGCTGTGCGGGGGCTTGGTGTTGGGGTCCTGACCTTGACACAAGTCTAGTCCATGAGGGTGGGGAGGAGTTCATGGACCAAGAATTGGTTGAGGGGGCATGGCCTGACGAGGCATGTGAGCAGACCTGCTGCACAGAGCTCCCGCTGATGATCCTGTATAATATCCTCTCCTCACCACCAATTTCATCCGTTTTTGCCCCAGAAAGCTGCCTGTTACCTCCTGGAGACGCCCGGCACCATTGGCTGACCGTCTTGAGCTGATGATGACCCGGGGGCCAAGGCTTGGGAGTCCCAAGCTGACCAAGATGGCGCCGGCCAGTCTCAGCCTCCTAAAGCACAGCACGGCCTGGAGAGGAAATCCGAGCAGGGGGGTAAGTCCAGCAAACTCCCTAAAAACAAGGAGCAATCTAGGGACATGTTTTACTATGCCCAAAAGCTGGCTGGGCGTTCTCATTCCCCCCTGCGTGGCTCCCTTCAGCCCTTATACACCTCTGAGCTGAATAACAGGGAAGATACAAGCATGCTAGATGACACAGTGCCATTGGGCACACAGCAGGATCTTATGTCTGATCCATCTGACTCCCCCACAGAGGACAATACTCAGCCTTCTCTGAGTGAAATCCTGCATGCTGTGCACAAATGTACTGCCTCTGTAGATGATCTGAAGGAGAAATTTGGAGGGCTGAAAGAAACAGTGTCCCTTATGCATCAGGATCTCCAAAAGATCAGGGAGAGAACCACAGCAGTGGAGGGTAGGGTGAGCGACGTGGAGGATCACTTGCCCCCCCTTCACAGAGATGTCAGGATGGCCTCTCAAAATGCCTTTCAAGCCCTTAGTAAAACTGATGAAATTGAGAACCATCTACGACGCAATAATGTGCATATAGTGGGACTTCCTGAAAAAGTGGAAGGCCGTGACCCCACAACTTTTATTGAAGGATGGCTACAGGAAGTCTTTTGTAAAGAAGCTTTCTCTCCCATTTACACTGTGGAAAGGGCACACAGGGTGCCCCCACGTCCAATTCCTTCTGGGAACCCCCCGTGTTCAGTGTTGGCCAGGCTCCTGAACTACAAGGACAGGGAGGTGATACTGAGACTGACCAGAGAAAAGGGCAATATCAAGCATAACAGCACCAAAATCTCATTCTACCCAGATTTCTCCGCCGAAGTACAACGCAGACAATCGAAATTTGCAGATATCAAGAAAAGGCTACAGAGGCTACAATTATCCTATGCAATGCTGTTCCCAGCCAAGCTAAGAGTGACGGCCAATGGACAGAACCAATTTTTTGAAAACGCACAAGATGCTGCAATATGGCTGGATCAAAACGAGCAAGCTCTGCGCCGCCAGGGCCGTGATGAAGGAGCTGGATAAACCAGATGTGGCAGAAGAGATGCAAGGGAAGACAGGGCATTTATTCCCCTTTCATGTTTATCACTCTGAAGAGGAACTATACTAGTTGCTTACACAGCGAGTGATTACTGCAGAAATATCGTTACTTCTTCAACACCTGTTATCTTCACTTGAAGCACAGACCCTCACGGGTGATGATACCGTGCTGGGTGTTTGTCAGTTATGTGAAGTCATGGGTTGCATGGCTACTGTTTCAAATCCCTGTTGGCGTTAATATTCAGAACAGATCACATATCCTACAGCCCCTGGACAGTTCTGGTTGTGTGCGTTACAGCATGGCTGGATCCAGGGCTATCAACACAGTCTATTTTTATTTTCGTTTTGTTTTCTACTGTTTTGCCGCGCAGTTGCGCGAGAATATCCATCCTTCTTGAACTCTGAGCTTCCGTTGTGCAAACCCTTTACCAAAAGAGTGTTCCTCAGTGCAACATAATTCAATGCACCTGGACAATCATGCAGCCCGAACTGGTATGACCTCTAGAGGAGTTCCCTTTCAATATATTTTTACTGTTTGCAATGGTATCCACACCCATAGTATTATGGAACGTGCGCGGAGTGAATGATCCTTTAAAAAGGACCATGATCTCCTCTGGTTTGCGCAAATTCCATCCAGCCATTATTGGCCTCCAGGAGACACATCTCCTGGGAGACAATGTGTAATGTTTGCAATATGCTTGGGTGGGCAAGTCGTATCATTCCACTCACACTGCATATTCCCGTGGGGTGAGTGTACTGATACACAAAGTATTGTCATATCAAGAACTGGCCTCGCTGGTGGATGCTGCTGGTAGATTTGTATTTATTTACTGTAAACTGTATACCTTAACATTGCTGATAGCCTTTATATATATCCCACCCCCGTTTTCACGGGAGGTGTTGCAGTTGTTGCTGATGTACCTGGCAAACAAACCTGATGTCCCACTGCTGATCATGGGAGATTTCAACTGCTACTTAGATCCCAAATTGGATAGGCATCCCCCAGTCTCTTCCCCCAGAGGTGGTAGGGGTACAGCACTCAGCCGCCTAATTGTGGAGCAGGTCTGGATCGACCTATGGCGCATACGTAATCCTGATGTTAAGCAGTTTTCATGCTTCTCCAAAACTCACGGTTCCCTGTCCCGTATCGATCTTAGTATAGGCACTCCTAATTTACTGGAGTGCATATCTAAGATAGAGTACTTTCCGCGTGGAGTGTCTGACCACTCGCCAGTGGCTGTGTGGCTGATTACCCAACCTCCTACCTCATTACCTAGGGCGCCATGGAAGCTTAATGCTTTCTGGCTGAAACTGTTTAACTACCCAGAACAAATTTCAACCCAAATAGAACGATTCTTCCACTCCCATAAACATCTAACAGATAAAATTCAAAATTGGGAAGCCTTTAAGGCCTACCTTAGAGGGGTGTTTATTGCTGAGATAGCTACAGTCAAAAGAAATTATTCGGTACTATTGGAACAGGTTGGGGATCAGGTGCGTCATCTGGAACTAACTTATGTTACTGACCCTACAGATTCTGCGAGGGAGGCGCGGATTTCGGCCCAGGACTCACTGGCCCGCTTGAGATCCTCCGCCGCAGAACGCAAAAGGTTTTTTAGTAAGCAGGCATTCTATGAAGAAGGGGAAAAAACGGGACGCCTGTTGGCAAAAATAGCCAGGTCGCAACAACTGTCCCCGGCAGTTGGAGCGATTCGCACGGCTAGTGGTAAAGTGGTTAATGACCCGGATCATATTATGGCAGAGCTAGCATCCTTCTACAAGGATCTCTATAGTGCGAGGGATGACTACACAGACAACGAGTTAGAGACATATCTTTCGGAGATTGATCTGCCTTCTCTGTCTGAGGAGGATAGACAATCTCTGGAAGCTCCCCTGACATTGGAAGAGTTACAACATGCGGCATGCTCCTTTCCTACGTGCAAGGCTCCAGGAGAGGATGGCATCCCCATGGAAGTCTTTGCCCAGTATGGCGAATGGATAATGCCACACTTGCTAGAAGTGTTCAATGATTCTCTTAAGGAAGGTAGTCTGCCGACCTCCAGGACTAGAGCTAACATAATTTTGTTATTGAAACCTGGGAAGTATCCGGTTGACCCGGGCTCATATAGGCCCATATCTCTACTTCAAAGTGATGTTAAAATCCTGGCTAAGGTCCTGGCACTTAGGGTCAACCGGATCATTGATTCCATAATACATCCTGATCAGGCCGGTTTTATGCCGCAAAAATCCACGGCCACCAACCTCAGACGCCTATTTCTATATATGCAGTTACAGTCGGACAATAAGGGAAACAGGGCTTTGTTATCCCTAGACGCCAACAAGGCGTTTGACAGTGTGGGCTGGAGATATCTCTGGGCGGTACTGTCCAAGTTTGGGTTTGGGGATCGCTTCATAGCTTGGGTCAAACTGCTGTATGCCTCCCCGAAGGCGACCATCAGGATGTCAGGTAGGATGTCTCATGCGTTTGCTCTGAGCAGGGGCACAAGGCAGGGATGTCCCCTGTCCCCCCTGCTCTTTGCCATTGCCATTGAGCCATTGGCGGCTGTAGTAAGGGCCAGTCAGGGAATCACAGGATTTAAATATAGGGACCTCCACGAAAAGATTATGCTGTACGCTGACGACATGATGCTTTTCCTGGGGGATACCACAATATCTTTGGTGGAGGTGACAAAAATCATCTCAGGATTCGGCCATTTTTCTGGCCTGACAATTAACTGGTCTAAATTGGCTCTGATGTTATTGGACGAGGAGGGAGTGGTGAATTTGCCAGATTCCTGCTCGGTCCCGGTAACGTCAACATTTAAATACTTAGGCATACAAATTTCACCTAAACTAGCGGAATACTGTCCTTTAAACATACACCCCTTGCTGTCCAGATTCAGAGACAAAATTAACACATGGAACAGGCTTAAACTCTCACTGGCAGGTAAGGAAAATTTAACAAAAATGATACTAATGCCGCAGCTACTCTATTTCCTACACAACTCCCCAGTAGTGATACACTTAAAAATTTTTAGGGTGGTTAACACTATTTTTAGAAGGCTACTGTGGAATACGGGCACTCCTAGAATTAAGCTGGAACAATTACAAAACCCTAAGGACAGTGGGGGGCTGGCAGTGCCCAACCCCTGGCTGTACTATATAGCAGCTCAGTTGCAGCATCTGGTTGGCTCCATGGCCCGGGATCCGACCGGCTCATCGGCGCAGTTAATGCTGATTGGGACAGGAGCGGAAACAATCCCGATGGGTCTTGAGGCCCAGATGTTTCACAAGTCCAACAAACAGACACCCACTCTCACTTTTGTACAGGAAATTTGGAACAAGGGAAGGCAGCTGCAAGAGGTGACAGGATTCACGGAATATAGCCCAATATGGGGGAATCTTTCTTACGTTGAACTAGCAAAACTGCAACAGGGTCCCAAATGGCGCTCTTTTGGCATTATTCTGTTATCCCATATATTTCGGAGTGGCAGGCTGATGACGTTCTCAGAGTTACAAGCCAAGTACAATTTACCAAATACTATGTACTACTCCTATATCCAGCTTAAACATGCAGTGGACACACAGGGAAAAGCTACTCCCTGGACTCAGCCACCCCTATTTTTCATTTGCTACAGTCCAGCACAGAAACTAAAGGATTTATCTCATATTGTTATCAAATGTTACTAATGCAACTTTTAAAAGCGCACCCAACTAAGGCACCATCCCTATGGGAGAATGATATAGGTCCAATTACGGGAGATCAATGGGAGGAAGTTCTGCAATCTATTAATATATGTTCTCTCAATGTGGCCCAAAAGGCATCCTAACTATATATAGTACTTAGAGTGCACTACACCCCACTTAAACTATACAATATGGGTAGAAGGCCAGACCCTTTATGTAGTAGATGTGAGCGACATCAAGGTGATCTCATTCATCTACTTTGGAGATGCCCAAAACTCCATAGGTACTGGAGTGAGGTACTGGGGACACTTAACCAAGTGTTCCAGACCAACATTCCTCTAGATCCAATTCATTGTATATTAGGAGTCCTAGAGGACATTGTCCCAGAAGAGATGACTAGAATAGCACTCACCAGGGCACTGTTCCAGGCACGCAAACTTATACTGTTGGCTGGAAGTCGGTTTCACCACCCTCAGTGAAATCTTGGATAACGCATATGGGCAACACCCTGACTATGGAAAAATGCATATGCCAACATAGGGGTAGCTCTAATAGATTTGAGAGAATTTGGGCACCATGGTTGGATACCCCTGGACTGAGTCCCAGGGAACTGGTAATGTCCAGACTACTACAGTGTCCTGGGGGGGGGCCCGTGCGGCTCCTTAAAGATTACTGACCACAGGGTTGTAGAGCATTGGAATGTTATAAGAGATTCTGGTAATAAATGATGATTGAAATGTACCGTTCACATGAATGTGTATTAATGTATGATGCTTGTACAATGGAAGCTATATGTAAATTTGTTCAATAAACACCTTTCTGATTTAAAAAAAAAAAGAATTGGTTGCTCCAGCGTGACTAGTTCTGTCATATGCCTTTGCTCCGTGAGATCCGTGAGAATAATCCTGATGATTTTGGGAACTTTCTCACTTTCTCCGGATGATGGACCCCGTATTTCACCGTTTGTTGGCTTTGCTGACCCCCTATATCAGCAGGCAGGATACCTGCATGAGGCAAGCCATCACTCCGGAGCAGAGGTTAGTCGCCACCCTGCGGTACTTGGCGACGGGGAGAAGCCTGCAGGACTTGAAGTTCTCGACAGGCATCTCCCCCCAGGCTCTGGGGATCATTATCCCAGAGACCTGTTCTGCCATCATCCAGGTCCTGCAGAAGGAGTATATTAAGGTAAGATTTTTATCCTTTAACATCACATTTTATTGTATATAATGTTTGATAATATATTGTATTTCTTTCCTCATTCCCTAATTACCATGATTGTACTATGCTGTGAATGTCCCCTTTGTCCTCATCCATGCTGAATTTTTATCTAATTTTTTTTTTTTGTCCTTCATGCATATTTGCCTTCACTTACCTCCTCAGCATGCTCTCCTGGCCCTATATTCACCTTATGTAGTCACTTAACAATGTATTTTATCAGCTCCATAGTAGTGTTTTACCCCAAACACCCCCTAAAATGTTTTTAACCTCCCTGGCGGTATGATTATTTCAGATTTTAGGTGCTGAAAGCGGTACCATTATTTTGCACAGAAATTTGGCGTTTTATATTATAGGCCTGTAATTCTTAGGAATAATTCACTTAAATCTGTCCAAACCTGAGCCTAGTAGACATCCCGGGTATGATAAAGTTTGAAAAACTAAATAAAAAATTATAATATAATAAATAACTATAAATAATTATAACAAATTATAATATAATAATAATAATAAAAATTGTTCAATAATGTAATCAAATCAAAAACACTGAAATTTGCTCAGTTGCAGAATTGTCGCTTTCGTTACTTTTAGTGTTTGATGACGGATTTCCCCACAAATCATTATCGCTCAATTCTGCGAGTGATTCTAATTTATTATCTTGTTTTCTAGCTGGTCTAAAGCCACTTTTGATGTAAAGGGACAGTTTTGGTTGCTATGGACAATCTCCAGTTTCCAGGCAGAAAGAACAGTTTTTATAATATAAAATTGCATGCAGGACACTGGGCAGACCACTAGGGACAAAGGGGATGTGTAATTATTTGATACAGCACTGTAATCCGTAAGATTACAGTATACTGTATCTGTACTGTGTGTTTTACTTTTTGAATTTGCCGCCGAACTCCGTCCCCGTGCGTCGCAACACTCGCAGGGAACGGAGCTCGGCACTGTGAATCGAGCGAGACATGGCGGCTCGCCGATCACAGCGGGGAGACATCGCAGGATCCAGGGGACAAGGTAAGTAAACTCTTCCTGGATCCTGTGATGCGATCCTGAGTCTGGCTCGGGGATACCGCTTTTGGTATTGAAAATCCACCCCGAGCCAGACTCGGGAATACCGCCAGGGGGGTTAAATGTGATTTGTGTTTTAAATTCAGGCAGAGTGCCAGAGGCTTTTTTTGGGGGTTCCCCAAATCATTTGGAACCCTCCCTCCCCCCAACTGCTAAGTCAGCTGATAACAATTCTCTATCTATCCTCAATCATCTATCTGCTGACTTTGCCAAGCCCATACACACTATACCCATCTCTTTTGTGGTCAGATTTATGGATGAATTCCCCAAAGCATGTAGTGCAAGGGCCTACCTGTATACTTTCAAATGGTACTGTTTAAAGTTTTTGTATACTATTATTATCTTGATAGGTAATAGCAGAATTTCCAAATGTGCTCAAATGTGTACAGTGTGTATTTATATCTTTGTATTATGACACTTCTTACCTGTCCAGTGGGCTGTCAATAGTGTAACTAAGGAGGGGCTGGCCAAAGTAATACCCATGATTTAGGAATTCATCTCTCAATGAAGTGGAGAGGGTTACCTGTCCAAGAGCTCCCCCCCTCTATAATGTTAGAAATGGCCCATGAGAGGGTGGGGGGGAGGGGGAATATGATAGGTGTATCTTATACTTTGGTCTTTAAAAACTCCCTCCAAAAAATGTTATCTTGATGTTGGCCAAGAATGTTTGTGTGTAATCTGCTTTCCCTTTTTATGTGCAAAATGACTATTTTTTTTTTGTTTTGACTCCGCAGTTTCCTTCCACGCCACAGGAATGGCATACTGTGGCCTCCCACTTTGCCCAGCGGTGGGACTTTCCTAACTGCGGAGGGGCAATTGATGGGAAACACGTCCACATCGTCCCACCACCCAACTCGGGGTCGTACTATTACAACTACAAGGGGTTCAATAGTATTGTGATGTTGGCGGTGGTGTCGGCTACTTATGAGTTCCTGTATGTGGATGTGGGGAAGAATGGTTGGATGTCCGATGGTGGAGTCATCACCCAGACGGAGTTCTACAGGCGTCTCCAGAATGGCAGCTTGGACTTGCCACCTCCAGGAGACAATGTGGAAGGACTCCCATTTGTCTTCGTTGCAGATGAAGCATTTGCGCTGGGGGACCATCTTATGCTGCCATTCCCGATGAGGACCCTCACCCCGGACCAGAGGGTTTTTAATTACCGGCTGGCCAGAGCCAGAAGAGTGGTGGAGAACACGTTTGGAATCATAGCCAGCCGGTTCCGCCTATTTCTTGCACCCATACATATGGCGGAGTACAAACTGAATCACATTATCCTGGCGTGCTGTGTTCTACACAACTTTTTACGACAACATTCTGCCAACTATGCTGGCTCAGTTGGGCCTGAGGCTGGAATTCAAAATGAACCAACCCTGACGGCGCTTGAAAGTGGCCGTCCTGGCTTGCCCCCCCTGAGTGCCCGTGATGTCCGGCTAAGATACCTTGAATTCTTTGCGGGTAGGGGGGCTATCAATATGCCAGACAATGTCTAAAACCTTTTTCAAATAATAAAAAAAAATAATCAAATCTTTGGTGACATTTACTGCTTGTGTTTGTTTTAGCTGACCCTGAGAGAAATGTGATGAGTCCTGAAAATGGCGTGATTGTGTAACATTACAAAGCACTGTTGGGTGTTATTTACTAAAGGCAAAGACACTTTGCACTACAAGTGCACTTGAAACTGCACTTGTAGTGCAAAGTGGATTTGCTCTTAGGAAATAACACCCATTGTCACAGAAAACAGCATCTAGAGCACCACAAAAGTGTTGTAGCGTTGAGACATTAATCCACACATTCTTGATTAACAATCTTTTTAATACCTGCACAATCACATGTGCATTTAGAAAAGGTTTTTAAAATAAACCAACATGTTTGTTGTATAACAATTTTTGGGGTCACATTAGAAAAAGTAGAAATGTCCATTTAAGATAAAACAGGTATGTTTAAAACCAACAAGAAAGACACAAATCTTGAACTTACAAAGTTCACATTTGGTAGAACTTGAAGGCAATATCAGACATGAGTATTTACAAACTGTGTTTGATATTGCGTTCAGATGGGGTGAAGTCACCCCAGGAAAAGCCAAATTTTGAAGATGCACACAAATTTGCTGAATGTCAACATGTGCTACCTGCCATCATAGGGGATCAAGGGACGTGTTTTGGGGGTGCAACCCCTTCCTCTCAGCTACTTTATTATTATTGAGGAAGGGGTTGCACCCCCAAAACGCATCCATTGATCTCCCGTGATGGCAGAGAGCACATGTTGACACACTGTGTGCCTCTTCAAAATTTGGCTTTTCTACAATTTGACAAAAAATGTAAAAAAATTGTAGCACACCAAAAAACAAAGGGATTTGGAGGGGTTTTAAACTCTCCCTAAAACATCAATGATGTTCTTATTTTTTTTGAAGAACATCATTGATGTTTTTCTTGATGTTTTCCAAGTCCCTATTACACCCCATGATCTCCCCGATCAGGATCTGTGCACTTTCCGAAGTGAAAGGATCTGGATCCACAACATCACGATCACTTAAAAAGATAGAAACAAAAAAAAAACATGTATTATAAATATGCCGGCATCCATCTCTTACCTGAGCCTGTGGTTGCAGACACTCACCTGTTGTGGTGCCAATTTCCACCACGTCTTCCTCCTCCTGCTTTGTTTGTCTTGGGTGGATTTCCCCTTCTTCCAGAGGTGGGGGGTCACTGGTCTCCTCGGATGAGGGGTGTCCTCCGAGTCTTTTCTCCCCTATGTAAAAAAAAATTGGTATACTTAGCACACAGATATTTGATGGCAGAACTATAAATATGAAACATTGTTTGGAAATAGGGTACAATTTTTTTTGTGGCCAGAGTTCCAAGATGTAGCATTTTTCTTGTCCTTTGTCAAGCTTGAATACTTTACCTGTCTTGTACAAGCTTCACAGACGGAGACACCCCTATAGTATACACTGGAGCACCTGTGTGGGCCCCCTAATAAAAAGGGTGTTCTTGTGTCCCACACTAGTGCTCCAGCGTCCAGATGTGAAAACTGCTACTGAGTGTCCTCTCCTTACACAGAATCTAGTTTGTATTTCATTCTAGTTACAAACCCATCTACCCAACCAAATTAGTTTCAGACAAGTAGGCCCTAAAAAATGTGGCCAAATGCACATGGCCAAAACCATGGTGTTTTCTAGGCCGAACGACCAATGTTTGATACGAACGAATAATGTGCCCATGAACATTAAAGTTGCCATTTTAAACTGGACAACAGTTAAGAAAAGCACATGGAGCAGCACGAACGTAATAAACATAAAAAGAATAGGAACACAGGACAACTACTTACTTTTTTGCAGCACTCTCCGGATCTTTCTGTACTGCTCGTGCTCTCTTAAGTTTAGGTCCGACCACCGCTTCCTGAGCTGATCTTTCAATCGATGTACCCCGAAATTCCGGTGCAGACTCTTGACCACTTTCGCCATGATCTTGGCCTTTCGAACATTGGGGTTGGGGTAAGGTCCATACTTCCTGTCATAGTCGGCCCTTTTCATTATGTCGACCATCTCCAACATCTCCCCAAAGGACATATTTGAGGCCCTTAAATTGTCTCCTTCTGGATCCAGACGTTTCTGGCTCCGGGCTTTCCTCCTCCTCCTCCTCGTTGGTGTAATTATCAGACACCTGCTGTGTCTCCGCCATGTGCTCTTCCCCCACTGCGACGAACGAGAAGGGGCGGGGAATAGACTAGAAAGAACGTCAGGGGCGGGCGGAGTTTCACGCATGCGCAGTGTCTATAAAGCGTAACACGCGTGCGTAGTACGTACGATCTGTGAGCGGAGGAAGGAGTAACGGAGGCGCCGATCGTGATAGCGAAGGTAAGATTTAACATTGGGCCTATACTGCTTCTAGATTGGGGCCTGTATTTGCACAAGTTTAGTAGATTTTAGGCTGACATTAGGGTTTGTCTTGTGTTGTGTCTTGTAGTGAAAATGGATATCTTAAAGGTAAGGACTTTATGCCAATCTTCATTGATATGTTCAGGGAGCTGCCCTGTCTGTGGCAGATAAACCACCCTGAATATAAGAACCAAACAAAGAGGAAGGCAGCGCTGGATAATTTGCTGCAATTTGTGTAGTCGGTGATCCCCACAGCAGACATCATCTATTTGAAGGTTCTAATTGGTGGCCTGAGGAGCACTTATCTAAGGGAGCGCAAGAAGATCCAGGATTCCCAGAGATCAGGAGCTGCAGATGACATTTATGTCCCCAGGCTGTGGTACTATGACAGGCCGCATTTTCTGGCAGGTGAGACTGAACCCAGGCCACCACTCTCCACTCTTCCTTCCACGCTTTCTTCCCCCCCAGCTGAGGCTTCTGATGTCCAACCTGGGCCTTCAAGGCAGCAACATGTGGAGGAGCCCAGCTTGAGCCAGGTATAGCATTCCTCTAAATATTTCTGGTTGTCCAATCAATGATGTTAACTAGAGGTTAGATTGGAGTACTAAATTCTGATTGTGATTGATGAAGCCCAAACTAAAACCATGTCCCTTTTTCATACACAGGGAAGTCTCAGCCAAGAGGTGGCCGGGCCAAGCATGCTGCCTGATATCCAGGTCCCCCTGAAGGAGGCTGCCATAGGAAGGCTACAGAGGCCCTGAGAACCCCCTACACTGTGGAGGAGGACTTTGCTGGCATAACTGCCTGCAAAATGATGCAGATGGAGGAGGGCCAACGACTCCTGTGTGAGTTCCTAATTTTGGAAGCTCTCAATAAGGGGTTGAGGGGCCAAATAACATGTGCTACCCACATTTGTGACCTCACACATAGTCCTCCTCCTCCTCTTCCAGGTCCTACTCCTCCTCCTCCTCCTCCTCCTCCTAGCGGTCCTACTCCTCCTCCTGCCACATCTCCAACACCAGAGCCACAGCCGGGAAGGAAGCGTGGAAAGAAGACCAGAGAGTGATGGCCCTGGGCAGGGCTGGACTGGGACAAAAATTTGGCCCTGGACTTCACCCAGACTGGCCCACTTTGACAGGTCTCTCCCATGCCGGCTTGCCACCCAAGCCCCCCCCCCCACTAGCTATTAGCCGTTCTACACTATTTCTCTTATAGGCAGTATCAGTGGGGAAGCTAGACATTATTTCACCTGGGGCAAAGAATCAGTTTGGCGCCCCCCCCCCAATGGAACAAGATTAGGCAGGAAAGTGAGGCCGCCCTCCTTCCAGATCGTATGATGAGCTTCTAAGTGTTGACTCCTGAGCATCATGTCTGTATTCAGGCGCGCTGCATAACTAGCCAGGGAGAGGACTGCGGGGGGGGGGGACAGAGGACTGGAGGGAGGCAGCGGTCCACTGTCACTGAAATCGGCCCACTGAGCCGTCGGCCCACCGGGAAACTCCCTGTAGTCCCAATGGCCAGTACATGCCTGGCCCTGGGTTCAGTCTGGTCTGGCAAAATATGCAGGCTCTTGTAGTACCACAGCCTGGGGACACAGATGTTATCTGCTGCTTTCCGGATCTCTGGGACTTCTGGACCAGACTGCACTCCCTTAGATAAGGACTCCTCAGGCCATCAATTTTGCTGGAAAAGAATTGATGTCTGCCCTGGGGGTCAAAGGCTTCGCCAATTTCTGCTTTTTCTCCAGCGTTGCCTCCCTCTTTGTTTGGTTCTGAGCCCTTAATAAAAGATTTTTTTTTTCAATTATACTCGCCTATGTGTGTTTTCCTTCAAAAAGGAAAAAAAAAAGACAGTTTGTTTGTGAGGAGGCAGGTACATTTCAAAAATACTATGTGAAATTAACAAGAGACACCAACACCAAGCAATCTCCTTGAGATTAAATAATACAAGATATCAATGGTGTTGTGGTAACTTGACACACAAAACACACACAAAAATATTATGGAGTAAAACACAAAATAAAAAAATTAAAAAACAGCCTTGAAAAAAAAAAAATTTAAAAACAACCAAAAAGAAATTTGGTCAGATGTGACAAATCAAAATATATTGAGGGAATCCCGATAAATAATAAAGAAATACGTTTGTGAGAAGTCTGTGTGAATATGAACAGCAAAACTACTTCATTCTTCTCACATTATAAAGAAGAAGAGAGTGCGCTGTATTAAATAATTTAAAACATTGCAATGTGACGAAAGTGCTGTATACATTCCGAACGCTAATTTTACCAGACCGAGCTTTTCCGTGTCAGAATTTCTTCTAAGCATGCGTGGCACTTTGTCCGTCGGAATTGGCCACACATGGTCGGAATTGACGCGATCAGATTTTGTTGTCGGAAAATTTTTTAGCCTGCTCTCAAACTTGTGTGTCGGAAAATCCGATGGAAAAAGTCCGATGGAGCCCACACACGGTCGGAATGTCCGACAACATGCTGCGATCGCACATTTTCCGTCGGAAAATCCGACCGTGTGTATGGGGCATTAGATTGCACACAGGTGGACATCATTTCACTAATTGTGTGACTTCTGAAGCTAATTGATTGCACCAGAGCTTTTTATGGGCTTCATAGTAAAGGGGGTGAATACATACGTGCATGCCAATTATCAGTTTTTTATTTCTGAAAAATAGTTTTATGTATATATTTCTAATTTTACTTCACCAACTTAGACTATTGTGTTCTGATCCATCACATATAATTCAGATTAAATAAAAACATTGAACTAAAGGCTGTAATGTAACAAAATAGGTAAAAAGCCAAGGGGGCTGAATACTATATAATAGTTTAGGACGTGGCACGACTGTATTAGTGGGGTTAACAGGTGTCCACATTACCACCCAGTGGTTCCTCGTATATATATTTTTTAAAACTAATAATCCAAGAACAACTCCACCCAAACCATTATCCACTTGGATGCCAAATACTGGGAAAGGAAATTTCAAGTCATGCATTGGCCATATCTGTCAGTTGCTGTCATCACTTTTGACCCAATTTTCTTGCACCTTGCCCTGTCCAGATTTTCCTAGGCTCTGAATTTTGACATCATACAAATTTCTATGTATGACCAAACCTGTCCAAAACTTTTCCCTTCCCCACTTTCTTGGTTCATAGGGGTTAACATACAAATAATCCAGGCATTTAGATCAGGCATTTAGGCATTTTAAAGAGCATTTAAAAACATAAAAAATGCACCAAAGTTGAGTTCAGAGAGGAGCATATGAGCATAATTTACATTATGCATGTTTTTTGCATGTCATTTATGCACGTTTACACACAGCGTATGTGTGTAAACGTGCATAAACACATCTGAATGTGCATAAACGTATACATTTATTCTAGTGGCCAGAATAGATTAATATTCTGACCAATAGATCGAGTTTATGCTCAACTCCATAAGCCTGTAAATGTGCAAAAAACAAGTAATTTTTTATGCTTGATTTTTCTTCCATCTCCTGGCAGAAAGATCCAGTATAGATAGGAATATTTGAATATGCCCGTGTGCATGAGGCCTGATAAACAAATCTATATAATTAAAAAAATTATATTTATGCGGGCATCAACTGATTAAATGTCCTCCATTTTATGTGTTCTACCTTTTTTTTCTAGAACTAATATCCAATATTTCTGTATGTCAATTTTTTTCTTGTCCATTGTAATTATTATTTTTGTACATTTTTCTGTGCACTACCCACCTTTGGATAGTAAACATAAAAATGAATAAGTCAGCCTTCTGTACTAAGCAAATAATTATCCCCAACTCTAAAGATACTGCTGTATGGTAATGTTTACATGCTGTGCTTTCAGTTGTTATAGTAACTGTGTCCAGATTGGGGAACTTTGCGCTCTTGTGATTATTCGTTGTCGTGATATCCGATGATGTGCGACAAATGGTGATACCTTTCACATCTTCCAGTCTCCCTCTTCCCTGCACCCTCTGTAACCTTGTCCATGACAAGTATGTCAGGGGCAACCTCCTCAATGGAGGAATCATCGGAAACTCTATCCAAAAGTTTTGTCTGGAGCTCCACCGTAATATTGATGGCTATCCTTCTTATTTGGTTCAGCAAAAAAAAAAAAAAAAATTCTTTGATTAGTCAGCCAATTTCTTGAGAAAAATCTAACACCTAATTAAATTGTCATGAATGCATTATAGATGTTAAATGCACAGGCTGTCTTTACAGATGTGAGTACACTCTTTTTCTTTTTTTTTTAAACAAGCAGCTCAGAACTCTTGAGAAATAACTAGATAATATCAGAGATACCACAACATCAACAAATATACTGCAGCATCTACAGCCATAAATTTAGAGATGAGCAGTAAAATCAGATGCTTGGAATGTGCCCTTAACACAATTTGTTATGGATTTATATGCTTTGCCATTCAAGCAATGGAATATTTTTTACACATCTTGAAAAAGCAATGCATGATCTTAAATGTTTTATTTAATTTGAAAGCCCACAATGAGAAATGATCTTTTTCAGTCTCATAAAGCTGATGTTATAGGAATAAAATATGGTGCCTTGCTAACTGCTTGTTCTATGTTGCTTGAAGCAGACCTAGCATAATATACATTTTTTTCACAGTAAGTGTTTGCATGCAATGTCACAGATATTCACCCATCAAAAATATTATAGTATTCAGCAAAAAAAAATACTTTCATAATTCCTTCTCTCAAGAAAACTGGTGCCATCTTTATGTGAGCTACATCCTGAATCTGCATCTGTTTCTGAGAATAAGATGTCAGCCCATGGATGACAAAACCATGATTCCCAAAGCCTTTTTAGAAGCCTTCATGTACTTGGCTTTGTTTTCTCATGCATCACATAGCTCACCCCTCTGCTGCTGCCTTTTAATCTGTGACTATGCGTGATCAGCATTGGGCAACTTTGCTTTAAAGAAATTTCTAGAAAGCTTGGTAAATGCAGGAATTATGGTTGTTTAAGGTATCTAAATATATCTAATTTTTCTCTTGTTAAGGCTGCGGGCTGAACAAGACAAAACCAATCGATTCCCTCATTAATGATAACAATGTGGACGGAGGACGCTCCACTACCAGCTATTGTTTTCAGGCAGCCGTGGCATCTGCAGCTGCCTGAATACAATTGTGCTGTTGATCTGTGAATGTATCAAATAGGATGCAGTCATTGTTCAACCACTAATTACCCATCTGGTTGAGCTGATTTTTAAATTGAATTTTGTTTGTGGGTCTGTGTTGTACCAAATACCTTCCACTTCCTAATAATATACTTCACCGTGCTTCTAGGTATTGATAAAGCTTTTGATTTATTTTGTATCCATCTCCTGACTTGTGCCTGTACACAACTTTATCCTGGAGATCTTTTGACAGTGCCTTGCCACCCATAGTTGATTGTTTGCTTCACTTGAACTACCAGGGACTGAAATGCTCCAGGAAAACTATTTTGGTGCTGAGCTAATTAAAATCACCACAGCTGATCACAGTTGAAAGTCAAATGGCTTTGTTTGCCATTGGGAAGGTTATTAGCTACACATGATTGAGTGTACAAGTCATTTTTAGAAGGAGGATGATCCTTTTTTCAACTCAGTGATTCTGTTTTTGAATGTTTTTTTTATTTTTTCCTGGTGTTATATGTTGGTGTTATATCTTTCACTTGAATGTTGTAAGTTGCACTGTGTAAATACAACTGGATAAAAAAAATGGTTTCTGTCTTCATTTCAGAATACAAAGCAACAAAATGTGATTATTTTAATTGGGGGGGGGGGGGGTGGATTTGTTTCTATACCCACTGTATATTTTAAAAACAACAACAACATATCTATACTTCCCTGTGCTGGGCAAAAGAATTGCACAGGGGGGCCCCTGAACTTCTTCATGGGTCCCCCACTAATGCTCCTGGCTCCTCCTCTCTGTTCAGTGCCCTCACGGGAAGCTGCTTTCCATGGGGGCACACATGCGTGCTCTTTCCCAAGCCCCACTGCAACATCCATTGACACAGACAGAGGGATTTGGCCCTGCCCCCTGCTCCCTCGTCACTGGCTTTGATTGAAAGCACTGGAAGCCAATGGCTCCCAGTGCCCCAGCAAATCCAGTGAGGCACGAATGTGAGGTGAGAGAAGAGCTGCAGAAATACACAGCGCTGGATGAGGGTACATATAAGGAGACGAGGGAGGGGCCAAAATCAATGCTTTAACATTTTTTACCCTAATGCAAGGAATGCATTAAGGTAGAAAATAATTAAGCTTTAGAACCACTTTAATACAGCAGTATAAGCAAATGTAATTGCACTGATTAAAAAAAAACATTTCCATATACTTTATTTAGTTCTCTATATATGTTGATCATGTGACCTTTTTTAACTTGCTCCACACCACAATGCACAATCAGTGGATGGAGCAAGCAGTGAATGAGCACAGGGAATTTTCTTAGCTTTCCCGTGGCCACCCAGCTCAGATTGGTGCTTTTGCGATCAAATTGTTTCATTAGAAAAAAAAATATTCTACATTGGTGGAAAAAATAATATGTAACCAACCCTTCAAGCCATTCATACCTAAAATAACACCTGTAATACAATTAGGTAAATAATAATATTTTGACCGGTGGAGGCGAAGTATGTTCTGATGGACAGCCCCAGTCATTGCATGGGATAGGAGGAAACAGGGAGCGAATACCACTCAAGCAAATGGAGTCTCCCCACGTGACTCTTTTCTTCACTGATGGGCTGGCTCCAGCTGCTTAAGTGATATGTGCACCCTCCTTTATCTTTTTTGCCCCACATGATGACTGGGTCTGTCTGTCAGAACAAACTCCACCTCCACCAGTTAAAATATTATTTCATTAATTGTGTACCCTAATACAAAAACATATCTATTTCCTATGCTCCCTCAGCTCCATCTAGTGGCTGTAATGAGGTATCATACTGCTGCAAATAATGAAAGAACATTTGTTCAGGAGGGAAAATAACCTAAAAAACATTTGTTATTGCCTTAATAGCTCTGTATATATGGCAATTCCCAGGACAAATGGTTATGTGATTTTCTTTTTTATAAATATGCTCCATAGTCTTCAATAACATATGGCACAGGTGGACAAAATCTACTGTAGTAGTGTACTGAAAGAGCTGCCAGCTAATAAATTGGATGTAATTGAGCAATGTACAGTAAGCCAATGTTGGTAGAGATGCAAATTAATAAATTATTAATAGAGTAAGTGAAGAAAAAAATACAGAAATAAATACCCCTTTTCACCACTAGACCTCCTAATTAACCATAATGCTGGTTTATTCTATAAATGTCGGGACGTCATGCCATTTGGTCATGCCCTCTGTTGTTGAAGTCGTGATGACAAAATGCATCAGTTGTGACCTTACAGCGACCGGAAGTGACATGTGCGTGCCATTACCAGGAAGGAACAGCCAGATACTGTCAACGCAATGGATGCGGTGGATGGCAGACAACATTCCATACTGTTTTTTTTCAGCAAAATGTCTATTACAATTTATGTTGTGTAAGTGTGTTTTTTAAGGGGGTGGTCATCTTGAATAAACTTTTAAAATGGTATCATGCTATGTGGAGCCTTTTTATTACATGATTAAACCACCCTGAACGATGAGCTGTTTGAGATAACCGGACCAAACGGGAGACACCTGGTGTGTTCAAGGCTTTTGAATTACATCCCTTTAGTGAGTGTAAAACCCTAGGGGAGTGTGTTTCACATGGTGTGGACTCTAGTGGATGGTATATGACTATCAATGATTAAGCAGAATCCTTCACCTATCAATTGAATGGTCTCATCACTTATCAACATACTATTGATTTCTCAAATGTTTTTACGTGTGAATGCTGGTCATATTTCATATATTAGATTGGAGCGCTGCTTTGAGTATTGGAACTTTGTCTATATGGACTAAGGACTTTTTTTTAATTACGTGTATAGTTAGACCTCCTAATTACTTGGTAAATTTGATATTCAGATGTTCTGCTAATGTTAAAAAAATAAATAAATAAATCTCCCCACGCTGGTATTTAACCCCAGTTAGAGTCTCAAAATTTGGAGTTTATGTCTCTCCTATGTGTTGGAGAAACTGTGGATCTAGTGGGGAGATCTTCCATATTTTATGGAATTTTAACAGGATACACCCATTCTGGACCTCAATTTTCCAACTCATATCCAATGTATCCCACACCTTCATTTCACCATCTCCTGGACTAGCACCTCTTAATCTAGACACTGAGAGGCTACCTCCTTATATTAGACATACCATCACACAGGGGTGGCCCGTCCATTAAGGGTGCACGGGCGCCACCCCCCCATCCATGCGTCCGACCCCTTTCAGGACAGTGGCGCATAGATTCCAATGCAGAGGGGCTGTGTTTTTGAAGCACTGATTAGAGCCAGAGGCTCTAATAGGCTTCAATATAGGGTGGGCTCAGGTCGCAGAGAATGCGCTCTGATCCTACCCAGGTGTGTTACAACAGCGAATGAACATTCGAAGTTGTAACACTGATCCTCCTCCCAGCCGGTCAAGAAGCCAGTTTTGACACCGGTCACCCGATTGGCTGAAAGGACAGGCGATCCTATTGGATGCCTAGGAGAAGGAGGGGAGGAGCAGGAAGCCATCATGGAGGAGAGGACATGGAGCCACTGCACCACGCTGCCTGCTGCCTGCCACCCGCCGATGGGGTAAGTGCCAGACCGACCGGCAAACAGCGAGGGGGTGGGTGCCGCTCGGGGGGTGACACTCAGGCGGGTGCTCTGGGGGTTGGTGGTTGTTTGCCGCCCCCTCAAAAAAAAACACCAGCCGCCACTGCTACCACACATATCTTACTGGCGGCTAGACTTAGCATTACCAGTTGCTGGAAATCCTATTGTACCCCAGCAATCCTAGATGTAATAGACTTGGTTCACTTACACTGTTTCTTTGAACTGATAATGGCCTCATGCACAGGCAAACTGGCCAAAGCCCAACTACGATGGCTCCCTTGGACACAATGGCAACTTAAATCATCCAACTATTAGTAGGATGTCACACCATATATGCACATGTATATGTATATATGTGGAGGTGGAGTTTGTTCTGACAGACAGACCCAGTCATCACATGGGGAAAAAAGGACAAAAGAGGGTGCACCTATCACTTAAGCAGCTGGAGCCAGCCCATCAGTGAAGAAAAGAGTCATGTGGGGAGACTTCAGTTGCTTGAGTGGTATTCTCTCCTTCTTCCCTCCTATGCTTCCCATGTAATGACTTAGACTGTCCATCAGAACATACTCCGCCTCCACCGCTCAAAATAATATTATTTACCTAATTGTATTACAGGTGTTATTTTAGGTATGAATGGCTTGAAGGGTTAGTTATATAATTGTTTCCACCAATGTAAAATATTTTTTTTCTAATGAAACTATGTGACCGCAACAGCACCAATCTGAGATGGGCGGCCACGGGAAAACTAAGAAAATTCCCTGTGCTTATTTAATTCTTTTGTCTTCTGTATATGTACTGGATAAGGGAAGTTCCCTTCACTGATTACAGTGCATTACCTGATACTACTGTATATTTGTTAAAATTTCTCAATAAAGACTTAATGAAATGAAAAAAAATTTAAAAATCTGCCTTATTTGGTAATAAAGTGAAAAGGAAACCATTTTGATTTTTGTTTATGAAATAGACATGTGCAACACATACACATAGATATGCTGGGCCCAGATGCTTTTAGTCTAAAAAGGTTAAAATAATAACAAAAAAGCAACCAGTAAGATTACAATTATGACTTTCCTAGTTTGGAATATAAATAAAACTGCTTAATAAGTTTAAAAATCATCTAGTGTATGTGCACATTCTTTTCCAAGTAACAAGTTTATTTCACAAAAGTTCTTTATGCTTTTGCTCTCAGTGATCAGTCACCCTACTGTGACCACATGAACCAAGAGACACCCCATGTGTTTCCCGGATAGTAATAGCTAGCAGGTGGCAGAAATATTGTCTTAATATGTATTGACTACACAGTGTGCTTGTTGCAGAATGCAGTTACCCTTTAAGAAGTGAATATGCGTTCTCAAGGGGACGACAGTTTTCTTCCTCTCTAGCAGGTGTTGTTCTAATAAACTCTTCTAAATTGTACAGCAAATGTCATGTTTACACTGCCTGCAGTTAGCATCACATAGCATTGCTCATCTAACATTTTCACAATGACAAAGATCTCACACAAAGACTAATACACCGTACAGTCCAGGGACACAAAGCTGCCTTACAACTACTTGAACAGTATCTGTAGTTTATTAATGGGCCACTTTGACACTTGTAGTAATAATACCATGATAAACACAGATTTATCATTCCAAATATAATCTCTGTGCGCTAAGAGACTTTAATAATTTGATATCAGAATGGTGATGGATTTGTTCATTTATTTTCAAATTATTTTTATTATGATTTATCTTTAAACTGTGAGCACTTTACATGCAATTTCTTAATTTGTTTAGAGACAAATACAAAGACCGATTGAGACAAAAGGAAAAGGAGGACCCAGCTCTAAAAAGTGTACATTCTTTATACTAAGTTAAGAACCTATGTTTATCTTTGTTATTTAGTTATGTGGTGCCAACATGTAAGGGGGACTAGGATTAGACACGTGTTGGCGCCAAACTGTGCAAGTCTCTGCCCCACTTCTTAGATAGGACAGCCACCCACCTGTTGTTAGGAACCCTCCGCCATATTGTGCCATACTCCTGGCCATAGGCTAGCTCAAGACATCCATCCCCAGCTTAAGACCTAGATATTTTTAGAATAAAGGAATATCCACAGTTTAAAGCACTTTAATGTAACTTTTCTTTGACATATCACAATGACATACTAGCAGAATCTTCGGCGTGGAACTCCACATGTAAGGTTAAACATTTTGTTAGACATTTCAGCACAGAATGCAAGTGCACATCTTTCAGCCATCTTCTCTCTACACCTCCATTTGTCTCCTTGGAAGCACCACAGAGTTGGGACCACTTCCCCATGTATACTAAGTCCACAGCATTAAGCTTCTATCACCTCGACACAGTACCCACAGCTGAGCGTCAGGGGCAATTATGGTGCTTACTTTAGTATACCATTCTCTTCCCAGTGTGCCTTACATAGCTCTGCCTAGCTGGGCATGCTCCAAGATGGCACATTCCCAGGCTTCACCATTAGTCACATCAAAGGACTCTGTCCAGGTCTCCAAGGACCCTTTGGTCAGCTCTGCAGGACACTACATCTTAGCAGCTCGGGGTGTTGGGCTTCCATTCCCCATCTACACTGGATTTCTCTCATACTAGCATTTATATGAGCATTGGCTACAACCATAACCTTACTAGAGGAGGAATTTTTTGTAAAAGGGGGGCTAACACCTAGTTACAACTTTCATCTTACCATGCTATAATTGGAACACAGCCATCTAGTAGCAGGAAAGCTAACTGCACCTGCCAACAAACATATTGTGGTGTGCATTACAATAAACATTTAACCATTCTAATCAAATGCCTGTCCCTAATAAAAGTTTTGATCTAATATTCCTAGCACTCCTGTTATGGATACACTAGGGCCAGTTTTGGAAAGAAGACAAGAGATACATCGTTGAATTCAGGAAAAAACAGAACCCCAAGAGAAACCCAAGGAGGACATACAGTTTCAGATACTGCCCTGGGAGGAGCTGCAAGAGCTACAAGGCCAAACTAAGTAAGCCTGTATTTACATGTAAGCATATTCCTGGTGGTTTTAAAGAATTTGTGGGCACATTTGTTTCCTGGGCTAGGCATGCAGATGAAAACATTTTCAAAAGAGAAGAGTAGTGTTTCATGCAATAAAATGCACATTTCATGCATTTACATGCACTCCCACTAAAGTCAAGTGTGCCAAAAAAGCCTGATTATGTTAAAAAAAATAGCATATGTCCTTTTTTAAGCATAGGGCTTTGAGTGTACAAGTGGCTAAGCACTGATATGTGAACAGGCACAATTACAAACAACAGGATTCTGCATGTTGACTGTAGTCAGGTGTAGGGAAGCACACTACTAAATGCACAGGTGTGAATGGGGGGGAGTCACTGTTGGGTACTGCTCTTATAAGCAGATCAGCAATGATCCCATACTGTAATTAAAGCTGTATTAAGCCCAAAATCAACAATGTAATATATTGCAGCTTATCAATCATTAGATGTGGTGGATACATTTGTTTTGTTTTGTTGTTGCGTGTACCTACTCATGGTAGAGTTCATGCTTTGTATGTGCTTGGTGCTGTAGTTCATTCATCAGCCCAAGCTCAGTCCATCAACAGGACGAGGAGGAGTTCATGGACGAAGAATTGGTTGCTCCAGCGTGACCAATTCTCTCACATGCCATTGCTCCGTGAGATCCGTGAGAATAATCCTAAGGATTTCAGGAACTTTCTCCGGATGACGGACCCCGTTTTTGACCTTTTGTTGGCATTGCTGACCCCTTATATCAGCAGGCAGGATACCTGCATGAGGCAAGCCATCACTGCGGAGCAGAGGCTAGTCGCCACGTTGCATTACTTGGCGATAGGGAGAAGCCTGCAGGACCTTAAGTTCTCGACAGGCATCTCCCCCGAGGCTCTTTGGATCATTATCCCAGAGACCTGTTCTGCCATAATTCAGGTCCTGCAGAAGGACTATATTAAGGTAAGATTTATCCTTTAACATCACATTTTATTGTATTTAATGTTTGCTAATGTAATGTATTTCTTTATTCAAACACTAATTTCCATAATTGCAATATATGTGAATGTCCCCTTTGTGCTCATGCATGCTGTAATTTTTGAATGCTCTTTTTTGTCCTGCATGCATGTTTGCCTTCACTAACTCCCCAGCATGCAATGCTGGGCCCATATCCACCTAGTCTATTCACTTTAATGTATTTCGTCAACTCCATTGTAGTACTTTACCTTAAAATTTATCCAAATGGTCTGTGTGTCCTTAACTTGATTTAGAATCCCCCCCCCCTAAAATGTATCAGAATGGACTGTGTGTCCTTAACTTGATTTAGAATCCCCTCCCCCCTTAAAATTTATCCAAATGGTCTGTGTGTCCTTAACTTGATTTAGAATCCCCCCCCTTAAAATTTATCCAAATGGTCTGTATGTCCTTAACTTGATTTAGAATCCCCCCCCTTAAAATTTATCCAAATGGTCTGTGTGTCCTTAACTTGATTTAGAATCCCCTCCCCCCTTAAAATTTATCCAAATGGTCTGTGTGTCCTTAACTTGTTTTAGAATCCCCTCCCCCCATAAAATTTATACAAATGGTCTGTGTGTCTTTAACTTGATTTAGAATCCCCTCCCCCCCTAAAATGTATCAGAATGGTCTGTGTGTCCTTAACTTGATTTATAATCCCCCCCCTTAAAATGTATCCAAATGGTCTGTGTGTCCTTAACTTGATTTAGAATCTCCCCCTAAAATGTATCAGAATGGTCTGTGTGTCCTTAACTTGATTTAGAATCCCCCCTGAAATAACTGCACTTTTCAAATTTCACACTCTCTTTTTGCCTTTAGTAAATCAACCCCTGTGTGTCCTTAACTTGATTAAAAATTTCCACCCCCCCCCCCTAAAATTTATCAATGTGCCATCAGAGGGGGTGAGGAATCTGATAAGTGGGCCTTTATATTTTAGTCTTTAAATAATATTACAATTAATGTTATACTGATGCTGGGCACTAATGTTTTTTGTGTAATGTGCTTGCAATGTTATGTTCAAAATAACTGATTTTTGGTTTTTCTTGTTTGACTCCCCAGTTTCCTTCAACTCCACAGGAATGGCATCCCATTTTGCCACCCGTTGGGACTTTCCCAACTGTGGAGGGGCTATAGATGGGAAACACGTCCACATCATGCCACCACCCCATTCGAGGTCATACTATTTTAATTATAAGGGGTTCCATAGTATTGTCTTAATGGCGGTGGTGTCGGCACAATATGAATTTCTGTATGTGGACATGGGGAAGAATGGCCGGATGTCGGATGGAGAAGTCTTCGCCCAGACGGAGTTCTACCAGCGTCTCCAGAGTGGTGGCCTGGGATCGCAACCTGATGCTGATAACGTGGAAGGACTCCCCTTTGTCTTCATAGCAGATCTTCGGTCTGAGCAAGTACCTCATGAGGCCATTCCCCCAAAGCACCCTCACCCCGGAGAGGAGGGTATTTAACTTCTGGCTGGCCAGAGCAAGAAGAGTTGTGGAGAATGCTTTTGGGATTATTGCCAGCCCCTTCCGCCTGTTTCAGACAGCTATCCACATGGCGGAATACAAAATAAATCACATTGTCCTAGCGTGCTGCATACTGCACAATTATTTACAAAAACATTCGACCAATTATATGGTATCACTTGGGCCTGAGGCCGGACTTATAGAAAATCCTCTGACAGGCCTGGATACTGGCTGTACTGGCTTGGCCCCCCAAAGTGCCCGTCAAGTTCGGGATCAATATGTTGAATTTTTTATGGGTAGGGGGGCCATTGCAATGCCACAGAATCTATCATTTTTTTAAATAAAAAATATTGATCAGATAACATTTCTAATTATATTTATTGCTTGCCTTTCTTTTTGACTTTCTCCTAGGTTATCCTAGAGCACTTGTAGTGCCAAGTGTATTTTGATTTAGTAAATAAGCACCATTGCCATTGTAAACAACAAATAACTTCCAAAACTTGTATTGAGCATTGAAAGAAGAAGCCACACATCTTGTTGATTAATAACAATTTTTATTAATCTGTGCACATTCACATGTGTGTTTAGTCAAATTTTATACACAAACAAATAGGCCTCTATATAAAGTTTTTTTTTTTTTTTTTAAAAACAGGCCTCTATATATATTTTTTTTTGTTTTTTTATCTATTTATTTTTTATACAAAAACAGGCCTCTATATATATCTATAGATATATCTATAGATATATATATCTATAGATATATCTATAGATATATATATCTATAAATCTATATCTATCTATCTATCTATCTATCTATCTAGATAGATATAGATACATATATATATATATATATATATATATATATATATATATATAGATCTATACCTATATAGATCTATATAGATATAGATATATTTATATATATCATTTTTTGAATTTTTTTTTTTTTTAAAACAGGCCTCATTTTTTTTAAAGTTTTATAAAATATTTTTTAGAAACAGGCCTAAACTTTTATAAAAAAAAATCAAAGGCCCAGAATGGGGTCAGCAAACAAGGAAATGAAGAACATGATCGATGTTTTTTTTTGGATGAAAAAGGGATTTAGATTCTCCCCATAACATCGATCATGTTCTTCATTTCCTGCTGAATATTGTCCAGACGATTTTGCATTCGGTCTAAGCATAGCATCAATATCCCCAATTCCAGGCCATGATCTGTCCAATTAAGCGTTGGGCACTGTCTGTGCTAAAAGGTTCCACATCACCTAAAATTAAAGGAAAAAATTATGTTTTTAGAAATATGCAGCCATATATAGATTACCGTAAGCTGGTGTGTCACACACTCACCTGGTGGGGTGTCCATGTCACCTACTTCCTCCAAATCTCCTTCAAACACATCCTTGGGGGTGGCACTGGTGCTTGCTTCTTCCCCTTCCACAACCAGATCACCTAAAATAGATGACAAAAAAAGTATTTAAAAATATGTAGCCGTACATAGATTACCGTAAACTGGTGTGTCACACATTCACCTGGTGGGGTGCACATGTCGCCTACTTCCTCCAACTCTCCTTCAAACACATCCTTGGGGGTGGCACTGGTGCTTGTTTCTTCCTTTTCCACAACCAGATCACCTAAAATGAATGATTAAAAATGTATTTTAAAATATGCAGCCATACATAGATTACCGTAAGCTGGTGTGTCAGACACTCACCTGGTGGGGTGCCCATGTTGCCCACCTCTCCTTCCTCAACATCCTCTGTGGGGCTTGGGCTGATTTTCCAATCCAGGTGTTGCGGTCGGGGGTCACTGGGTTCCACTTGTTTGAGTCTTTGCTCCCCTATGTGAATGAAACAAAAGCTATACTTAGCACACAGATATTTGAGTCCAGGAATAGTAATATGAAACATTGTAGTGAAGTGGTGTACAAATTATCTGTTTGGGCAGAGTTCCTAGTTGAAGACATAATTAAAATTCCCTTTGAAACAAACTGGAATACTTTACCTTTTTTGGCCACGTTTCCCAGATAGAGACACCCCAACAAGTGTGTGTGTGTGTGTATATATATATATATATATATATATATATATATATATATATATATATGTGTGTATATACATATACAGTAGTGTTTACTACGAATGATGTTTACTACGATTGTTTAACGTTCTAAACTCGTACGTTAAAGAAAAGCACATGGAGCAGTATGCAAGGTAATAAACAGAATATGAACACAGGACAAGTACTTACTTTTTATAAGCACTTAATGGATTCGTCTATACTGATCCAGCTCCCGGAGTTTGAGGTCGGACCAATTCCTCAGCTGATCTTTAGAGCACCGTACCCCAAAACGAAGATGCAAGGTCTTCACCACTTTTGCCATTATTTGTGCCTTTCGGAAATTAGGCCGTGCGTAAGGTCCATGCTTCCCATCATAATCTTTTCTTCTTAAAATTGCCACCATCTCCACCATCTCTTCAAAGGTCATATTGGAGGCCTTAAATCTCCGCTTCTCGGATCGAGACGTTCCGGGCTCCGGGCTTTCCTCGCTACCTGAGGTAATAAACACCTGCTGTGTCTCTGCCATTGTTGCTCCTACTGCGCACCGTAGAGAGAAGGGGTGGAGAATATTCGTTAAAAAAGAACATCAGGGGCGGGCGACGCAGGCAGAGTTTTCACGCATGCGCAGTGTATATAAAGATACTACGCATGTGTCATACGTACATTCTGTGCGTAGAGACAAGGGGGTGGAGAATATTCATTAAAAAGAACATCAGGGGCGGGCGATGCAGGCGGAGTTTCACGCATGCGCAGTGTATATAAAGATACTACGCATGTGTCATACGTACGTTCTGTGCGTGGAGGATAGAGGAACTGAAGTTGTGAACATCCGAAACGAAGGTAAATTTTTGTAACTTTGTAGCAGCCTATATTGCTTAAAGATTGATGAGGCCTATGTTGGGATAAGATGATGAGCGTTTAACTGAAACATTAGTGTTTTTGTCTAATGTATTATGCTTTACAGAAAACATGAATGCCAAATTTAAGGACCCAGAATTTTTGAGGAATCTGTGGGAAGTCAAACACCCTCAATATTACATTAAACCAGTAAGGAAGTCAACGCTGGAGAGACTTCTCACATTTGTGCAGACGTTCATCCCAGAAGCAACTGTGGAGATTTTGGAAAAGAAAATTGGGATCTTGTGAAATATGTATAGGAGGGAGTATAACAAGATCCAATATTCCCTGAGATCAGGAGCATCAGCAGATGATGTATATGTACCCAGGCTGTGGTACTACGATAAACTATGTTTTCTTGATGACCAGACTGAAGTCAGGGCATCACTTTCAACCCTTCCCTCCACCCTTCCCTCCACCCCAGCAGAGGCTGATGAGGACCAAGCTGGGTCTTCCATCCAGGAAGAACCGGATGTGACCATCTGGAGTCAGGTAAATTAGTTTTATACATATTTAGCGTCCTAATATTAATGAAGTTAACTAGATGTTATAATTGATTAACTATTATTCAGGATTTTATCGTAAAAATGATGTCTACATATCAATTGACAGTAGTGGCCAAAAATGTTTGTCAAAAACTTTAATAAATGCTGTTGTCAGATTGATACTCTTTTATATGTAACATTGAATTTGCAAGTCATGAGCTGAAAATTGTGTGTCAGTGATGAAACAAAAACTCAAACTATGTCCCTTTTTTATACACAGGATGAGATCAGCCAGGAGGAAGGGGTGGAAAGTGACATCCAGGAGGAGGCCGGGCCCAGTGTCATTGAGGAGGAGGCCGGGCCCAGTGTCATCGAGGAGGAGCGGGCCCAGTGTCATCCAGGAGGAGGCAGGGGTTAGTGTCAGCCAGGAGGTAGCCGGGCCCAGTAGGAGCCTCACACAATCTCAGGTTCCTCCCCTTCGCCTTCATACAAAAAGGCCCAGAAAGGTGACGGTGACAGAGGAGGCATCACTGCGCCTCATGAGGGAAGCAACTAATTTCCTCAAGAGCCCCCCCAAAGCTGAAGAGGCCTATGGCTCCTATATAGCCAGCAGGTTGCTGGAAATGGAGAAGGGACAACACCTCCTGTGTGAAAAACTTTTTTCTGATGTCCTTCACAAGGGGCTGAAGGGAGAGTTAACTGTTAACACACAAATCAACAAGCAAGCCCCTCCTCCTCCTTCTCCTGCCACAAGTCAACCACCAGAGCCCCAGCCTACAAGGAAGGCTGCAGGGAAGGGTGCAGGCCAGCGTGGAGGGTAGGCTGGAACGAAGAGAAGAAAGTGATGACCTGGCTTCAGTCTGGTCTGACAGAAGATGCAGGCTGGTGTAGTACCACAGCCTGGGGGCATATATGTCATCTGCTGCTGCTCTTGATCTCTGGGATTCCTGGACCAGATTGTGCTCCCTATTATATGGACTCCTGAAGATCAAAATTTTCTTTTCCACAGACTTAATGTGTGCCCTGGGGCCAAAATTCTTCACTAATTCAAAAATTTTCTCCAGCGTTGACTTCATCTTTATTTTTGTTTACCATAAATAAATGGATATTTTATTTAATTAAAAGACTTTATGTGTTTTTATTAACATCATTTTTTTTATAAACAATGTCAAATTAACAAGGGACAACAACCTCCTTGAGGTTTCAAAAACAAAAAAAATATAACGTTCTTGTGTTAACTTTACAAAAAAAATAAAAAAACAAAATAAATATAACAAAAAAAGGTTCTTTGTAGTAACTTTCTAACAAAACCAAAATGAAAAATGTACAAAAGAAATGGTTCTTTGTGGTAACTTTACAAAAAAATAACAAATAAAAAATGGTTCTTTGTGGTAAATTTACAACAAAAAAATAAAAAAAATAAGAAATCAAAAGAAATGGTTCTTTGTGGTAAATTTACAACATAACAAAAAAAAATTATCAATAAAAATAAATGGTTCTTTGTGGTAAATTTACAACATAAAAAAAAAATTATCAATAAAATAAAATGGTTATTTGTGGTACATTTACACCAAAAACAAATATAGAAACAAATAAAAATCAATGGTTCTTTGTGGTAACTTTACAAACCAAAAAAATAAAATATATGGAGATAAAGAGAAAATAATTTGGAAACAATCCTAAAAAAAAACTTGATGAAATAAAAAATAATAAAACATGACTCCAAAAAACAATTGTGTAAACATTAGTATAGAGATATGTCTTTTAACAAATAAAATATCATTCATGAGATCATGAGATCAAGAGAAATAATCCAGAAATCAGTTTGTGAGAACTCTGTGTGAATAGGAACAGCAAAACAACTTCGTTCTTCAAGCATTATAAAGAAGACAATTAATGCGCTGTATTCAATGATCACAGAATTTGCAACATGAGGAATGTGCTACCTACAATACGAACACTAGTTTTACAAGACCGAGCGCTTCTGTTTCGTATTTGCTTCTGAGCATGCGTCGTTTTTTTGTCCGTCGAACTAGCATACAGACAAGCGAATGACAATTGCATGGTCGCGCAACACTGTAACCATATGACATTTTTATAATTTTTTTTTCGTTTTCACACAAATAGAGCTTTCTTTTGGTGGTATTTAATCACCACTGGGTTTTTGTTTTTTGCTAAATAAACTAAAAAAGACAGAAATGTTTTGAAAAAAAAACAAGTTTTTCTTTGTTTCTGTTCTGGTTTTTTTTGTAAAAGTTTGCAAATAAATTATCTTTCTTCATAAATTTAGGCTAATATGTATTCTGCAAAATTTTTTTGGTGTAAATAACCCAAATCAGTGTACATTTTTTAGTCTATAGGAAAGTTATAGAGTCCACAAACGATGATATATATCTGAAAATAGGTCAAACCTGATGTAGTGGCCCATCTCATTTCTAGAGGCCTGAAAACATCAGAACAGTACAAATATCCCCCAAATGATCCCCTTTTGCAAAGTAGAAAGTAAGACATGCCAAGTGTTTTGACATTTGAAATTAAAAAAAAAAAAATTATTACAATTTTTTTTTTTTACAAACTGTCACCAGTGCAGTACAGCGTTATCATACAACAGGTGTGGCGGTGATCAGGGACACAGACTAGTGCCAGTAAATAGAAAAAGTAATATTTTTTTTACACACTGTGCCATAGTAACACTGTACTATTCTGGGGAAATGATCAGGTTTTTGTTTATTTTATTTTTTTTACACATTATGATTTTTTATGTCAGTGAATTTCACAGGTATAAGCAACCATTTTTACTGAATGAAACTGATTCATCCAGTGTGTTTTGTTGTGATTATCTGTGATTGGTCACATCTAATCACATAGTACAGATGGGCTGGAGCTGGCCCTGTCTACACCATGTGATCAGTGTGACCAATCACAGCAAGCGACACAATTGTCATGTGATCTGTGATTGGTCACAGCGATCACATGGTACTGGCAGCGAACCGGTACACTGATCAATCACAGCTGAGTCGGATGGACACAGCCAGTGACAGAGCACACTGGCAGCACACGATCCAGGCCGCACGTAAGGTGCGAACCGGGAGGACGTCATATGACGTCCACTTGGATTGATGAATGTCCCGCCCAGCCATCAATTGACTATAAGCTGGGCGAGAAGTGGCTAAAAAAGAAAACTAATACAGCCATCATATCTAAGCCTAATACAGCCACCATATCTAAGACTGCAATATAATCAATGTTTGCTTTTGGATTGAATACCTCTTTAAGATGCCAATAATCTCAGTTACGAAAGCCAATACTAAATATTTAAATGGCATGTTATAATCATAATCACAAAAATATTTCAGTTACATTTTAGGAAGCATGTTATTTCCTTTTTTGTAAATAATAAATGTAGTAATATTGCACAACCAGGCAGGGGAATACTGGTACAGATTCTTAACTGAAAAAATATCTTCATTACATGATACTTATCAATCAATTGTATACAGCAGAGCAACCCAATGTGCTCGATTGGTGTTTTACAGCAAGGGAAAAGTATACTAAAAGGATTTTTGCTCTCAACCTTCTGCATGTATACTGTGAATCAAAAGAGTATTATGTTTGAAAGATGTCGAACAGTGAAATATAGCCATTTTCAAAGAGATGAATACCTAGGCCTTATAAGAAATTGAGTTAAAGCTTCTGTAAATCAAAATAGGTGTAATATTATAAAGCTGCTGACATTCAGCATAGTGTTCCTAAACTATGAAATCTGTCACCTAGTTCTGGTACAATAACTATAAAAAGTGCCTCAGGCTATCATACAGTTTACTTCAGGGGCTACCTTCAGGGATTACTAGAGCTAGATTATTCAACATGCTTATTTATTAAAATAATGAGGTATTTGGAGCAATCCAGAGAAGCTAGTAATAATTATGTTTCATGAATCTGGTTTCAGTTAACTAAAATGTATTGGTGAATATAAAGTAATATACTGCATGTATTTAGTACCTATGAATATGCCAAGGTTGGATGACAATAATCCATTGGATATCATGTTAGATACTATAAGATTGCCATGGTTCAGGTACCAGTAACTAAAGTTCAGGCTGACAGTATTTAAGAGTCCGGGGTTTTCTCTGTTGTCAGTGCAGAAGTAAAGAAGTGTTCTGATTCACAATTCACTGTGTGTGTACATCAGGTCTTTGGTTATTATTTCTCATAACTGTAATATCCGTAAAAAGTTCCCTGAATAAAAATAGTATTGTGATGCCTCCAAGTACCTGTTTTAGCTTTCAAATTGATTCCTTTGTCTCTGTGGAACCCCTTGGATTGTAGATTGTACACAGTGCCTTGACTACTAACACATTTGACACTAAGCTGCCACCAAGAGCTCCTTGGGTCCTAGGACTATACATTGAGTCTTGACTTTTTTCAGTTAAGATTACACCCCACTCCTACAGTAATAAATTCCATTCCTAAACTGTCAGAAGCCAAGGTTCTTGCACATATGATCCGCCATTTGACAGGTAAATGTCAAGGTAGGGTTTAGTGGCAGGATGGGGCAGGAGTTATTTTTGAGTTAGAGAGAGGCCAGGGCCCTTTGTACAGTCTAGAGTTTTGGACCCAAAGAGTTCCAAATGGATACAGGAAATGTTTGCACACTAATACAGGTACTTGGAAACATGATATGTTAGACACTTTTTAGTCTGTGACGGGTTCACTTTAAGTCAAAGGCAAACTGAGTTCACACTGTGTGATGTAAAGCCGCGTACACACGAGCGGACTCTTCGACCGGACTGGTCCAACGGACTTTCCGATGGACTTTCAACGGACTTTTGTCGGACTTCCGACTGACTTTTTAATGAACGGACTTGCCTACACACGATCACACCAAAGTCCGACAGATTCGTATGTGATGATGTACACCGGACTGAAATAAGGAAGTTGATAGCCAGTAGCCAATAGCTACCCTAGCGTCGGTTTTTGTCCATCGGACTAGCATACAGACGAGCGGATTTCTGGGTCCGACAGATTTGAAGCATGTTCCAAATCTAAAGTCCGTCAGATTTTCAACTGGACAAGTCCGCTGAAGGTCCGATGAAGCCCACACACGACCGGATTGTCCGCTGGACTCGGTCCGTCGGACCAGTCCAGTCGAAAAGTCCGACCGTGTGTACGCTGCATAAGGCTCATGTATTTTTGTCGTACTCCATTGAAGTGCAAGGTTAATAAAATATTAGGTTAGTCTTTAAGCCAATGTTCAGACATAGTAATAACTAACATTAGAAATGTTACATGTCACAAATTGCTTCATAGATCCCCCTGCGTAAAATGCTGCGTAGACAGCATTTGTATTGCATCTTAATTTAATTATCTCAATAAAACTGATAATGGAAGCACATCAACTTCTAGTGGCCAACCGCACTTATGAACAATAGGTTTCTTCTCTTTCCTGTCTATGTAGCATTTACTTAAAGGGGTTGTAAAGGTAAATTTTTTTTTTCTTAAAAATAACAAACATGTTATACTTACCTTCACTGTGCAGCTCGTTCTGCACAGAGTGGCCGCGAACCTGGTCTTCTGGGGTCCCTCGGCGGCTGTTTCAGCTCCTCCCCACAAGCATTAACCACCTTAATGTGAGCTCCCTCGCATGGTGGTTAGTGCTTGCGGGTGCGCTCCCGTGATACAGCCGGCGGCTATAGCCGCTCAATGTATCACTCAGCCCCGCCCCCCAGCGCGCCGCGTCATTGGATGTGATTGACAGCAGCGCGAGCCAATGGCTGTGCTGCTTCCAATCCATCCACTGTAGCCAATCAGCGGCCATGGTGAGCGGAGGAATAGATGTCGGGAACGCGAAGCTGACTTTCGAGGCGTCAGGTAAGTAAAACGGGGGGGCTGGGGGCGGCGGTATTGTCAGAAGTTTTTTCACCTTAATGCATAGAATGCAATATTGGGACACTTACCTGTCCAGGGCGCCCGCAATGTCCTCACCTGAAGCCGATCTGTTCCTTTGGCTCCCGGGTGCAGGTGCCAGCATCTTCGGTAAGGGAATCAGGAAGTGAAGCCTTATGGCATCACAGCCTGATTCCCTACTGCGCATGTTGCGCTGCACATTCTCACTGGTCCCTGTTGTTTTCTAGGACCTGTGTATCTCCCAGAAGACAGTGGGGAAACAGAGGAGGGGCTGGATATGCCGTAGATCACCAGGGAATATGCAGCGATCTATCGCCTGAAGTGGGGGCAAATACCTGTATTAGACAGATAACTACTCCCCCCTGAAAGATGCCAAATGTGACACCGGAAGGGGGGAGGAACCAGAAAAGTGGAAGTTCCATTTTTAGGTGGGACTCTGCTTTAAGGACATACAAGGAATTTCACAATCCTTAAAAAAAAACAAAAAAAACACACAGCTGCAGGTCATTTTTATAGCTGCACTTTTTTTAATCAACATTTTCTGGCCAACTCTAATCTGCTTTTCAGACTGCTGACTCCACCTACAAGGGATAAAATTGGTTCTCCATGGGATTCATTGAATTGTGCAAAATTGTGAAAAAATCAATAGGTTGCAGCACACCATTAAATTTTAATACGGAAATATAAAAATATTTCAGCAAAATTGCAACAGTTTCAGGCCAATGAAACCAGCCCTTCCTCTGGCAGAAACATAGAAAATTAAAGGGAATTTACAACAGTTTCATTTTAGTTATTTTTTAAGTTTAACAAAATTTAAGTGGAGGCAGAGCTACAGGAAGTGATGTTGTTCCACTGGAGACACCTGGAAGTGGTGAGATACCCACAATGATCAGGGATGCGAACCAAACTTGCACTAGCTATAGTGGAGCCAGCTTGTAACATTTTAAAGCTGTTAAACCCAGGTGCATGGCAGAATGCACAGATAAATGTGAATGTATTATCTAGTGGTTTATTTATTGTTGGAATGAATTAGTTGTTTTGATAAAATGGTTTTACACTATTGGAGCCTTTCTCTGCTCTAATTGACACTGTGAAAAAGAAGCGGGACAGCCCTGGATGTTCAATCGCCTGGGGGATAAAAGCGTATAAAGCCCTACTCTATTGCAGGGGGAAATGGTTGTCTGGTAAGTTCTCCAGAGTAGTAGTGGTAGTACACAGTGGTGGAGCGAAGCGCTAAACAATAACTATAGTGCAAGAATTGTTATGGTGCAATATTTATTGTTGCTTTGCACAATCTGCACGGAGCACTTTATATATTGAAGAAATATATCACATGAAAGAGGATATTGGAATGTTGCACTTTAATGGACACTCATATTGTTGCACTTAAATGGATGTTTACATTGTTTTGATAATAATTATAATGCACTTTATTTATTAATTTATTTATTTTAGGAGTGCTGTGTATTGATGTTTAGGCTGTATTGTTTTTTTCTTGAATAAATAAACAATTAATTGCATGACAAAGGATTTCAATGCAGAGTGGGTTAGCTAAAGAGACAAAATAAGGGATCAGGTATTTTCTAGAATCACCAGGAAGTTGAAATGTGATTTATTTTGGAACATCAGTTATCATGTACCATTACTAGCAAATTTCAGATTTGCCACTTTAGTAAAAAAGCCTTGCTGACATATCCAATTTGTTCTGTGGCTTGGTGCATAACATTGCTTCACACACACACACTTATAGCTCAATTAGCTACACATGTAACAGTACAATTTATGTAACATTTAGAAATAACTCTGTAAGGGGGCGTGGCCTGAGGAGCTATGGAGTAGGATGCTTGTAGTGAGAGCTCCGCTTGCCCAAACTCCTATAATAACCATCCTGCCCTAATCCTACCAATCCTGCCAGAAAACTACACCCCAACAGGCTTATCCCGACACCTGCATGGCCCTTGGTGCTGCCTAGCCGCCTGGAGCGCTGCCCGAGGACGCGAGGACCAGATCGTTCCGCCCTGGGGCTTGCCTGTAGGATAGTCCCCGGCTTCGGCCTAGTGCTTGGAGCGGCGGCCATTTTGCTCCACCCGGCGGCGGCTCCTATTCATCTCCCGGACACACCAGGCTCCCCCGAGACGGATCTTTGCCTGCCTCGGCCCCCGGATTGCCTGTGGCCCCCAGCGCTGAGCCTCTGCACCCTGCACCAGCTTGTGGGATGGCCCGCGGCTCCGGCCTGGTCCTCGGAGCGGCGGCCATCTTGCTACACCCAGCAACGGCCCTATTAGTCCTCCTGGCCTGCCTGGCTCCCCAAAAGACTGATCTTCACGTGCCTGGGCCTCCGGATCTCCTCTAAAAGTGCAGCACCTGGGGCGTGGCCTGGCAAGTAATGGAGTGAGACATAGAAAGAGAGAGCTCCCTGCACACAAACTCCTGAAAGAGATCCTTCGGAAAGATACACCGGTGTAATTCATCCCACGGGCTTCCATTTTATCCCGGGATCGTAGCGGACTATGTCTCCGCCAAAACGGAACACTGGGACGGCAGATAAGCTCGCTCAATATCGCCACCAGGAGAAAGACATGCAGAAGGAAGATGGCGCCGACACGTGTACGGGCCCCGCTCCTCGGACGTCAGACACCACCAAAGTGCTGGACGCTATAGCCGCCCTACAAGGTACCCTGACTGCAAAGATAGACGAAGTGAAAATCGATATATCCCTGATAAGACAGGACTTCTCAAAGCTGAAAGACAGGGTCACAGAGGCAGAAACCAGAATCAGCAACGCGGAGGATGCCCTGCACCCCATGAGACATACTACAGAGGAGATGCAGAGACAGATACAGCAACTCCATGCCCATCAAGATGACATGGAGAACCGCCTCAGACGCTGTAACCTCCGCTTCATAGGACTGCCAGAGAAAGAGGAAGGCGCAGACCCAGCAACCTACCTAGAAACGCTCCTTCTCAAAACATACGGCCGGGAAGCCTTTTCAGTAATGTTTGCGGTGGAGAGAGCGCACCGCATCCCTGCGCGGCCACCACCACCCGGAGCGCCTCCCCGCACATTCATCGCCAAATTCCTAAATTTTTGGGACTGAGACAAAATCCTTAAACTCACCCGGGAGAGAGGAAATATACAGATCGAGAACAGCCAGATTGCAGTATTCCCGGATTTTTCCAGTGAGGTGCAAAGGAGAAGAGCACAATATCAGGAAGTGAAGCGCCGACTGAGGACCCTCCATCTCAAGTATGCGATGTTATTTCCCGCCAGGCTGCGGGTGGAAGAAGATGGAAGAGTACAGTTCTTTGATGACCCGGCGGCAGCGACAGCATGGCTGGATCGCAGAGACAGAATTGCCTATGTTCACACAACCACAGTGAGTACTTTCTGACTTTGAACAAAATCCTACAATACAAATGTCACAGTGACCTCTCAGTGGGGAACCAGAATCCAGTTTAGGGATATAAAGAATGGGGGCATACACAGCTTGTGTACAAGTGAAGTGGATATGGATAAGAGAGCTAGCTCCTGTATAACTTTGATATGGAACATGCGGGATCATAAAATAAAGTTGCGCAGGTTACCGGTTGCGCCTTTACATTTTGAGAAGAGTGGGGACAGACTACAGTGATCTGCTTTGCAAGACTCCTAAATGACAGGGATAAACTGTACCACAATATCCTGGAATATGGGACATAATTTGACCAGATGCAAGGAGGAAAAGTGCAAAAGGAACTCATTGACTGCAATGTGTGGTAGTCCTGATTATAATCGCTCCACGATTGACAGGGGAACAGTCGCCCCCTTAGCAAAGTTGGTTCAGCATAAAAGAAAAACACATCTATTGCTATTAAGAATTGTGCCTCCAGGGGAGTGTAACCGCTGGATGATATGTTATATGCTGATAGTTTGGGTATATATGCTCACATCAGGTTGGGGAGATGTGCAGCTGGGAGGGAGGGGAACAGTTAAAAGGATAAGTTTTGTGCTTTATTTTGGGAATATAAGTATTGATGTGACCTTAATACGGCTAGATAGGCAATATGCAGTCAACAATAAGATATGTATTAGCAGACTGGCACAGTGGAAAAGGCAGACTGAGGGGGTTTCACTATCTTGTGATCTTACTAGATGGCAGCTACACTAATTATATTCAGAGACTAACATGGCCAGTGTAAAGTTTTTGACGTGGAACGTACGCGGTATGCGGAATAAGGTAAAGCGAACCGCAGCACTAACATTTCTAAAATCACAAAAAGCAGATATCATAGCTTTAACAGAAACACATATCACAGGCCAGATGCAGGTAGCCTTAAAAAAAACGTGGATAGGATGGTTATACCACAGCACGCATACCAATCAATCAAGGGGGGTATCGATATTAGTCGCCAAAAGAGTGCCCTTTGAACTAATCGCACTAGAATCAGATAGATTAGGAAGATATATCTTACTGCATGCCAACATAGGAGGCAACTCCCTATTGATTCTGGCGTGTTATGTCCCCACCCCCTTTTTCGATTGAGGTAGTGTTGAAAGGATTGGCATTCATGGCACAGAACCCATCAGTTCCAGCTATTTGGATGGGTGACTTTAACCAAACCATGAATCCAAATTTGGACAGACCAGGCCTGGGAGATGCATCCAGGACTGTGCCTCACCAAACCAGACTCTGCAGACTATTCACAGAATTTGCTCTAACAGACGTATGGAGATGGCAAAACCCGACTAAAAAAGCATACACATGTCACTCGGTAGGCTGTGACACGATGTCCAGGATTGATTTTATACTGGTCTCAAATGCATTGCTGCCCAAAATTACAGGGTCGGGTATGGCTCCACGAGCTCTATCGGACCACTCACCCTGTTGGATAACAGCATCTCTATTAAAAGCAATGCCCTCTTCTAATTGGAGGCTGAATCCATTCTGGTTGTCGGTCCTGCCTGATCTCGAGAGCATAGGGCAAGAACTACAATATATCCTAAACAACTTAAGAATTACAGATTCAGATACTGCAGTCTGGGACACCTTTAAAAATCAAGCTAGTAGACTACTTTCATTAAGAATAAACAGATTTAAAAATTCCTCTAAACTGCTATTACAGATGACCACTGACAAACTACAGGAATTGGAACAGGTATACGCACAAGAACCCAGTACTGACAATCTCCATAAAGTACAAATGCAATCCAGAGCAGTAACCCAAATGCATATAGGGAAAGCCAAACAACAGGTTTTTTTCAAAAAACAAAGAATCTTTGAACACGGAGAGCAAGCAGGTAAATTACTGGCATATTTAGCTCATTTAAATGAAAAACCTCCAGTAGTGGTGACCCTAGCTACCCCACAGGGAGACGAGGTGACCGACCCACACCAAGTTGCAAACATTTTCCTAAACTTCTATAGGAATTTATACAAAACTCAGACAACATACTCCACACAAGAAATTAAAAATCACTTACACAGAATTCAGTTCCCTAGACTCACATTAGAACAGGTTAAGCTATTGGACGCCCCCATTAGCCAAGAGGATATATCTGAAGCACTGTCCCAGCTAGCTAAATCTAAGGCCCCCGGACTAGACGGCCTGCCACTAGAATTCTACACTGCATTCCCTGATATACTAGTCCCGAAATTGCAAAAATTATATCAACAAATATTTAAACATAAAACACTCCCTCCATCAATGCAAGAAGCACAGATAATAGTTTTACCTAAACCAGGAAAAGACCCTAGATATCCCGAGTCCTATCGTCCAATCTCACTACTTCAAGTAGATATTAAGATACTGACCAAAATCCTAGCATCCCGCCTAAATAAAGTCATTCTTTCATTAATTCACCCAGACCAGACCGGCTTTATGCCCGGAAAAAATACGGCCATGAATATAAGAAGACTTTTTTTAAATATTCAAGCACAGCACGACAATCAGGGTACCAGAGTAGTGGTGGCCCTGGACACAGCAAAGGCTTTTGATTCAGTGGAATGGTCTTTTCTATGGGAGTGTCTACGAGAATATGGATTTGGTCCCAACTTCATACAGTGGGTACAAATACTCTATCAGTCACCAAAAGCACGGGTCTTCGTTAATGGGTGTATGTCGGGGCAATTTCCTCTAGAAAGAGGCACACGCCAGGGATGTCCCCTTTCCCCACTGCTATATGCCCTGGCAGCCGAGCCATTGGCCATAGCTACAAGAGCTGACATGGACATAGTGGGACTTAAAATAGGCAACTACATAGAGAAGATCGGACTATACGCAGACGACACGATACTCTATCTAGCCGATCAGGGCCCATCACTACAAGCAGCTTTGGACACTATAGATAAAATGGGAAAATTCTCAGGCCTACGGATAAATTGAGAAAAATCACAGATACTCCCCATAGACCAGTTTCCCCCAACCAATATACATCCAGAACTACCATTAGTCAGGGTAAACACTATTAAATATTTAGGGGTACTGGTTACAAGAGACCTACGCGAATACACAACCAACAACATAGAACCATTGTTTGCCATGATAAAAACCAAAACGCAAGCCTGGTCCAAGCTACCACTGGGAGTAATGGGGAGGATAAATATCATAAAAATGATTATCTTACCCAAGATCCTATACATGGTATGGCACGCCCCACTATATATACCTATCGGGATTTTCAAAAAAATGGAATCCATTTTGAACACCTTTGTGTGGGGACATCAAAGACATAAGGTAGCTTGGCATGTCCTTAAAAACCCTACAGATATGGGGGGAACATCTCTGCCAGATCTGCAGGAATATTACATAGCGGCACAGCTGTCACACATGCATCACTACCATAATAATGAAAGACAGCGGTATAGTACACTAGTATCTAGTAGCCCAGACAGTCCCTTATCTATCCCACTTCAAATTATACTACGAGGGGGTCAGTTGAATAGGAAAGGTCCACAATTTAAAGACGGGATACTCAATCATCACCAACAAATATGGGGATTAGCCCAGAAAAAACTTAAAATAGGGTACATTCACTCTCACACTCCTTTATGGGCTAACAACCAGCTAGCGGAGCTTAAAAAAATACCAGACCCTACTCTATGGGCCAGATATGGAATTATATACCTGCACCAGGTAATGGCGAATGCTAGGCCTAAAGCATTTCAAACTCTTAAGGAAGAATACTCTATTCCGCAACAATTATTGTTCAATACATACAACTCAGACATGCCTTGCGTTCTCAATTCAGGAACGAAAGTTGCACCCTGGAATATCCCCAAATCTTGGACATAATAATGGGAGCCGAATCGCAAAAATTGATATCTAATCTCTATTACTCCATAAGGTTACCCAGAATCAGAGAAGTGATACAAAAAGCCAAAACAAGATGGGAAAGAGATGTAGGAGCCGTTAGTGACTCAGATTGGGAGGAAATTCTAGAAAATGTTAAAGTAACATCTCCAAAACTGTCTGATAGGTTAACACAGATATACATCATTCATCAAGCGTACCTGACACCTAACATAATAAGGAAGTTTCAACCTACACGTATTTTATTGTGTCCTCACTGTCAGGCAGAGATGGGTAGCTTCTTTCACTTAATCTGGGAATGCACTATCCTTCAAACATACTGGAGTCAAGTGATTAAGTTCTTACACGACCAAATGGGTTCCCCTGTAGTATTAGATCCAAAACTTTGTATACTGGGTCTTCTTCCAGACGTGGACATTGATAAATACCAAGCCATATTTATATCTGAAGTCCTGTTTTTGGCCAGAAAAGTAATTGCTAAGTCTTGGATGCAGAACGTAACCCCCACCATAACAAGCTGGAAGAGAGATGTTAACAATTCCCTCCCATACAAGCAGCTGATTTACAAACACAGGGGAAACAGCCACAAATACTCAAGGATTTGGGACGGATGGCTGGGAGACGGGGAGACATGTGTATAGTAATGCGTGAAAACAAGTTTATCAATACCTAGCAACTAAAACATACAACCATATAATAGGTAACCCAATTCAGTCTGTCAGAACCTCACCGAATCACTAACAATTGGTATACCTTTGCTATGCAATGCCAGCCTCGCAAGACGCTAATGTATGTAAACGTACCACATGTGACTATATTTTATGTTTCTATACATAGACCTCAAATGCGCTGTATATATTTCTGCCTAAATTCAATAAAGATCATTTTTTCCAAAAAAAAAAAAAAGAAATAACTCTGTAATACAATTGCCTAATTAAACAACTAATGTAATTTATACCAAATCCTGTAGTACTAGTACCTTGCGCTACTTAGTAATTAAATCTATATCAATTTGATTGTACAATCAGATTTCAATATGGGTTGCCACCCTAAGTAATTGAAAGCATGTCACCCTCTTGTATTGTTCCCATACAGCCTGATAGCCTGGCCACACATCAATTTTACAGATATTTCAACAAATTCCAGGTAGCTTTCAGTCACAAAAAATAGCAAATGGATTTTAATGGACAGCCACCTACTAACATGCATAACAATCTAGATATGAAAATTTGTAGGGGAAGGTATTCCTGATTTGTTTGATCATTTTTGCAATCAAAAAAATTGATAAAAGTGCTTGACATTATTAGGAAATTGGTGTCTAGCCATCATAGCATAATGTGTTTAGATAGCTTGACTTTTTTCCAATGACTGAACAAAGATTATCTTATTGCAAATAAAACCTTGAAGAGCAATTATTACTTATGTGCCCACTGCATAACTAACAACCACAAGGTATGCCAAATGGTTTTGAATTTTAATAGCTTAATGTGCTGAAATGTTCAATTTTTTAATGTATAAAAAAAGCACATACTATGGCAAATTCTTGGCTATATCAACACCAGATTAACAACCTATACCAGGGATATGCAATTAGCGGACCTCCAGCTGTTGCAGAACTACAAATCCCATGAGGCATAGCAAGACTCTGACAGCCACAAGCATGACACCCAGAGGCAGAGGCATGATGGGAATTGTAGTTTTGCAACAGCTGGAGGTCCGCTAATTGCATATCCCGGACCTATACTAACATTGCTGTCCTCAACCTGGCACTTGTGTAATGCATGTAAGGAACTGTCACATGACAAGTAGGTACCAACACGACAGTTGCAATAACACACCTACATTGCTGCTGCACATATTGAAACAAGGGAACCAATCATTATTTAAAAAACAGGTACTTCTACTTAGTATGTGTTAAGTGATGTGAGTGAATAAAAATTGCACCACATCCCAAAATAACCAAGAGTATAGAAAAGAAAAAAAAGATGTGACACGTTTCAGGGGAAGGAAACCAGATATAAATAGTATAAGATTGCTACATTCATTGAGACACAATTAAAACGCACCAAAAAGCGCAACATATAAAAGAAACTATACAAAGTTCCACAGATGCATATGTTAATAACAGAATACTCTGCATAACCTCATAACACCCAAAAAATATAAATGATACATTAAATATAGTAAAGACATAATAGTACTGTATCCAGGATTCAAAAGTGTCATTAAAGACATCACAATCTTTCAATGCGTTTCACAAGGAAGGGCCTCATCAGGAGATTAGGAAACTTATTTCAATAACTTTTTATTGCATTTTAACAAGTTTATACAAAATATCATCAAGGATGATAGCAATGGAATATAACATCTGACATCTAACATATAATGTAGAGGTCCAGGGCAGGTGTACACTAATTTCCATCACTGTACGTCAATAAACAAACAGTTAAAGCACAAAATTCTCTAGCTCGGGACTCATAGTACACTAGACTAAACTAAAGGAGGCTCATACACCCTTCCTCAGGTCACTCCAGGGGGACCAGTGTTTGTAAAATGTTGATAGACAGCCATCTTTATAAGCCATTATTTGTTCCAAGTCATATGTTTTGGATAAATGACTAATCACCTCACCCACATTCAGAGCTAGATTTGATGTCTACTTTCACATTAAAACCAGGCGTGTTGCAAAAAAAGACATGCAATATCATAGGTATGAGGTCTGGTGGGAAGCTATCAACACTTAGTAAAGCCTGTTCAAAAATAGCAGTGGAGATGATACCTGTCAGTTTTGCTATTAGACAGAAGATAGAATTCCAATAGCTGCGGATGTGTGGGCAAAACCATAGCATATGAAGCAAGGTACCCACTTGTCCACACCCTCTCCAGTAGAGGTTAGAGCTTTAGGACTTACATCTGGCCAGTACGTAAGGTGTATAATACCAACGAAGATGGAACTTTTGTGCCATTTCTGAGTAAGTTGAGCAAATAGAGGCGGCTAGATTATTCTTAACAGTTTTATGCCATTGCTGGTCAGCAATGGGATGTTCCAGTTCAGCAAAACATTTTAATAATGGTTTAGATACAGTAAAGGAAAGTTTATCGTGTAGGCAGTTGTAAAAAAGGTAGATACCCTTCCGTGTGGTATTCGGTGAGAACCAAACCGAAGGAGGAAGTCGTAAGTCTGAAATAGGGACTTGTAGCAGAAAGGAGGTCAACCGGGTGTAGGTCAAGAACTTCCCTCCTGGTAGGCCATACTTGAAGGACAATTTATCGAAAGGAGTGGGTCTGTTGTTCCTAAAAATGTTTGACACTTTGTTGATTACTTTATTTTCCCAGCTTTTGAGGGCAATGTCGTGTAGGACATTTCTAGGGGTATTAAGACATGCACTGATTGGTCAGTAGTATTTCCAAATTTTAGAAACTATTTCCATGCTGTTAACCACTTCAATACAGGGCACTTTTACCCCCTTCCTGCCCAGTCCAATTTTCAGCTTTCAGCGCTGCCACAATTTGAATGACAATTGCGCAGTCATGCAACACTGTACCCAAATGAAATTTTTATCATTTTTTTCCCCACAAATAGAGATTTCTTTTGGTGGTATTTATGTCACCATTGCGTTTTTTATTTTTTACTAAACAAATTAAAAAAGACCCACATTTTTAATTAAAAAAAAAAAGATTTTCTTTGTTTCTGTCATTTCAATGATGGGCACTGATAGGCAGCACTGATTGGCATTTGTTATGGGCATTGAGTTGCATGTGTGATAGGCACTGATTGGTATCTCTGATGGGCACTGAAGGTTACATAGTTACATAGTTAGTAAGGTTGAATAAAGACACCAGTCCATCCAGTTCAACCTGAGTGAGTGTGGGTGCATGTCTACAATTGTCCCTATCCCTGTACATTGTGTCTCATTAAGATGCTTCTCTATTATATATTATTTATTAAAGGTACCCATATAGCGCCGCCAATTTATGCAGCACTCCACACGCACATCGCATACTCACATCAGTCCCTACCCTCAAGGATCCCACAATCCAAGGCCCCCAACTCACATTTATATACTAGGGCCAATTTTGGACAGAAGCCATTTAACCTACCAGCATGTCTTTGGAGTGTGGGAGGAAACTGGAGTACCCGGAGGAAACCCACACAAGCACAGGGAGAACATGCAAACTCCAGGTAGGTAGTGTCGTGGTTGGGATTCAAACCAGTGACCCTTTTACTGCTAGGCGAGAGTTCTACCCACTACACCACTCTGCCGCCCGATTGGCATCTGTGGTGGGCACCTCTGATGTGGGGCTTTGCTGATAATCAATGCACTGATAATTAGCGCAGACACCCCCCCCCCCCACGTCAGGAGAGCCGCTGATCAGCTCTCCTCTACTCACGCCTTGTCAGCGCAAACTGAGGAAAGTCGGTTACCACTGTGATCGACTTTGATTGGTCACAGCTGATTAGGTGGTAAATTGCCTACGTTATAGGCTTTACCGAGATCAGAGATGCGGTGTGAAGGAGTGACACACCACACCACCAATCGCCAATCAGCCCGTGCAAGCTGCTTATTCTGCTGGACTTCATATGATGCCCAGTCAGGATAACTGATCCCCCCCAGCCGTCATTCTACTATAGGCTGGGCAGGATGAGGTTAAAGTTGCAGAGATTGTGGGGTGGTCATGGCCTCTATTAAGGTTTTGAGAGAAGGCATTTGCTAGCATGAGTGAGCGTAGACTGCCCAATGAAATTGCTTCTTGTTCTAGGGTACTCCATGGTTTAATATTGGACTGATGGATCCAAAACCTTATTTGGTCTAGTAAGGTTGCCATACATTAGTTGTTTAGATCAGGAATAGGGATGAGCCGAACACCCCCCGGTTCGGTTCGCACCAGAACCCGCGAACGGACCGAAAGTTCGCACGAACGTTAGAACCCCATTGACGTCTATGGGACTCGAACGTTCGAAATCAAAAGTGCTCATTTTAAAGGCTAATTTGCATGGTATTGTCCTAAAAAGGGTTTGGGGACCCGGGTCCTACCCCAGGGGACATGTATCAATGCAAAAAAAACTTTTAAAAACGGCCGTTTTTTCGGGAGCAGTGATTTTAATGATGCTTAAAGTAAAAAAAAAAAAGTGAAATATTCCTTTAAATATCGTACCTGGGGGGTGTCTATAGTATGCCTGTAAAGTGACGCGTGTTTCCCATGTTTAGAACAGTCCCTGCACCAAATGTCATTTTTAAAGGAAAAAATCTCATTTAAAACTGCTTGCGGGTTTAATGTCATGTCGGGTCATGGCAATATGGATGAAAATCAGTGAGACAAACGGCATGGGTACCCCCCAGTCCATTACCAGTCCCTTTGGGTCTTGTATGGATATTAAGGGGAACCCCGCACCCAAATTAAAATAAGGAAAGGTGTGGGGCCACCAGGCCCTATATACTCTGAACAGCAGTATACAGGCGGTGCAAACAAGACAGGGACTGTAGGTTTGTTGTTAAGTAGAATCTGTTTGTAATTTTGAACATTTTTAACGTGTTTAGCTCCAGCCAAAAAATCTTTTCTAAGCTTTTTGGAAAACATAGGGAAGGGTTATCACCCCTGTGACATTTGTTTTGCTGTCTTTCCTCCTCTTCAGAAGATTTCACCTCACTTTTTTGTCCCAATGAAAAATGTTTTTTGAAAATTTGGGTTTTTTTGTGGAACAAGGATTGGAAAGCATCAGTGGAAAGGAGAACTTGTTTTCCCATATTAACTCTTACAGGAGAGAATTTCCCTTCCTAGGGGTAGATTTCATCTCACTTCCTGTTGTCTCCTTCCGTTTGCAAGTAGGAGTCGTTTGTAAGTTAGATGTTTGAAAGTAGGGTCCTGCCCTATATACTCAGCAGAAATTTGGGCCTTAGGTGTTGCTGTGGCCACAACACTGTAAGCCCTCACAGGGCCCTGCTGTGAAATATTAGATCAAGAATTGTAATTACATGCCCCTGTTGAACAGGAGCTGAAAAATTAGGCCTTAGGCACTGGTGCTGGTGCCACAACACTGCAACCCCTCACAGACACTCTAGTTGGAACGCAGGAACGAGCCCTGCTGCAAATTATTGCTTCAAAAATTGTAATTACACGCCCCTGTTAGACAGGGGCAGAAAAATTGGGCCTTAGGCACTGGTGCTGGTGCCACAACACTGCAACCCCTCACAGACACTCTAGTTGGAACGCAGGAACGAGCCCTGCTGCAAAGTATTGCATCAAAAATTGTAATTACACGCCCCTGTTAGACAGGGGCAGAAAAATTGGGCCTTAGGCACTGGTGCTGGTGCCACAACACTGCAACCCCTCACAGACACTCTAGTTGGAACGCAGGAACGAGCCCTGCTGCAAAGTATTGCATCAAAAATTGTAATTACACGCCCCTGTTAGACAGGGGCAGAAAAATTGGGCCCTAGGCACTGGTGCTGGTGCCACAACACTGCAACCCCTCACAGACACTCTAGTTGGAATGCAGGAACGAGCCCTGCTGCAAAGTATTACATCAAAAATTGTAATTACACGCCCCTGTTAAACAGGGGCTGAAAAATTGTGCCTTAGGCACTGGTGGTGGCGCCCAGAACCAAAAATGTTCTTACAAGCTATCAGCGTGATGATTGAGGAGGAAGAGGATAATTACTCAGGGATAGTCACTCAGCATCAGCATAGGCAGTCTTTGAAGGGATCTGAGATTTCAAAAAAAATTATTCGGTTACATCAGCATCAGGTGCTTTGTAGCTGGTGGTGATCCAAGACTCATTCATTTTTATGAAGGTCAGCCGATCGACCGAGTCGGTGGACAGACGCACCCTGTGATCGGTTACCACGCCTCCAGCAGCACTGAATGTGCGTTCCGAAAGAACGCTGGATGCAGGACAGGCCAGTAGCTCAATTGCATACTGTGCAAGCTCTGGCCAGTGATCCATCCTCAAGACCCAGTAACCCAGAGGATTTTCGGTGGGAAAGGTGTCCAAGTCTGATCTTGCCCCTAGGTATTCCTGCACCATGTAAAACAGACGCTGGCGATGGTTGCTGGAACCGATCATACCTTGGGGCTGCGGACCAAAAAATTGTCTGAACGCATCGGTCAGACGGCCACCTTCTCCACCGCTCCTTCTTTGACTGACCGAAGCCTCAGCAACACGTTGTCCAGAAACAGGAGTTTGTAACCTCCCAGTCTCTGGGAACGCGTTGCACAGACCTTTCTGCAAGGCCTCCCGAAGATGTTTCATCCTCTGCTCCCTCTGCGATGGCAAGATAAGGTCCGCAACCTTACCCTTGTAACGTGGATCAAGGAGGGTTGCCAGCCAGTATTGGTCCTTCTCCTTGATACCACGAATACGAGGATCCTTACGCAGGCTTTGCAGGATCAGGGAGGCCATGCAGCGTAGGTTTGCTGAGGCATTCGGTCCGGAGTCCTCTGGGTCACTAAGAACGACATGGTCCGCAGCCACCTCCTCCCAGCCACGTACAAGTCCATGTGTTTCTTGGGACTGATCCCTTAAAGACTGCTGCTGATGCTGAGTGCCAGGCTCCACCTCCATACTGACACAATCTTCCTCCTCCTCCTCTTCCTCCTCGTCCTCTTCCTGTGTGATCGGCGGGCACGCAGGAACACTGTCTGGATAAAGGGGGCCTTGAGAGCTAAGGAAGTCCTCCTCTTCCTGCCTCTGTTCTGCCTCAAGTGCCCTGTCCATTATTCCACGCAGCGTGTGCTCCAACAGGTGGACAAGGGGGACAGTGTCACTGATGCATGCACTGTCACTGCTCACCATCCTCGTGGCCTCCTCGAATGGTGACAGGACAGTGCATGCATCCCTGATCATGGCCCACTGGCGTGGGGAAAAAAAACCAAGCTCCCCTGACCCTGTCCTGGTGCCATAGTCGCACAGGTACTCATTGATGGCCCTCTGCTGCGTGTGCAGCCGCTGCAGCATGGCCAACGTTGAGTTCCACCTGGTGGGCATGTCACAGATTAGGCGGTTCTTGGGCAGGTTAAACTCCTTTTGGAGGTCCGTCAGCCGAGCACTGGCATTATATGACCGGCGGAAATGCACACAGACTTTCCTGGCCTGCCTCAGGACATCCTGTAAGCCCGGGTACCTGCCCAAGAACCGCTGCACCACCAAGTTAAGGACGTGAGCCAAACAGGGCACATGGGTCATTTGTCCCTGTCGGAGGGCAGAGAGGAGGTTGGTGCCATTGTCGCAAACCACCATTCCTGCCTTAAGTTGGCGTGGCGTCAACCACCTCTGAACCTGCCCCTGCAGAGCTGACAGAACCTCTGCCCCAGTGTGGCTCCTGTCCCCCAAGCACACCAGCTCAAGCACCGCATGGCATCTTTTGGCCTGCGTACTTGCGTAGCCCCTTGAACGCCTACGGAGCACCGCTGGTTCCGAGGAAGAGGCCATGGAGGAAGAAGAAGAGGAGGGGGTGGAGGAGAGAGGTGTGTCACAATCAGCATTTTGGAGGCGTGGTGGCGGAACAACCTCCAACACTACTGCACCTTGTCCTGCATCCTTCCCAGCTGCCAGCAGAGTCACCCAATGCGCCGTGAAACTTAGGTAACGTCCCTGTCCATGCCTGCTGGACCATGAGTCAGCGGTAATATGCACCTTACCGCTGACCGCCCTGTCCAGCGAGGCATGGACATTGCCTTCCACATGCCGGTAGAGAGCCGGAATCGCCTTCCGTGAGAAAAAGTGGCGTTTGGGTACCTGCCACTGAGGAACCGCACATTCCACAAACTCACGGAAGGGGGCAGAGTCTACCAACTGAAAAGGCAGCAGTTGAAGTGCTAGCAATTTTGCCAAGCTAGCATTCAACCGCTGGGCATGTGGATGGCTGGGAGCAAACTTCTTTCGGCGGTGCAGCAGCTGGGGCAGGGAAATTTGCCTGGTACAATCTGACGTCGGTGTACCAAAAGCAGATTGCCCACAAGTACTTGGCTGTGACACACCTAATTCTACACCTTCATTCCTCTCACTGCAGGTCTCAGAGAGGACTGAAGGTCTAGTGGGGTTGGAAATCTCAGCTGATGAGGAGCAAGGAGAGATCCTCTTTGTTCTTTGGTGTGGGTCTTTTAGATACGCTTGCCAACGAACTGCATGGCAGGTCAACATATGTCTGGTCAAGCATGTGGTACCCAAGCGGGAGATATTTTGGCCACGCGAGATACGCTTGAGACATATGTTGCAAATAGCAGCGGTGCGATCTGATGCACTCGTCTCAAAAAAGGCCCACACCAAAGAACTTTTTGAATAACGCGCAGAGACTGCAGCGCCCTGCACATGTGGAGCTTTGGGGTGTGATGCAGTCAATGTGCTGCCCTTAGGCTGGCCCCTGGAGGGCATCCTGCCTCGTTGGTGATGTGCTGCCGCCTCCTCCTCCTCCTCCTCCTCCTCCTCCTCCTCCTCCTCCTCCTCTCTCCTATCAGGCACCCACGTTGAGTCAGTGACCTCATCATCCCCTCCCTCCTCATCACTGGAGCAAACCTGGCAGTATGCTGCAGCAGGGGGAGCATGACTGCCAGATTGCTGTCCTTCTTGGGCACCCCCTCTGTCCGCGCTCATGTTACTGCCTTCATCAAGCTCAGTATCGTCATCAGAGCCTTCCAAACGCTGGGCATCCTCCTGGAGCATGTACCCAACACTGTGGTCAAACAGTTCGAGGGAATCCTCATGAGGACATGGTGGAGCTAGGGAAGGAGTCACTGATGACATTGAGCTGAGGGAAGAGGCCGCTGCTTTGCCAGACAAAGCACCCTGGGCATGGGTGAGAGAGGATGAGGAGGATGAGGACGGCTTGGTCATCCACTCGACCAAGTCTTCCGCATGTTGCGGCTCAACATGGCCAGCTGCCGAAAAAAAGGCCAAGCGTGTCCCATGGCCACGTGCTGATGAGGATGCACCGTCTCCACGACCAGCACTAGACACAGAGCCTGCTTGCCCTCTCTTATTGGCTTGTGACTGTCTGCCTCTCCTTCTTGGCCTTCCAGACATACTAATGGCCTGTAGCTGCACTAAGCTGGGATAGAACACCTGTAATTTTCTTCAAGTAGCTTTATATACTGTAACCAGACAAGCCTGCCTGTCAGTAGGAAGATAACAGGAACGGATCTAGCTGAACACTGTGAGCAGGACGCACTGTACTAAATGTAAATAGTCTAGCTGCCTGACCGTGGTACTAATAGGATCAAATAGAACACCTGTAATTTTCTTCAGGTAGCTTTATATACTGTAACCAGACAAGCCTGCCTGTCAGTAGGAAGATAACAGGAACGGATCTAGCTGTACACTGTGAGCAGGACGCACTGTACTAAATGTAAATAGTCTAGCTGCCTGACCGTGGTACTAATAGGATCAAATAGAACACCTGTAATTTTCTTCAGGTAGCTTTATATACTGTAACCAGACAAGCCTGCCTGTCAGTAGGAAGATAACAGGAACGGATCTAGCTGAACACTGTGAGCAGGACACACTGTACTAAATGTAAATAGTCTAGCTGCCTGACCGTGGTACTAATAGGATCAAATAGAACACCTGTAATTTTCTTCAGGTAGCTTTATATACTGTAACCAGACAAGCCTGCCGGTCAGTAGGAATTTAACAGGAACGGATCTAGCTGAACACTGTGAGCAGGACGCACTGCACTAAATGTAAATAGCAGGAACGGATCTAGCTGAACACTGTGAGCAGGACGCACTGCACTAAATGTAAATAGTCTAGAAGATAACAGGAACGGATCTAGCTGAACACTGTGAGCAGGACGCACTGCATTAAATGTAAATAGTCTAGATAGAAGATAACAGGAACGGATCTAGCTAAACTGAATACAGTGTATATATATATATATGCAACACCTGGGATGCATATATATACACAATACACTGTAAGTGCAGCTAACTGACTGACTGTTCTGCCTAATCTATCTAACTCAAATCAAATGACACTGTCTCTCTCTCTCTCTATCTCTCAGCACACCGGAACACACACTACACAGGGCCGCCGTGCAGGCGGCCTTATATAGTGTGGGGTGTGTACTAAATGCCCTGAGCCGTAATTGGCCAAAGCCACCCTGGCTTTGGCCAATTACAGCTCTCTCTACTGACAGCGCTGTGATTGGCCAAGCATGCGGGTCATAGTGCATGCTTGGCCAATCATCAGCCAGCAATGCACTGCGATGCCGCAGTGAATTATGGGCCGTGACGCGCCACACGAATTTAGCGCGAACGGCCCATAACGTTCGCAATTCGGCGAACGATCGAACAGCCGATGTTCGAGTCGAACATGGGTTCGACTCGAACACGAAGCTCATCCCTAATCAGGAACACCCATCCCCTTCTCCCTTCTAGGTTTCCATAATATGTCATGATCACATCTAGCTTTACCGTTGGCCTAGAGAAATGCTGCAAGTATCTGATGCATGGTTTTAAAAAAGGTTGATGGCATCGGTATTGGTGATACTCTAAATACATATAAGATCTTAGGGAGAATATTTCCATTTAAATGCTGTTAACCTACCAGCCCAGGATAAATGAAACTTACTCCGTTTATTAAGATCTTGAGTGTTAGCAATTAAAGGAATGTAATTAGCCTTATATAAGTTGGAAAGTGGGGACATCAATGATATTCCTAGGAATGGCAGAGAGTCTGTGAAGATTCTGATTGTAAGGTAAGCTTTCTGACATCATCAACGCTTATTCCTAAGATTTTAGACTTTGACTCGTCCACTTTATAATATGAAACCAAGTTAAATGTATTAAGAGCCTGATGAACAGCTGGAAGGGATTGTGTTGGGTCAGCCAGGGTCAAAATGATATCATCCGGGTGATAACATGTGGTTCTCCTTTATTGGATATACCCTTAATGTAAGCATGAGCTCTTATTTTCTCTGCTAGTGGCTCCATGACAAGAGCAAATATGAGCAGGGAAAGGAGACAGCCTTGTCTCATTCCATTTTAAATCAAAAAATATTTAGAAAATAGGCCTTCAGAATAAATGTAAGCAGATCGAACTGTGTACAGATCAGATGTTGCAGAGAACATTTCGACTTGGATCCTGATTTTTTCAAAACTTGAGATAGATAGCCCCAGTGGACCCTGTCAAAGGCCTTCTCTGCGTCTAGGGTAAGCAGCAATGAAGGTCTCCATGTACTCTCTGCATGGTGCATGAGATTTGACACGCCTTGTGGTGTCTGGAGCAGTGGCAGCCCGTGCATTAAGGGACCATCCCCTCTCTCCTGCCACCCCTGCATTGCATGAATCTATCTATGGCTGCCGTTGCCACCCCCTACTCAGGCGCCTGGCCCCTTTTCGTGCACAGGGTGCCTGAATTACAGTGGCGGTGGTGTTTTTGAAGCACCTGATTAGAGCCATAGGCTCTAATAGGCTCCAAAAAAAGTGACTTGCGAGCGCCATGCTGGGCGCTTGCAGGTCACTCAGCTGTGTTAGAAAAGTGAATGACTATTCGCTTTCCTAACACTAAACCACCTCTCCACCAATCAGGTGCTTGGGTCTGTTACCTGTCAGCTGATTGGCTGAAATGACAGGCGCCGCTATTGGATGCCTATCAGGAGGAGAGGACGGGAGATGAGGACGGCAGGAGATGCATGGAGGACCCCGCTCATCGCCATCACCTGCTGCCCCACCAAGACAGGGTAAGTGACGGGCAGATGGCGAGCGGGCGGGGGTCACACTGGGGGTATTCAAGGGCACACTGGCAGAATTTAATGGGCACACTGGCAGCATTTGATGGGCACCCTGACAACTTTTGGCACAGTGGCAGCGTTTGATGGGCACAGTGGCAGCGTTTGGCACAGTGGCTGCATTTGATGGGCACAGTGGCAGCATTTGGCATAGTGGCAGCATTTAATGGGCACAGTGGCAGTATTTGGCACAGTGGCTGAAATTGATGGCACAGTGGCAGCATTTGAGGGCACAGTGTCAGCGTTTGATGGCACAGTGGCTGCGTTTGATGGGCACAGTGGCAGCATTTGATGGCACAGTGGCAGCGTTTAATGGGCACAGTGGCAGCGTTTGGCACAGTGGCTGTAATTGATGGCACAGTGGCAACATTTGATGGCACAGTGACAGCGTTTAATGGGGACAGTGGCAGCAATTGATGGCACAGTGGCAGCATTTGAAGGCATAGTGGCAGCGTTTAATGAGCACAGTGGCAGCGTTTGATAGCCACAGTGGCAGCGTTTGATGGCACAGTGGCTGCAATTGATGATTTTTTTTCACATTTTTTTGCACCCCCCCAAAATGTTGAGCACCAGCTGCCACTGGTCTGGAGCCTGGCGTCCTGGCGCAAAATCCACCTTGTCTGAATTTACTAAAGTAGGGGGAAAGCTGTCTGTTAGCTATGAGCTTTGCATACAATTTTAAATCTATGTTTAGTAGACAAATGGGTCTGAAATTTTGCACATATGCTGGCTCTTTTCCCAATTTGCATAAAGTAATGATATTGGCAGTCAACACTTCAGGGAGAAAGGATGCTCCGGACACAGCATCATCGAACGCAACCTCCAAATGGGAAGGTAAGATTGAATGAAGTAGTTGATAATATCTTGAAGTACATTCTTCTGGTCCTGGTGATATGCTGTGTGGGAGTGCTGGAGTTGCCTTCATAATTTCTTTATGTGTAAAGGGCTGGTCGAGAGTAGACAGGTCATCTGGAGATACAGTAGGTAGAGAAACTGAATTTAGAAATTCCTAAGTTCAGGAGTAGGCTGTGGAGTGCCAGAGTGCTGTTGTAGATTGTATAATGAACTATAGTAGACATTAAAAGTGTCTGCCATATCTTGAAGGTTTAACCCCTTAGAGACCAGCCACCGCAGTTGTACTGTAGCAGGTTGGCTCTCCTGGGCCAACCACCGTCATTGTACGTTGGCTTGCGCAGGTGCAGTTGCGGGCGCGTGCCATCGCTGGCACGCTTTTGCGCCCGTGGGTCGGCCGGACGCAATGTCTGCCGGCAACCTGCGATCGCCTAATACAAAGGCAGAATGGGGATCTGCCTTTGTAAACAAGGCAGATTCCCATTCTGACAGATGACAGAGATCTGCTGTTCCCAGTCATCGGGAACAATGATCTCTGTCATGTCCCAGGCAGCCCATCCCCCCTACAGTTAGAACACACCTAGGAAATACAGTTAACCCCTTGATCACCCCTAGTGTTAATCCCTTCCCGCCAGTGCAATTTTTACATTAATCAGTGCATTTTTATAGCACTGATCAATGTAATGTCACTGGTCCTCATAAAGTGTCATTTGGGGTCAGATTTTTCCACCGCAATGTCACAGTCCCGCTAAAAATCGCAGATCGCCGCCATTACCAGTAAAAACAATAAAAAAATAAAAGTCCCTAAATCTATCCCATAGTTTGTAGATGCAATAACTTTTGCGCAAACAAATCAACATACGCCTATTGCGATTTTTTTTACCAAAAGTATGTAGAAGAATATATATCAGCCTATATATCAGCAAACTGATGAATAATAATTTTTTTTTGAACAATTTCAAAATTGACGTTCTTTGTTTATAGCGCAAAAATTAAAAAAATGCAGAGGTGATCAAATACCAGCAAAAGAAAGCTCTATTTGTGGGAAAAAAAGGACATCAATTTTGTTTGGGTACAGAGTCACATGACTGCGCAATTGTCAGTTAAAGCGACTCAGTCCTGTATCGCAAAAAATGGCCTGGTCGTTAAGGGGGCAAATCCTTCCGGCCCTTAAGTGGTTAATAATTTCTCTCCAGTTTAGGGGTGAAAAAGGTGAGATTATTTCTGTTTAGCAGATTTGTCTTTAAGTTGTTGGCCTAGTAGTTTACCTCCCTTGTTACCATGATGGTAATATTTAGGTTGCATGGATTTCACCCGGTTATGGTGTTGGGTCAATAAAGGCATCCTAAGATTGAGTCTAACCTGGTTTAATCGCTTCTATTTAGAGGACTTTACGTTGGATTCTATTTGTGAGATTGCTGTAAATTTCTAATAGTTGTCAGAATGTCATTAAGCTGCTGTGTCCTGTGCCTCCTCGCTACAGAAATTAGTTTCATCAGTACGTCTTTGATAAAGGTCTTGTGAGATGGGCATCTATTAGGTCATTGAACGTGGTAGCAAATTCCCCCATTTTGTCTTTAATATTAGTCACTCCCACTTCTGTAATGTCTGACTTGAATTGTTGTGCAAGTGTCATGGTGTCTGAGTGAATTGTGTTTCTTAGGGAGACTAGCATGTCCTTCAATGTTGTATTAAGTACCAGTTGGTTGTTAGTAGGGTTCTCAAATAGCCATCTACAACGTCAGCCAGCCACGCCCCCAGGAAACTGTTACACATGAGTATAGAATAGCGCTGAGCACTGTAGAAAAGACCCCCCTCCCCCCGCCTCAAAGGAATATGGAAAAATATGGAAAAAGAGGGGAATCCAGGTGGACCAAAAAGAGTGAGGCCCAAACACAATCCCCAGGCAGGAGAGGATCTTAGAGGACGGATTGGACCCAGGACTTCTCACATCAAGGGGTAAATGGACTCTAGGATGGACAAGAAAACCAATCCTGGCAAAAGACCCCTCCCAACATAATGCACCATCATTATTATGTTATTATGTTATTATTTATGTTATTATGTTATATTATGTTATTATGTCTTCACTGAATTAAATGTATCACTTATATCAATTGGATGTTATGAGGTTATGCAAGGTATTCCGTTGCATCTGTGGAAATTTGTATATTTTCTTTTATACATTGCACCATAAAAGTAGCAATTTTATACTTTATACAAAGTTCCATGCCTCCTTCAGTCTAATGAGAACCTCCAAGGCCAGAGATAGCTGACATCCTTCTGTATATGGTGGGTTGTGAGGCATAGTGGGTGCAAATTAGATAAGTCATTGAGCGCCAGACACTTCTTGAATGGAAAAGAGATTTTTATTTCTCTTAATAGAACTTTGGGAGAGAGGGTTAGGGCCAGGACAACCTTAGGTAGTTGCAAGATTAATTGGCAGACTCCGAGACTTCCAACAGGAGGACAGCCATGCAGGGAAAGGCATCCGGCAAGACACCACTTCTGCGTGTATAGGAATGCTGTCTCTTATGGCAACAGTCTTTAACAGTTCCTAACACAAGTAGTAACAGTTCCTTTACTTCCATTACAATCACTTGTTGTGGTTCTTCAGATCACTGAGCTCCCAGTCTCTCTCACTAGACTAGATGATTCTCTGTCACTGAATACCTTGAGCTCTTCAAATCACCGTAGTATCTTCCTCAAGCGTCACCCCCCCCCACTTCTCTGCTGGGTCCTTAGTAGGGATGAGCCGAACACCCCCCGGTTCGGTTCGCACCAGAACCCGCGAACGGACCGAAATTTCGCACGAACGTTAGAACCCCATTGACGTCTATGGGACTCGAACGTTCGAAATCAAAAGTGCTCATTTTAAAGGCTAATTTGCATGGTATTGTCCTAAAAAGGGTTTGGGGACCCGGGTCCTACCCCAGGGGACATGTATCAATGCAAAAAAAACTTTTAAAAACGGCCGTTTTTTCGGGAGCAGTGATTTTAATGATGCTTAAAGTAAAAAAAAAAAAGTGAAATATTCCTTTAAATATCGTACCTGGGGGGTGTCTATAGTATGCCTGTAAAGTGACGCGTGTTTCCCATGTTTAGAACAGTCCCTGCACCAAATGTCATTTTTAAAGGAAAAAATCTCATTTAAAACTGCTTGCGGGTTTAATGTCATGTCGGGTCATGGCAATATGGATGAAAATCAGTGAGACAAACGGCATGGGTACCCCCCAGTCCATTACCAGGCCCTTTGGGTCTTGTATGGATATTAAGGGGAACCCCGCACCCAAATTAAAATAAGGAAAGGTGTGGGGCCACCAGGCCCTATATACTCTGAACAGCAGTATACAGGCAGTGCAAACAAGACAGGGACTGTAGGTTTGTTGTTAAGTAGAATCTGTTTGTAATTTTGAACATTTTTAACGTGTTTAGCTCCAGCCAAAAAATCTTTTCTAAGCTTTTTGGAAAACATAGGGAAGGGTTATCACCCCTGTGACATTTGTTTTGCTGTCTTTCCTCCTCTTCAGAAGATTTCACCTCACTTTTTTGTCCCAATGAAAAATGTTTTTTGAAAATTTGGGTTTTTTTGTGGAACAAGGATTGGAAAGCATCAGTGGAAAGGAGAAATTGTTTTCCCATATTAACTCTTACAGGAGAGAATTTCCCTTCCTAGGGGTAGATTTCATCTCACTTCCTGTTGTCTCCTTCCGTTTGCAAGTAGGAGTCGTTTGTAAGTTAGATGTTTGAAAGTAGGGTCCTGCCCTATATACTCAGCAGAAATTTGGGCCTTAGGTGTTGCTGTGGCCACAACACTGTAAGCCCTCACAGGGCCCTGCTGTGAAATATTAGATCAAGAATTGTAATTACATGCCCCTGTTGAACAGGAGCTGAAAAATTAGGCCTTAGGCACTGGTGCTGGTGCCACAACACTGCAACCCCTCACAGACACTCTAGTTGGAACGCAGGAACGAGCCCTGCTGCAAATTATTGCTTCAAAAATTGTAATTACACGCCCCTGTTAGACAGGGGCAGAAAAATTGGGCCTTAGGCACTGGTGCTGGTGCCACAACACTGCAACCCCTCACAGACACTCTAGTTGGAACGCAGGAACGAGCCCTGCTGCAAAGTATTGCATCAAAAATTGTAATTACACGCCCCTGTTAGACAGGGGCAGAAAAATTGGGCCTTAGGCACTGGTGCTGGTGCCACAACACTGCAACCCCTCACAGACACTCTAGTTGGAACGCAGGAACGAGCCCTGCTGCAAAGTATTGCATCAAAAATTGTAATTACACGCCCCTGTTAGACAGGGGCAGAAAAATTGGGCCTTAGGCACTGGTGCTGGTGCCACAACACTGCAACCCCTCACAGACACTCTAGTTGGAACGCAGGAACGAGCCCTGCTGCAAAGTATTGCATCAAAAATTGTAATTACACGCCCCTGTTAGACAGGGGCAGAAAAATTGGGCCCTAGGCACTGGTGCTGGTGCCACAACACTGCAACCCCTCACAGACACTCTAGTTGGAATGCAGGAACGAGCCCTGCTGCAAAGTATTACATCAAAAATTGTAATTACACGCCCCTGTTAAACAGGGGCTGAAAAATTGTGCCTTAGGCACTGGTGGTGGCGCCCAGAACCAAAAATGTTCTTACAAGCTATCAGCGTGATGATTGAGGAGGAAGAGGATAATTACTCAGGGATAGTCACTCAGCATCAGCATAGGCAGTCTTTGAAGGGATCTGAGATTTCAAAAAAAATTATTCGGTTACATCAGCATCAGGTGCTTGGTAGCTGGTGGTGATCCAAGACTCATTCATTTTTATGAAGGTCAGCCGATCGACCGAGTCGGTGGACAGACGCACCCTGTGATCGGTTACCACGCCTCCAGCAGCACTGAATGTGCGTTCCGAAAGAACGCTGGATGCAGGACAGGCCAGTAGCTCAATTGCATACTGTGCAAGCTCTGGCCAGTGATCCATCCTCAAGACCCAGTAACCCAGAGGATTTTCGGTGGGAAAGGTGTCCAAGTCTGATCTTGCCCCTAGGTATTCCTGCACCATGTAAAACAGACGCTGGCGATGGTTGCTGGAACCGATCATACCTTGGGGCTGCGGACCAAAAAATTGTCTGAACGCATCGGTCAGACGGCCACCTTCTCCACCGCTCCTTCTTTGACTGACCGAAGCCTCAGCAACACGTTGTCCAGAAACAGGAGTTTGTAACCTCCCAGTCTCTGGGAACGCGTTGCACAGACCTTTCTGCAAGGCCTCCCGAAGATGTTTCATCCTCTGCTCCCTCTGCGATGGCAAGATAAGGTCCGCAACCTTACCCTTGTAACGTGGATCAAGGAGGGTTGCCAGCCAGTATTGGTCCTTCTCCTTGATACCACGAATACGAGGATCCTTACGCAGGCTTTGCAGGATCAGGGAGGCCATGCAGCGTAGGTTTGCTGAGGCATTCGGTCCGGAGTCCTCTGGGTCACTAAGAACGACATGGTCCGCAGCCACCTCCTCCCAGCCACGTACAAGTCCATGTGTTTCTTGGGACTGATCCCTTAAAGACTGCTGCTGATGCTGAGTGCCAGGCTCCACCTCCATACTGACACAATCTTCCTCCTCCTCCTCTTCCTCCTCGTCCTCTTCCTGTGTGATCGGCGGGCACGCAGGAACACTGTCTGGATAAAGGGGGCCTTGAGAGCTAAGGAAGTCCTCCTCTTCCTGCCTCTGTTCTGCCTCAAGTGCCCTGTCCATTATTCCACGCAGCGTGTGCTCCAACAGGTGGACAAGGGGGACAGTGTCACTGATGCATGCACTGTCACTGCTCACCATCCTCGTGGCCTCCTTGAATGGTGACAGGACAGTGCATGCATCCCTGATCATGGCCCACTGGCGTGGGGAAAAAAAACCAAGCTCCCCTGACCCTGTCCTGGTGCCATAGTCGCACAGGTACTCATTGATGGCCCTCTGCTGCGTGTGCAGCCGCTGCAGCATGGCCAACGTTGAGTTCCACCTGGTGGGCATGTCACAGATTAGGCGGTTCTTGGGCAGGTTAAACTCCTTTTGGAGGTCCGTCAGCCGAGCACTGGCATTATATGACCGGCGGAAATGCACACAGACTTTCCTGGCCTGCCTCAGGACATCCTGTAAGCCCGGGTACCTGCCCAAGAACCGCTGCACCACCAAGTTAAGGACGTGAGCCAAACAGGGCACATGGGTCATTTGTCCCTGTCGGAGGGCAGAGAGGAGGTTGGTGCCATTGTCGCAAACCACCATTCCTGCCTTAAGTTGGCGTGGCGTCAACCACCTCTGAACCTGCCCCTGCAGAGCTGACAGAACCTCTGCCCCAGTGTGGCTCCTGTCCCCCAAGCACACCAGCTCAAGCACCGCATGGCATCTTTTGGCCTGCGTACTTGCGTAGCCCCTTGAACGCCTACGGAGCACCGCTGGTTCCGAGGAAGAGGCCATGGAGGAAGAAGAAGAGGAGGGGGTGGAGGAGAGAGGTGTGTCACAATCAGCATTTTGGAGGCGTGGTGGCGGAACAACCTCCAACACTACTGCACCTTGTCCTGCATCCTTCCCAGCTGCCAGCAGAGTCACCCAATGCGCCGTGAAACTTAGGTAACGTCCCTGTCAATGCCTGCTGGACCATGAGTCAGCGGTAATATGCACCTTACCGCTGACCGCCCTGTCCAGCGAGGCATGGACATTGCCTTCCACATGCCGGTAGAGAGCCGGAATCGCCTTCCGTGAGAAAAAGTGGCGTTTGGGTACCTGCCACTGAGGAACCGCACATTCCACAAACTCACGGAAGGGGGCAGAGTCTACCAACTGAAAAGGCAGCAGTTGAAGTGCTAGCAATTTTGCCAAGCTAGCATTCAACCGCTGGGCATGTGGATGGCTGGGAGCAAACTTCTTTCGGCGGTGCAGCAGCTGGGGCAGGGAAATTTGCCTGGTACAATCTGACGTCGGTGTACCAAAAGCAGATTGCCCACAAGTACTTGGCTGTGACACACCTAATTCTACACCTTCATTCCTCTCACTGCAGGTCTCAGAGAGGACTGAAGGTCTAGTGGGGTTGGAAATCTCAGCTGATGAGGAGCAAGGAGAGATCCTCTTTGTTCTTTGGTGTGGGTCTTTTAGATACGCTTGCCAACGAACTGCATGGCAGGTCAACATATGTCTGGTCAAGCATGTGGTACCCAAGCGGGAGATGTTTTGGCCACGCGAGATACGCTTGAGACATATGTTGCAAATAGCAGCGGTGCGATCTGATGCACTCGTCTCAAAAAAGGCCCACACCAAAGAACTTTTTGAATAACGCGCAGAGACTGCAGCGCCCTGCACATGTGGAGCTTTGGGGTGTGATGCAGTCAATGTGCTGCCCTTAGGCTGGCCCCTGGAGGGCATCCTGCCTCGTTGGTGATGTGCTGCCGCCTCCTCCTCCTCCTCCTCCTCCTCCTCCTCCTCTCTCCTATCAGGCACCCACGTTGAGTCAGTGACCTCATCATCCCCTCCCTCCTCATCACTGGAGCAAACCTGGCAGTATGCTGCAGCAGGGGGAGCATGACTGCCAGATTGCTGTCCTTCTTGGGCACCCCCTCTGTCCGCGCTCATGTTACTGCCTTCATCGAGCTCAGTATCGTCATCAGAGCCTTCCAAACGCTGAGCATCCTCCTGGAGCATGTACCCAACACTGTGGTCAAACAGTTCGAGGGAATCCTCATGAGGACATGGTGGAGCTAGGGAAGGAGTCACTGATGACATTGAGCTGAGGGAAGAGGCCGCTGCTTTGCCAGACAAAGCACCCTGGGCATGGGTGAGAGAGGATGAGGAGGATGAGGACGGCTTGGTCATCCACTCGACCAAGTCTTCCGCATGTTGCGGCTCAACACGGCCAGCTGCCGAAAAAAAGGCCAAGCGTGTCCCATGGCCACGTGCTGATGAGGATGCACCGTCTCCACGACCAGCACTAGACACAGAGCCTGCTTGCCCTCTCTTATTGGCTTGTGACTGTCTGCCTCTCCTTCTTGGCCTTCCAGACATACTAATGGCCTGTAGCTGCACTAAGCTGGGATAGAACACCTGTAATTTTCTTCAAGTAGCTTTATATACTGTAACCAGACAAGCCTGCCTGTCAGTAGGAAGATAACAGGAACGGATCTAGCTGAACACTGTGAGCAGGACGCACTGTACTAAATGTAAATAGTCTAGCTGCCTGACCGTGGTACTAATAGGATCAAATAGAACACCTGTAATTTTCTTCAGGTAGCTTTATATACTGTAACCAGACAAGCCTGCCTGTCAGTAGGAAGATAACAGGAACGGATCTAGCTGAACACTGTGAGCAGGACGCACTGTACTAAATGTAAATAGTCTAGCTGCCTGACCGTGGTACTAATAGGATCAAATAGAACACCTGTAATTTTCTTCAGGTAGCTTTATATACTGTAACCAGACAAGCCTGCCTGTCAATAGGAATTTAACAGGAACGGATCTAGCTGAACACTGTGAGCAGGACGCACTGCACTAAATGTAAATAGCAGGAACGGATCTAGCTGAACACTGTGAGCAGGACGCACTGCACTAAATGTAAATAGTCTAGAAGATAACAGGAACGGATCTAGCTGAACACTGTGAGCAGGACGCACTGCACTAAATGTAAATAGCAGGAACGGCTCTAGCTGAACACTGTGCGCAGGACGCACTGCACTAAATGTAAATAGCAGGAACGGATCTAGCTGAACACTGTGAGCAGGACGCACTGCACTAAATGTAAATAGCAGGAACGGATCTAGCTGAACACTGTGAGCAGGACGCACTGCACTAAATGTAAATAGCAGGAACGGATCTAGCTGAACACTGTGCGCAGGACGCACTGCACTAAATGTAAATAGCAGGAACGGATCTAGCTGAACACTGTGAGCAGGACGCACTGCACTAAATGTAAATAGCAGGAACGGATCTAGCTGAACACTGTGAGCAGGACGCACTGCACTAAATGTAAATAGCAGGAACGGATCTAGCTGAACACTGTGAGCAGGACGCACTGCACTAAATGTAAATAGCAGGAACGGATCTAGCTGAACACTGTGAGCAGGACACACTGCACTAAATGTAAATTGCAGGAACGGATCTAGCTGAACACTGTGAGCAGGACGCACTGCACTAAATGTAAATAGTCTAGAAGATAACAGGAACGGATCTAGCTGAACACTGTGAGCAGGACGCACTGCACTAAATGTAAATAGCAGGAACGGATCTAGCTGAACACTGTGAGCAGGATGCACTGCATTAAATGTAAATAGTCTAGATAGAAGATAACAGGAACGGATCTAGCTAAACTGAATACAGTGTATATATATATATGCAACACCTGGGATGCATATATATACACAATACACTGTAAGTGCAGCTAACTGACTGACTGTTCTGCCTAATCTATCTAACTCAAATCAAATGACACTGTCTCTCTCTCTCTCTATCTCTCAGCACACCGGAACACACACTACACAGGGCCGCCGTGCAGGCGGCCTTATATAGTGTGGGGTGTGTACTAAATCCCCTGAGCCATAATTGGCCAAAGCCACCCTGGCTTTGGCCAATTACAGCTCTCTCTACTGACGGCGCTGTGATTGGCCAAGCATGCGGGTCATAGTGCATGCTTGGCCAATCATCAGCCAGCAATGCACTGCGATGCCGCAGTGAATTATGGGCCGTGACGCGCCACACGAATTTAGCGCGAACGGCCCATAACGTTCGCAATTCGGCGAACGATCGAACAGCCGATGTTCGAGTCGAACATGGGTTCGACTCGAACACGAAGCTCATCCCTAGTCCTTAGCTTGCCACTCAAGATACTCCTCAAGCTTCACCCCACTAGCCCGCTTGGACCCTAGCTTGACACATAAGGCTGCGCTGCAAGCATCACATCCACTGGCTTGATACACTGAAGTTTCCCTATTCTTCACCGTCCCAGGTTGGTGACAATACTGCTCCGGTACTTGCTTCAGCTACTCACTGTGGTCCCTGGTAATAAGGTGGTTGGTCCTTTAGTGGTGACAGCTTCCCCTCTACCTCCGACCACGACAGGTTCTCCGGCCGGCAGAACCGGCACTTCTGGTTGGACTGCAAGCTGCAATCCCAACCCTGCGCTGCTCTCTGGCTTCTGGATAGGCCCTCAGACAGCCTAGCAGCCAGATGTGCCCAGGATAGGCACAATCTCCGGCCTAAAAGACCAGGCAATACAACACATGTCCACCTAGACATCCGTCCAGGTGGCACAGAACACTAATCACCTGGCTCCACCCAAATATATAGATTCTCCCAGCAGGCTAAGGGATTTAGGATAAACCCTTCCCATTGGCTGGGATAACCCATATACCCATAGTCTGACCTTGCAGTGCCCTTCTTATATCTAATGCCACCAGGTACCCAGCCACCTGGCGGCAAAAGAGAGAAGTGCAGCAATTACAGACTTATAGGGCGTACACACGGTCGGACTTTGTTCGGACATTCCGACAACAAAATCCTAGGATTTTTTCCGATGGATGTTGGCTCAAACTTGTCTTGCATACACACGGTCACACAAAGTTGTCGGAAAATCCGATCGTTCTAAACGCGGTGACGTAAAACACGTACGTCGGGACTATAAACGGGGCAGTGGCCAATAGCTTTCATTTCTTTATTCTGAGCATGCGTGGCACTTTGTCCGTCGGATTTGTGTACACACGATCGGAATTTCCGACAACGGATTTTGTTGTCGGAAAATTTTATCTCCTGCTCTCCAACTTTGTGTGTCGGTAAATCCGATGGAAAATGTCCGATGGAGCCCACACACGGTCGGAATTTCCGGCAACACGCTCCGATCGGACATTTTCCATCGGAAAATCCGACCGTGTGTACGGGGCATTAGAGTGAGATCAATTGATCCTCAACAAATGGCCAAGGTCGCTTTACCTGGCAGGTAAATTTAGGAGCAACCCTGCCTTAACTCCAGGGTGCTACATTTACATTTCTGATTTCTTTCCCCAGAAGTGTGGGGCACCTTGAAAGTCCCATCCTTTTTTCTTTTGTATAATTTTATTTCCTATTTAGTATTTTCTATTTTCTGTTAGTTTTATTTTGTGCTCCATTTCAGCATTAAAAATGCAATTATATACTAATGTCCTGAAATAGTTAAAATGGTTGTCCTCTTCAGTTAAGGATCCTTTGAACTTCTAAACTCTGCACTGTTTAATGTTAGAACTTTTGTCCCTTATTTTGTGTTTGCTTGAGTTAAAGTTAGATTTCTTCACAGGCAGCCAACCAGAACTTTTGAATTTCTGATTGTGTTTTCATAACTCAGTCTAATAATAGAACTTTATTGTCTTTCATTATTGATACAACATTTTTGCAGGATCAAAGCCAACTCTTTTGTATGGTTTTGAATTTAAATGCCAAGTCTGAAATGCCAAGAGTAGGAAAAGGACTGACAGCATCTGCGCCAGTTATAATGATGATCACACTGTGATCCCTTTCATTTTAAAATGTGATGATAGCTTTTTTATGTATCTGCTCAGAGTAAAAGGGCAATAACCACCAAGGAATGTTATTACCAACACTTTATATTTTGCAAAATGTACCAGACCTGGTGATAAAAATGCTGTCCTTGCTTCAGATTATGCAAACGGGGTTTACTGTATGATACATATGATCAGAAATAACAGCCTCCCCTTGTTAATTCACTTAGCACATCAAATTATAGTTAAAATTGATATCTCATTTTGCTAGTTCAATCACAATCTTTCGTTAATGAAAACTAAATCTATAGAGCACAAGTCTTACACATCTTCAATATTATATAAAGAAACTTTTTCAAATAGAGATATAAAAAGTTTTCAAAGAAGCAAGGGTAATAAAAAATGTGCCTCATGTAATATTCTTGAAATGTTTTGTGTATAAAAGTTTTTAATAACATTCATAGTAACATATGGTATGGTTGGAGTAGATTATCAGAATTATAATAATGGTGACACAGCAGGGAGCATTATCTTCCAACAACAGTGCAATTCATATGAATTAATCCCACAGAAAAAATTCCAGCTCTCATTTTGATATTTCTTCTTACTTTAAAGTGATGTTAAAGCCTTACTTTTTTCTCAGTTTTTCTTCCATGTAAAGACTTACAATATTTGTTACCTCTTCATGTAGAAAAGTTGTTCTTTCCTGATTCAGCTGGTCTCCTGAGGGGGAGCCCCGCTTTGAGTTCTAGTGTGAGTCTTTACCCCTAGACCCTTGTGTGCATGCTCCTGGCCATGACTCCAATGTTCTATGCCGTATTCGCTAACATGAACACACAGGCCAGGACAGCAAACCTCCCCCAGCTCCCATCTCCTCCCTCAGAAAAGCTAATAGAAGGACAGCTGCTGGAGACTGCACTGTCCCCTACGACCTGGTACTTAGTGAGCATGCTCCCCAAAAGAAAGTGCAGTGAGACTGCACTGAGGGATCCGTTCAGCACCGGTGTGAACTAAGTAATGTATTTTGGAATTTATCCCTGGTTAAAGAGAATGTATTTGTTAAAAAAAAATAGGGGAGTGCTTAGTACTAATTTAACTCTGTTATACTGGTATGAGAACACACAATCTTTTTTTTCTTTAAAATTAACAATTATCCATGGAGCTAGGTGGTGCTGTGGTGCTGCTACGTGTTTAGCGTGAATATACAGAGCAGTGTGGTGTCTGGAAGGAGTGTGTGTATGCGAGGGAGTGAGGGAGCTGCGGACCGGATCAACCCCCTTGAGACCGGGAGAAGTGAGGAAGGTGACCCGGGGGGGGGGGTGGAGGACAGCGCCAGTGCCACCCCCATTGATGGGACCAGGAGAGAGACAGAGGGGAGTGTGAGGGACAGATCTGACCAAGAGAAGCAGCAGGTAAGTGAGCCGCAGACCAGAGGGGGTGACAGGCAGCCAGGGGAGTGGTGGGAGCAGCAACAGGCTGACTGACCAGGGGAGAAAATAGACACTGACAAGCCCTGCAAGTGTCAGATTGCAAGGGCCTTTGAGCAGGAGCTGAACGGTCATAAACAATCAAAAAAGAAAACTGACTGACGGTATCTAGTGGGGGCATGTGTATTGTGGAGTACCTGAGTATTGTGGAGTACCTGAGTATTGGGAGTACCTGAGTATTGTGGAATAACTGAGTATTGTGAGTACCAATGTATTGTGGAGTAACTGAGTACCTGTGTGTTGTGAGTACCTGGGTATTGTGAGTAACTGAGTATTGTGAGTAACCTAAGTATTGTGAGTACCTGAATATTGTGTGTATTGGGAGTACCTGCATATTGTGTGTATTGTGAATACACGAGGATTGTGTGTGTATTGTGAGTACCTGAGTTTTGTGTGTGTATAGTGAGTACCTGTGTATAGTGAGTACCTGAGTATTGTGAGTACCTGAGTGTTGGGAGTACCTGAGTATTGTGAGTACCTGAGTATTGTAAGTACCTGTGTATTGTGAGTACCTGAGTGTGTGTTGTGAGTATCTGAGTGTTGTGTGTATCTTAGTAGTGTTTGTGTGTTGTTAGTACCTGAGTATTGTGTGTACCTGTGTATTGTGAGTACCTGTGTATTGTGAGCGCACATGGGCAGTGAGTACACGCGGGGTGTGAGTGCACGTGGACTGTGAGTACACGTGGGCTGTGAGTACACGTGGGCTGCGAGTATGCGTTGCCCACGAGTGCACTTGGGCTGCGAGTGCATGTGTGCTGTGTGTGTACTTGGACTGTGAGCACCTGTGTATTGTATTGTTGAGTACCTGTTTATTGTTGAGTATTAGTGTCAGGAAGCTAGTTGTTAGTTAATTTGGACAGGGTATAATCCCCAATCCTCATTAACCACTTGCCTACCAGGCACTTACACCTCCTTCCCGCCTAAGCCATTTTTCAGCTTTCAGCGCTGTCGCACTTTGAATGACAATTGTGCGGTCATGCTACACTGTACCCAAACACATTTTTTATCATTTTCTTCACACAAATAGAGCTTTCTTTTGATGGTATTTAATCACTGCTGGGTTTTTTATTTCTTCCAAAAAAAAAAAAAAAGACCAAAAATTAAAAAAAAATAATGTTTCTTACTTTTTTCTGTCAGTAAATTTTGTAACTAGGTAATTTTTCGCCTTCACTGATGTGTGCTGATGAGGCGGCACTGATAGGCTGAACTGGTGGGCAATGATGAGGTGGCACTTATGGGCACTGATGAGACAGCACTTATGGGCACTGATGAGGTGGCACTGATGAGGAGGCACTAATATGCCGCACTTATGGGCACTAATAGGTGGCACTGATATGTGGCACTGATGAGCACTGATAGGCGGCACTGATGGGCACTGTTAGGTGGCACTGATGGGCACTAATAGGCATCAGTGGTGGGCACTGATAGGTGGCACTGGTGGGCACTGATAGGCAGCACTGGTGGGCACGGATAAGAGGTACAGATGGGCACTGATGGGCATTGATGGGTGGTACTGATGGGCGACACTGATGGGCATTGATCGACAGCAGTGATGGGCATTGATGGTCTGCACTGATAGGCGGCATTGATTGCCAGCACTGACTGGCATCGCTAATGGGCACTGATTGGTGGCACTTGTGGGCAGTGGTGGGCACTGATTGCTGCCACTGGTGGGCACTATATGCTGGCATTGGTGGGCAATGGTGGGCACTGTTTTGTGACACTGTATTTATATATTTTAATCAGGGCACTGATGATCAGTGTCCTGATTACATCCCTAGATGTCCCCCTGTGAGGAGATGCCGCTGATTTGCTCTCCTCTCGTCACACTCTGTCAGTGTGAGGTGAGGAGAGGTGATTACCGGCATCTCCTTGTTTACATGTGACCGGCTGTGATTGGACACAGCTGATCACATGGTTAAAGAGCCGCGGATGCGGCTCTTTACAGAGATCAGGGTCCCGGCGTGTCCTAGCAACACAGCGTGGCTGCGAATGCCGTGCTGCGCGCCCCCGCTGGTGCGTGAGGATGGCCGTTCTGGGACGTAATCATATGACGTCGTCCCAGAACGAGAGCTTCACCGCCCCTCTGTCATTTGATGGTGGACGGGCAGCAAGCAGTTAAAATAGTAGGTACGATGCTCGGCAGGTGTGGAGATTGGTGTACATCTTGCAGCATGTATGCCTTCCTTGATCATCGGATCAAGGGCGAATACTGCTGTGCAAAATGTAAGCACATTGTTTCCCTGGAAGCCCAGGTTCTGAATCTAGGGAAGCAACTGTCAGCACTGAGAAGACCCTCCATACTAAAGGAGAGTTGGGAATTAACCCGGAAGGTGCTGGCAGGGACCAGCATAGAGGCAGGTGAAGGCAAAGAGGTGCAGGCACTAGAAAAGAGTAGATGGGTGACAGTCAGGAAGGGTAGAGGGGAAAGTGCCAGGGAGGTCGATCCTGGGCTGGAACATCCCAATAAGTACACCCTGTTGAGTGACATTGGTGAAACCAGTCAGGGACCAGTACTGCTGGAGCTGAGGGACTGCCAGGGGAAGAACTCCTCCAGTGAGAGTGGGAGGGGAAGCGAAGGGAAAGGAAAGACAGATTCTGGTGGTAGGGGACTCAATTCTTATGCCCCGTACACACGGACGGATTTTCCGATGGAAAATGTGTGATAGGACCTTGTTGTCGGAAATTCCGACCGTGTGTAGGCTCCATCACACATTTTCCATCGGATTTTCCGACACACAAAGTTTGAGAGCAGGATATAAAATTTTCCGACAACAAAATCCTTTGTCGGAAATTCCGACCGTGTGTACACAAATCCGACGGACAAAGTGCCACGCATGCTCAGAATAAATAAAGAGATGAATGCTATTGGCCACTGCCCCATTTATAGTCCCGACGTACGTGTTTTACGTCACCGCGTTTAGAACGATCGGATTTTCCGACAACTTTGTGTGACCATGTGTATGCAAGACAAGTTTGAGCCAACATCCGTCAGAAAAAATCCTAGGATTTTGTTGTCGGAGTGTCCGAACAAAGTCTGACCGTGTGTACGGGGCATTAGAAGGACAGAGAGGACAATCTGTGAAAAAGACCTGAAGCGCTGAACTGTATGCTGTCTACCGGGCGCTCGGGTTAGGCACATCACAGATCTGGTGGACAGATTACTGGGAGGGGCTGAGGAAGACCCGGCTGTCATGGTGCATGTTGGCACAAATGACAGAGTCAAAGAAAGATGGAGTGTCCTAAACAACGATTTTAGGGACTAAATTGAGGAAAAGGACCTCCAAGGTAGTATTCTCAGAAATACTACCAGTACCTCGAGCCACATCAGAAAGGCAAAGGGAGATTAGGGAAGTAAACAAGTGGCTGAGGAGCTGGTGTAGAAAGTAGGGGTTTGGGTTCCTGGAGAACTGGGCCGACTTCTCAGTCGGTCACAAGTTCTATAGAAGGAATGGACTGCACCTAAATGAGGAGGGCGCAGATCTGCTGGGAGTGAAGATGGTCAAAAAGTTAGAGGGGCTTTTAAACTAGGAGATGGGGGAGGGTCCAGAGATAGTCAGCGCGGAACATATTCCAGAGGGTAGTATTGGGGGCATTAGTGGTAGGTTGACTAAAGCACATAAACCAGAGGTAAGTATAGTAACAAGTCCTATTTGCAACCGCGAAACATCCATTAAGAAGACAGTATGCGACCGGTCTAAACTACATGGCATGTTCACCAATGCCAGGAGCCTGGCGGACAAGATGGGAGGACTAGAGATACTGTTGTATGAGGAGAATTTAGATTTTGTGGGAATTTCAGAGACTTGGTTCAACAGCTCTCATGATTGACTGGCAACCATTCAAGGGTATTCCCTTTATTACAGGGATAGAGAGGGTAAAAAAAGGGGGAGGAGTATGCATGTATAGCAAGAAGAATGTACAAGCGAATGTGAGAGATGACATCAGTAAGGGAGCAAGGGAGGAGGTTGAATCCCTATGGGTAGAGCTCCAGAGGGAGGAAACTAAGTAAAAAGTAATACTGGGAGTATGCTATAGGCCCCTAACCTGGGGGAGAAGGGGGAGACAGACCTCCTATCACAATTTGGATTAGTGGCAAGGATGGGAAGTGTCATCATAATGGGGGATTTTAATTATCCAGACATAGGCTGGGTGGAGGGAACCGCGCAGTCATCTAAGGCTCGCCAGTTCCTAAATGACAATTTCATGGGTCAGATGGTAGACGTGCTAACTAGAAACAAATTGTTACTAGACCTACTTATTACCAACAATACAGACCTGATCAAGGATGTGGAAATACAGGGCTACTTAGAAAACAGCGATCACAGGTAAATTGGCTTCAGTATCAATCACACAAATAGGAAACATAAGGGGAATGCAAAGACACTGAATTTCAAAAGAGCCAACTTCCCTAAACTACGAACCTTGCTAGAAAATATTAATTGGGATAAAATCTTAGGAACAAAGAACACGGAGGAGAGATGGGTTTGCTTTAAGAGCATATTAAATAAGGGCATTAGCCAGTGCAACCCATTGGGTAATAAATTTAAAAGAGCAAACAAAAGTCCAGGGTGGTTTAACTCCAATGTAAACATGCAAATAAAAGCAAAGGAGAAGGCCTTCAAAAAATACAAGACTGAGGGATCATCATCAGCATTCAAATTTTACAAAGAATGCAACAAAAAATGTGAGGGTGCAATTAGGGCGGCTAAGACACTTAGCGGAGGAGAGCAAAAAAAATCCCAAGAAACTCTTTAAGTATATAAACAGTAAAAGAGGGAGAACAGACCATATTGTCCCCATAGAGAATGAGCAAGGGAATCTGGTTACAAAGGATGGGGAGATGGCGAAGGTATTGAATTTATTCTTCTCCTTAGTCTTCACAAGGGAATCGGGGGGCTTCAGTACTCAAAACTGCACTGTTTTTCCGTCATGACACATCACAGGAAGCACCCTCATGGCTAACAGAGGACAGAATTAGGAATAGACTTGAAAAACTTAACGTTAATAAGTCACTGGGACCAGATGGCTTGCACCCGAGGGTCCTTAGGGAACTCAGTCAAGTAATTGCCAGACCATTGTTCCTAATTTTTACTGACAGTCTACTGACTGGAATGGTACCAGCTGAAAAATGTAAAATAATGCATTTTGGTGGCAAAAATATTAATGCAATCTACTCACTGGGGGGAGAACCTCTGGGGAATCAAGGATGGAAAATGACCTGGGGGGTCCTTCTAGATAATAGGTTCAGCAATGCCATGCAATGCCAAGCTGCTGCTAAGAAAGCAAACAGTATATTGGCATGCATTAAAAAGGGTATTAACTCAAGAGATAAAGCGATAATTCTCCCACTCTACAAGACTCTGGTCCAACCTCACCTGGAGTATGCTGTCCAGTTCTGGGCACCAGTCCTCAGGAAGAATGTGCTGGAAATGGAGCGAGTACAGAGAAGGGCAACAAAACTAATAAAGGGACTGGAGGATCTTAGTTATGAGGAAAGGTTACGAGCACTGGACTTATTCTCTCTGGAGAACAGACGCTTGAGAGGGGATATGATTTCAATTTACAAATACCATACTGGTGACCCCACAATAGGGATAAATTTTTTCCGCAGAAGGGAGTTTAATACGACGCATAGCCACTCATTACAATGAGAAGAAAAGAGGTTTAACCTTAAACTTCGTAGAGGGTTCTTTACTGTAAGAGCGACAAGGATGTGGAATTCCCTTCCATAGGTGGTGGTTTCAACGGGGAGCATCAATGGTTTCAAAAAACTATTAAATGAGTACCTGAACGACCACTACATACAGGGTTATACAATGTAATACTGACATAAAATCACACACATGGGTTGGACCTGATGGACTTGTGTCTTTTTTTAACCTCACCTATTATGTAACTATGGCTTCATTTTTGCACATTTAATAGGTAAGCAGCAATCTCTTTAGAAACCAAGAGTGTGAAAGCAACAAAAGTCTGTGTCAGTGCCTACAGGCTTTTGTTCGTTTCAAAACTGCTTTTCTCCCCAAAGATGTCTGCAAAAGCAGGTAAAGCATGTCAGATTAACTGCACCTGTAAAAAAATCTATGATTTAGTAAGTGTCTCAAATGAATGTCAAAAACACTCTGACATTTGCCCATCTAAGCCCATTGACACAGGCGTTAATTCAGTTTGAGGTTTTTATTCACTCTCTGTTGACTAATAAGAGCATGGTTGGCACTGTAAAAACCCAGACTGGTATTAAACATATCAAGGAATCATCATATACACCAGAGCAACCTTTTTCAACCAGGGTGCCTTGAGGTTTCTTTAGGGGTGTCTTGGCAAAATGCCTAAAAATTGATTAAAAATTAAATACAAGCCAGCAGGCGGATTAAGCCTGCGTTTAGTTACACAAAGCCATGGGTTTTCATTATGCACCATTACCACTTTCTAGGCAATGGCATCCTAACAAGAAATTATGTCATCTGTTAATAAGGAGGATGTCTTACATCCACAGCATCATTGTTTGACCCTCCTGTGCCCCTCTCCCTCAGCACTGGGGTGACATTAACTGACTGATGGAGAGAAATTAGGGGAAAAGAGAAACATTGGAATACTAGTCAGTACCAGTGTGCAATGGTGTAATTGCTTTGTAAGAATAAATGACCTCTAACGTTGGGTGTCCTATGTTTCAATGTTGCTGCATTATGTAAAGCTATTAGAATAGTTTTTTTACATTTTAGAATGAGGTACCATAATTTTAAAGGGTGCCTTGAGATTGATTATAATTTTAGAGGTTGAGAAACACTGAACTAGAGAACTGGGTTGAATAAAGAATCAATTAAATAGATGATCGCATAAAATCTTAATTATTCCAATAGATCTCTTTCTGGTAGGAAAAATCACCATCCAAAATAGTACAATGCTACTGAAGCACTTTTGGGTAGTAGATGCTTAGTGGAACCTCATGGAACAGAACCCAGCTGATTTGTGGTGTAGTCCAATGTTGGGAGACTATATGCATCCAAATTATTAGTAAGAGGCTAAACAAATGTTAATTATAACTGAGTAGTAAAGAGAATCCCATATAAGCAAAGGCTCAAAGAGATACAAATGTGTCAGCAAGCATGGTACTCGGGTTCATTGCACTGGTGATCATGCTAATGTTTAACCCAGAGTTGCTGTTATTAACCCTCAACTGTTGGTTTGTATGCTGACAAGTGAAAGTTGCTGTTTATCAGCGATATGAGGGGAATACATTCATTTTCTTTATAACAGACTTTTTTGCCTTTATTTTTACCTGGTAATCCTGAAAACAGCGCACTACATGTCGCTATGTATCTATGGAGGGAGCAATGGCTACCCTCCAGGCCCAACCTTTAATATGTCTGCTTTTTTTTTCTTTATATGGGGGATAAAGATATTAGTAATTTATAGGTAGATTATTTTTTATAAACAGTAAATGCATCTCATGGGAAGCGACAAGGACATTGCATTATTTGCAAGACCAACAGGTATTTTTAGGCATTGATGAAAATGATATTAACATGAAAAAGAAAAACGAATGCAGCTACCACATCCAAGAACTGGTAAACTGCAATATATTACATTTTTCTCAGGGGTTTGATTATCCTGTGAAATTGAGGCAAACACCACCGGAGACAAGATTTTTCAGCTCAATGCAAAAATGATCTTTCTAATAATATTAAAGTTATACATTAACACTTGGGATTGAAAGCATGCATGCATAAACGTCCCCTTAATGTTAGAAAAATGTATTTGTAATTGAGTCTACCTTAAAGATGCTAAAAACTTTTTTGCTTGCGTTTCTCTTCCAAGGAGTTTTCAATAATTATCTAAAATGGCATTTATCCAGACAATTATCTGGAGGAACTTTTTTGTTATTGTAATTTTAGGGGTCAAGATTTGAAAAGTCCCACATAATTGGTCATGTCAATTTCCTTATGCCATTTGCCTAATATTCTATAATTACTGAATATTTTAGAGAGTATAAGTCACTGTCAACAATGTTACATATGTATTAGTGATTTTCAAGCAAAACAAAATTATCTAAATAGAAGACAATTTACGGTGAGACACTGTCTGCTAATTAGCTTGCCTGATCTCTGCTTGAAAATAAGTGTCCTGTTCGACTTAATTTCCCACTAGATGTGATGTTATTTCACTGTCACTAATAAAGAAAATGTTCGCTGCCTCTATTCAATTTGCATATTTTAAAATGTGCCTTGAACAACGTTTAGGAAAATGTAGATTCAATCACGAAAAGTGTGTTTCTCCTCCACCTTAGATGACTGATATATTAATCTTAACAAAGCAGAGAAGAAAACAATTGTTCTTTCATTGTAACAGTTGAAGCACAATGAATATTAAAAGTGAAAAGAGTAAAGTCACATTTTCATTTAAATTTTAAGTTGCCAATGTCATACCTCCTCATTGTACTTTTTGCAATGTGGTTTTGTTTGGGGTAACGACTTTAATCCTAATTTAACAATATAAAATTGATAACGTGTTGTTAAGATGTTACAAACACAGAAACCTGCTAAAATCTTTTATACACTGGAAATAATTTGTGCTGAATTGTTTTGTTTTAAACAGTGAATACTGAAAATGTGGGGAAAAGTGCAACACTTACAAAGAGGAAAATGTACCATTCTATAATGTACACTTCAGCCGTATGGGGAGAAAAATCAGCCTTTTATGGCCTCAATCCCTCTATTTATGGACCATTAAAAAGCATATTGGACTGCAAAGTTCTTTGCTAGAAAATAGATTTTTTTTTTTCAGATGCCTCCTCTACTGCTGTTTAGCAACCGCTGTCAAGTTGTTACTCCATGGGGACAGTTTTGGTTCTAATATAGATCTGTCAAGTCATTGTTTTGTCCATCCAAGTCCAAGTCCATCCAAGTTTTATCCTGTGTTGAGCCCTAAAGAATAGGGAGTAATGTTGCACCAGAAATGCGCTGGTTGTTTTTATATGACTCTTTTTACCAACAATTAAAAGATAAGTTCACCTTTAGTAACATTACATCACACACATATTTCCCCATACCCCCTCCCCTGCTCTCTCGTTGACAGCGGACTAAATACATCAAACCACCAAATTCATAAATACCCCTGAGCACTGTAGTCAGAGAAGTAGAGACATCCAATAAATACAGTAATACAGTTTCATCTGTAACTTCTCCACCAAAGGTCCCACCGGTATACCCTGTACCATGTCAAAAAAGTGTAGCAGAATAGCTAGCAGATCTATAGCAAGAGCATGAAGCCCCTGTGAGAAGTGGGAAAGAGAAGGACTGTCAGGGCTGGCTCAACCCCTCCTTCTCTGAGCTGGCCACTCAGCTGTCGGCTAATTGCCAGCTCTCTTCTCTCTCCACAGTTAACCAGCTGTTGTGGATCTGCTGGTCAGTCCCGCCAACTTAAAGACGTCCAGCTCACTTCTTTCCTGCCTTCGCCTTGGTCACATCACAAGAAACCATCTCTTGCGTTCCTGTTTAAAGACTGGCTTGCTGACATCCCTTTTGGCTCCTTATCCTGCTTGCTGTTCCTCCCCTTGGATCCCTGACTTCTGGCCTGGCTGATTACCTGATCTGGTTACTGAACTCTGGCTTGGCTGACTACCCGATCCGGTTACTGGACTCTGGCTATGCTTTGACTACGTTTACTCTATTTACCTTTTTATTTTTATTAATAAACAAGTGTGATTTAACTGTACTTCTGTCTCGGTCTGGTTCATGGTTTCTGACAGTAGGCGAAGGCCATGAATTCAGAAGATACAGTCAATCCGCTTGTTGGTAATATTTTTTCCAGATTGGATGAGCAAGATCACCGCATGGATCAGTTTGTCATTGCGTTACAAACGCTCCTGAGTCGCACGGCTCACCTGGAATCCCCCACTGTGGCTGCTCTGGTACAACCTGAGTTGCAGGCCGCCCCTGCTGCTGCGCCAGTCTCTGTGCAGGCACCCGCCTTGAGTATTACCTCTATAAGAGGTATGTCTGGTTCCGCTCTGCTTCCCCAGCGATTTGGGGGCGATCCAGTTCAATGCAGAGGGTTTCTCAACCAAGTTGAGATATATTTTGAGATGCTGCCCCAGGCATTTCCCACAGACAGAAGCAAAGTAGGGTTCGTGATATCTTTGCTTTCTGAGAGAGCCTTGGCCTAGGCTAACACCGCAAAAACCTGTTTTCTTGAGTTACCCTGAGTTTGTGGCCTCCTTTAAAAGGGTATTTGATGTCCCCGCATGCTCCACTTCTGCTGCCAAGTGCCTCATGTCCATCAAACAGAGTACAAGAACTGTTGCAGACTACGCCATTGAGTTGGCTGCCTTTTGTCATGGTCTCTCGGATTCTATCAAGGATGAGATAGCAGTCCTAGATATACCCACTGAGCTGGAGAGCTTGATTTCGTCCTCATTGACTCCAGACTCAGAGAAAGACTTTCTTTTAAGGAACGCTTGCAGAAGCCCCCTGTACGTTTGCCTCCGAGCTTTGCAGTCCCACCCGTGCCTCCCTCACCTCCCATGCCTCCTGGACCGAGTCGGTCAGTGAAGATGAACCCATGCACTTGGGCTTCACGCGTCTCTCTGCAGGTGAGAGAGCCTTTAGGAGGAGGGAGAGATTGAGCCTTTATTGTGGCCAGGCAGGTCACTTTTTGAAGTCTTGTCCCACCCGTCCTGGGAACACCCGAACCTTGAGGTCCTGTCATGGCCAGACCTTAGGTAGTGTTGTGTCGTCCCCAGTTATCCAGAAGGATAAGCCCCTGGTTTCGGTCACCCTTTCTTGGGCTAAGTCGTCTATCAAGATACAGGCTCTAATCGACTCTGGGGCTGCAGGCCTGTTCATTGATGCTGCCTCTGTATCAAAGCACTTGATTCCACTGCAGCTGCGTGACACTCCACTTGCCATTGAGGCTCTTGACGGGAGACCTCTACAGCCTGCCCATGTGACTCATGAGATGGTTCCGTTGTCCATGGCCGTAGAGGCTCTTCACCATGAGATAATCCAATTCCAAGTGATTTCCTCTCCTAAGTTTCCGCTGGTTATTGGTTATCGAGGGTTACAGAGGCAAAACCCCTCTTTTGATTTGCTCCATGCTGAGGTTCTCTCCTGGTCACCACAATGCAGTGAAACATGCTTCCAGGAGGTAGCCAAGGTCCTGTGTACCTCTTCACTCTCCTCCCTGCCAGAGGAGTACCGTGATTTTAGCGATGTCTTTGACAAAGGTCAAGCCGGTAGTTTGCCTCCACACCGGCCGTATGATTGTGCAATTGACCTTCAATCTGGTGCCACTCCCCCTCGTGGTCGGGTTTACCCTTTGTCGGTCTTGGAGGATAAAGCCACGGAAGAGTATGTTGCAGACAAACTTTCTCAAGGTTTCATCCGCAAATCCTTGTCTCCTGCTGGTGCTGGTTTCTTTTTTGTGAGGAAGAAGAACAATGAACTGAGACCTTGCATTGATTATAGGGGTCTCAATCATTTCACGATTAAGAATGCCTACCCGATCCCATTGATTACAGAGTTACTTGACCACCTCAAGGGAGCAACGGTCTTCACTAAGCTTGCTCTGAGAGGAGCTTACAATCTCATGAGGATTAAGGAGCACAAGTCCAGGAGGCTTTGCATCATGCTAATGATAGCTACAGACTCCATGCTGACCGCAGACGCCTGCCTGCGCCTTCCTACCAGGTTGGGGACAGGGTCTGGCTGTCATATCGCAACCTCCGACTTTGTGTTCCTTCACTGAAGTTCGGACCTCGGTTTATTGGGCCTTTCCGTATCCTTAGCAGGATTAACCCAGTGGCTTACGTGTTGGACCTTCCTCCTAGTATGCGCATCTCAAATGTGTTTCATGTCTCCTTATTAAAACCGTTGGTCTGCAACTGCTTTACCGCCTCGGTGCCATGTCTTTACCCTATACAATTTGAGAACCATGAGGAGTATGAGGTACAATCCATTGTTGACTTCCGTAGGTTCCGTGGGCGCATACAGTACCTGGTGCATTGGAAGGGGTACGGTCCGGAGGAACGCTCCTGGGTCTCATCCTCAGACGTACATGCTCCTGCCCTCCTCCATGATTTCCATAGACGTTTCGCCCTCAAGCCCGGTGGTCCTCTGAGGGGGAGGGGTCGTTGAGGAGGGGGTACTGTCAGGGCTGGCTCAGCCCTTCCTTCTCTGAGCTGGCCGCTCAGCTGTCGGCTAATTGCCAGCTCTCTTCTCTCTCCACAGTTAACCAGCCCTTGTGGATCTGTTCATCAGTCCCGCCTACTTAAAGACGTCAAGCTCACTTCTTTCCTGCCTTCGCCTTGGTCACATCACAAGAAACCATCTCCTGCGTTCCTGTTTAAGGACTGGCTTGCTGACATCCCTTTTGGCTCCTTATCCTGCTTGCTGTTCCCCCACTTGGATCCTTGACTTCTGGCCTGGCTGATTACCCGATCTGGTTACTGAACTCTGGCTTGGCTGACTACCCGATCTGGATACTGGACTCTGGCTATGCTTTGACTACGCTTACTCTATTTACCTTTTTCTTTTTATTAATAAACAAGTGTGATTTAACTGTACTTCTGTCTCAGTCTGGTTCATGGTTTCTGACAAGGACAGAATTCAGTTAGTCCTGACTCTAGCAGTGGGAGCAACATTTAGTAATCTTTCCCAGGATATAAAATTAGGGTCAAAGCCAAACTTTCACAGGACCAACCACAGGTGTTCCTATTCAATGGAGTCAAAGGTCGTCTCCACATCTAGACATGCCACTACCCCCATGGGTCTCCATGAGTGCTTTATGTTCATATATAACCTACACAGAATGATAGCTGTGCCCTTGCCTGGCATTAAACCAGCCTTTCACCACTGCAGCCCTGATTGACAAGATTGCAGCCCTGCCTAGGTCCAATCAGACGTCGGTGAAATCACTTCCTGTTCCACGGTCCATGCTAGTCAATGTGGAGCTTCTTGGTTCCTTTGCTCCTGGAGAAACACTGTGATCCATTCCAGCCAGCTGCTCAATCCTTTCCAGCTATCCGAAACAGCGATGGGACCTACAGAGCCATGTGGAATGCCAGGACTGCACTTTACTTTGATGAGCATGCATCTTCTATCATCTTGTAAGTGTTTTTAATATTATCCTATTAAAGTCATCATTTTAATGCTACACTCAGGTCAGCGCCTCCCCCTCCCTGTTTTTTCCTTATATGTCTTGCAGAGTTCTGGACACACTCTGAAGGATGGCTCCCTTCCTATTTAACCCTTAATACCCCTTTCTATGGATACATCACCATCCAGCTATTACAGCCACAGACTATACCCCTAAGGATTACTTCATCTGGAGTGCCAGATAAACACTGACTATACTGTTAAACCAGACTGGTGTTCATGGATCAGAGACAGGATAACACAGTTCAGATGGGTAGCTAAAAGTTTGTTACATAGTTATTTACATAGCTACATAGTTAATCAGGTTGAAAAAAGTCCATGCAGTTCAACCATAAAAATAAATAAATAAATAAAAAATAGTATCATACAATTCCATTTACACAATCCTATACCCACAGTTGATCCAGAGGAAGGCGAAAAACCCCAGCAAAGCCTGATCCAATTTGCTACAGCAGGGGAAAAAATTCCTTCTTGATCCCAGAGAGGCAATCGAATTTTCCCTGGATCAAATTTACCTATAAATGTTAGTACCCAGTTATATTATGTACATTTAGGAAAGAATCCAGGCCTTTCTTAAAGCAATCTACTGAGCTGGCCAGAACCACCTCTGGAGGGAGCCTATTCCACATTTTCACAGGTCTTACTGTGAAGAAACCTTTCCGTATTTGGAGATTAAATCTCTTTTCCGCTAGGTGTAAAGCATTCCCCCTTGTCCTCTGTGTTGACCGTAAAGTGAATAACTCAATACCAAGTTCATATGGACCCCTTATATATTTGTACATGTTGATTATATCCCCTCTTAATCTCCTCTTCTCAAGAGAGAATAAATTCAGTTCCTCTAATCTTTCCTCATAGCTGAGTTCATCCATGCCTTTTATCAGTTTGGTTGCCCTTCTCTGCACTTTCTCCAGTTCCCCGATATCCTTTTTGAGAACTGGTGCCCAACACTGAACTGCATATTCCAGATGAGTTCTTACTAATGATTTGTACAGGGGCAAAAATATATCTCTCTCTCTGGAGTCCATACCTCTCTTAATACAAGAAACCGCAGCTTAGCATTGCATGTTATTATTGACTTTATGATCTACCAAAACCCCCAGGTCCTTCTCTACTATAGATTCCCCCAGTTGTACTCCCCCTAGTATGTATGATGCATGCATATTCTTAGCCCCCAAGTGCATAACTTTACATTTATCAACATTAAACCTCATCTGCCACATAGTCGCCCAATTAGTGCATTGAGGTTGGCTTGTAAATTGGAGACATCTTGTAAGGACGTTATTCCACTGCATAGCTTAGTGTCATCTGCAAAGACAGAAATTGTACTTTTAATCCCAGACATTATATCATTTATAAAGATATTAAAAAGTAAGGGTCCCAGCACTGAACCTTAGGGTGCACCACTGATAACCTAAGACCATTTAGAGTAAGAATCATTAACCACTACTCTCCGAATTCGGTCTTTTAGCCAGTTTTCTATCCATTTACAGACTAATATTTCCAAGCCTGTAGACTTTACCTTACACATTAGCCATGTGTGGGGAATTTTATTTTGCAAAATCCAAGTATACCACATCCACAGCCACCCCTCTGTCCAAGGTTTACTTACCTCCTCATAAAAAGAAATCAGATTTGTTTAACAACTTCTGTTTTTCATGAATCCATGCTGTCTGTTGCTTAAAATATTCTTTTTTTCCCAGCAAGAACTCATCTATGTGGTCTTTTATTAAACTCTCCAGTAACTTCCCGACTATAGAAGTTAAACTAACAGGTCTATAGTTACTTGGTAAAGACTTTGTTCCCTTTTTAAATATAGGCACCACATTGGCCCTACGCCAATCCAGTGGTACTTACTATTCCTGTCATTAATGAGTCCCTAAAAATTAGATACAATAGCTTTGAAATGACAGAGCTCAATTCTTTTAGGATCCATAGGTGGATGCCATCTGGTCCAGGTGCTTTATCCACCTTTATTCTGTCTAAATAATTCTGGACCTTATCACTTTTGAGCCATTGTGAATCATTTGGGGCTGTGTCACTACCACCCCCATTATGGACATGAGCTCCCCCATGCTCCTTTGTATACACAGAACTAAAGAATGTATTTTATAAATTTGCCTTCTCTTTGTCCCCAGTCACCCACTCTAGATTATTTTGTAAAGGGCCTACACGCTCAGACCTGACCTTTTTACTGGCAAACAGACGACACCAGAAGTCTCAGAAAACGTAGCCGCGCTCTTGAGCGTCTGTGGCATAAGACTAGGTTCCAGGAAGACTTCACACAATATAAACCTGCCCTCCTAAAATACTATTCCTGCTTCCACACTGCCAAATAGACCTACTTTATCACAATCATTAACACCTTCTCATCCAGTCCACGTCAACTCTTCTCTACCTTCAACACTCTACTCTGTCCTCCACTGCCTCCATCCTCTAACTCACTCACTGCCAAGAAGATCGCCAATCACTTCAAAACTAAGATGGATGCAATTCATGAGGAGATCTCCAATGCACAAAAATCTCCCCCATGCAACACCCCATGTCCACAGATACAATCATTACTTCCCTCATTCAACCCTGCTACTATTACTGAGGTTGCTAAACTTTTATCTAACCACCTGCCACTGGATCCTGCTCCCTCGAAAATGCTACGCTCACCCTTTGACTCAATTCTACCCTCTCTTGTGGCATTTTCCCAAACTCTCTAAAACATGCGCTAGTCACCCCCATACTTAAAAAGCCCTCACTGGACCCCACCAATCTTAACAACCTATGTCCCATCTCCTTACTCGCCTTCTCCTCCAAACTTCTTGAAAGACTTATCTACAACCGACTAAGTGACCATCTGACCATGAATAAACTTCTTGATCCCCTTCAGTCCAGATTTTGCCCTCAGCACTCCACGGAAACTGGTCTTCTTAAACTCTCAAATGACACTATTCTGTACTACTTCTCCTGGATCTCTCTGCTGCCTTTGACACAGTGGACCACCCCTCCTCCTCAATAAACTCCAATCCTTTGGTCTCCGTGACTGTACTCTTTGCTGGTTCTCATCCTACCTATCCCACCGTTCCTTCAGTGTCACTTACAAATCTACTTCCTCCTCTCCTCTTCCTTTCTCCGCTGGGGTCCCCCAAGGTTCTGTTCTTGGACCTCTCCTTTTCTCAATCTACACCACCTCCCTGGGTCAGTTGATTGCCTCCCGAGGCTTTAAATATCATCTCTACGCTGATGACACCCAAGTCTATCCTTCCACCCCCTAGCTCTCTCCATCTGTCTCCTCATGCATTACCAACTTACTAGCAGACATATCAGCCTGAATGTCACATCACTTCCTCAAACTCAACCTATCCAAAACCGAGCTCATGATATTTCCTCCCTCGGGTGCCACTTCCCCTGATTTCTCTGTCAATATCAACAGCTCAACTATCAACTTGTCCCCCCACGTCAAGGTCCTAGGTGTAATCCTGGACTCTGAACTAACCTTTCGGCCCCACATCCTATCGCTATCCAAAATTTGCCACCTCAACTTCCGCAACAGCTCCAAGATACGCCCCTTCCTAACCAATGTCACCACAAAGCTTCTAATCCACTCCCTGGTCATCTCCTGCCTCGACTACTGCAACTCCCTCCTCATTTGCTTACCTCTAAATAGGCTATCCCCACTTCAGTCCATCATGAACGCTGCTGCCAGGCTCATCCACCTCACAAACCGCTCAGCGTCTGCTATACCCCTCTGCCAATCCCTCCATTGGCTGCCACTCAGCCACCGAATTAAATTCAATATACTAACTATAACTTACAAAGCCATCCACAACCTGGCCCCCAGCTACATCACTAACCTAGTCTCAAAATACCAACCTAATCATTCTCTTCGCTCCTCCCAAGACCTCCTGCTCTCAAACGCCCTTGTCACCTCATCCCATGCTCGCCTTCAGGACTTCTCCAGAGCCTCTCCCATCCTCTGGAATGCTCTACCCCAATCTGTCCGATTTTTTACTTTATCCACTTTCAGACGATCCCTGAAAACTCATCTCTTCAGAGAAACCTATCTGTCCCCCACCTAACAACTGTACATTTATCTTCTCAATCAGCACATCACACACAGTTATTACCTTTTGTATCTCTTGACCTTCCCTCTTAGATTGTAAGCTCTAAGGAGCAGGGCCCTCTGATTCCTACTGTATTAAAGTGTATTGTATTTGTACTGTCTATCCTCAAGTTGTAAAGCGCTACGTAAACTGTTGGCGCTATATAAATCCTGTATAATAATAATAATATTTGAAGAATTTTTGGGGGTTTGTCCAAGTATCTTTTGCAATCTGTCGTTCGTTTTGAATTTTTGTGTCCTTGATTTCCTTTTTACATATTCTGTTAAATTCTTTGTAACATTTAAATGACTATAGTGTTCCTTCATTTTTATATTTTTAAAAGCTCTTTACTTATTGTTTATAGCTTTTTTTAACTTTGGCCGTGAGCCACAGGTTTTATTTTTAGCCTTTTAAACTTATTGCCCATGGGAATTTACTTTGCAGTGAGTTCACAAACAGTCTTTTTTAAAGAATTCCCATTTCTGTTCTGTGTCCATTGATGCCAATATTCCCTCCCAGTCTAATGCCCCGTACACACGGTCGGATTTTCCGATGGAAAATGTCCGATCGGAGCATGTTGTCGGACATTCCGACCATGTGTGGGCTCCATCGGACATTTTCCATCGGATTTTCTGACACACAAAGTTGGAGAGCAGGAGATAAAATTTTCCGACAACAAAATCCGATCGCGTCAATTCCGACCGTGTGTGGCCTGTTCCGAAGCACAAAGTGCCACGCATGCTCAGAAGAAATTTCGACACGGAACAGCTCAGTCTGGTAAAATTAGCGTTCGCAATGGATACAGCACTTTCGTCACGCTGCAATGTTAAAAATGGTTTAATACAGCGCACTCTCTTCTTCTTTATAATGTGACAAGAATTAAGTCGTTTTGCTGCTCATATTCACACAGACTTCTCACAAACTTCTTTCTTTACTATTTTTCGGGATTCCCTCAATATATTTTGATTTGTCACATCTGACAACATTTTTTTTTAATTTTTTTTGTTGGTTTTTAAGTCCGATTATTTATTTTTTGGTTTGTATTTTTATCAAGGCTTATTTTTTGTTTTTGTGATTTTTATTTGTACTCAGGAAAATTTTTGTGTGTGTTTTTTGTGTCAAGTTACCACAACACCATTGATATGTTGTTCTATTTAATCTGTAGAAGATTGTTTGGTGTTGTTGTCCCTTGTTAATTTCACATTTTATGTTAGAAATGTACCTGAATCGTCACCAACAAACTGTCCTTTTTGGATGAAAACACACATAGGAGAGGATAATTTTCCAAAAAATTACTTTTATTAAGGGCTCACAACTAAACAAAGAGGGAGGCAACGCTGGAGAAACTGCAGAAATTGGTGAAGCCTTGGACCCCCAGGGCACACATCAACTATTTTCAAGCAAAATTGGTGGCCTGAGGAGTCCATATCTAAGGGAGTGCAGTCTGGTCCAGAAGTCCCAGAGATCCTGAAAGCAGCAGATGACATCTGTGTCCCCAGGCTGTGGTCATACAAGAGACTGCAGCTTCTGTCAGACCAGACTGAACCCAGGGCCATCACTCTCTGGTCTTCCTTCCACGCTTCCTTCCACGCGGTGGCTCTGGTGGTGGAGTTGTGGCAGCAGGAGGAGGAGGAGGATGGTCCAACTCAATCACGTCGGTCTTGGGTGTTAGTTCCCCACTCACCCCCTTACTTAGGACTTTATAAAGAAGGTCCTCACACAGCTTGCGTTGACCCTCCTGCATGCACTGCAGTTTTGTGGCAGCCATGCAGGCAAAGGCCTCTTCAGGAGTGGGTGAGGCTCGGAGGGACGCAGAAGCCTCCTGAATGAGCCTGAGCGCAGAATCCTGCATGGGAGTCGTCTTCCTCGCTCTTTTAGATGGAAGGCGGAGGGGAGGAACCTGCGATTCAGTCAGGCTGCGACTGGTCCCAGGCTTCTCTTGGCTGACACTTAGCCCCGCCTCCTCCTGGCTGCCACTAACCCCCGCCTCCTCCTGACTGCCACATTCCACAACCTCCTCCTGGCTGAGGTCTTCCTGTGTATGAAAAAGGGACATAGTTTTAGTTTTTTTATTCATCAATCACACACAATTGTCACCTCCTGACTGTTGCAAATTGAATGTTAACAAATATAACAGACTATCATTCTGAGCCCAGCAGTTTTCTTTTTGGGTGCCCACTACTGTCTATTGATATGTCAAACACTTTTTTCAATCAGCAATTAGTGATCAATAATAACATCTAGTAAAGATAATTTCTTTATTGACCAGAAATCTGTAGAAGAATGCTATACCTTGCTCCAGCTGGGCTCCTCCACTTCTTCCTGGCTGGAAGGGCCAGGTTGGACATCGGAAGCCTTAGCTGGGGTGGAAGGAAGAGTGGAAGGAAGAGTGGAGAGGGATTCCCTGACTTCAGTGTGGTCTGACAGAAATCGCAGTCTCTCATAGTACCACAGCCTGGGGACATAAATGTCATCTGCTGCAGCTCCGGACCTCTAGGAATCCGTGACCTTCTTGCGCTCCCTAAGATAAGTGCTCCTCAGGCCACCAATTTTGGTTTTTAAATAGGGGATGGTTGCTGTGGGGACCACCGGCTTCACCAACTCCAGCAGTGTCTCCAGCGCTGCCTGCCTCTTTTGTTTATTATTATAATGGGGGTGTCTCACCTGCCACAGACAGGGCAGCTCCCTGTATTTGCCTATGAACAGGGGGAGGAAATTGTGGTCATTGAAGCCATCCATTTTCTCTGCAAGACACAACACAAGACAAACCCTAAGGTCAGGCCAAACTCTCCTAATCTTGTTACAATATAGGCTTCAATTTCGAAGCAGTATAGGCCCAAGTTTAGATCTTACCTTCGTTATCACGATCGGCGCTTTCGATGCTCCTTCCTCCGCTCACAGATCGTACGTAATACGCACGCGTGTTACGCTTTATACACACTGCGCATGCATGTAACTCTGCCTGCCCCTGACGTTCTTTCTAGTCTATTCCCCGCCCCTTTTCGTTCAGCGCAGTGGGGGAAAAGCACATGGCGGAGACACAGCAGGTGCGTGCTAATTATAACAACGAGGAGGAGGGGGAGGAAAGCCCGGAGCCTGAAATGTCTGGATCCAGAAGGAGATTTAAGGCCTCAAATATGTCCTTTGGGGAGATGTTGGAGATGGTGGACATCCTGAAGAGGGCCGACTATGAGGGGAAGTATGGGCCTTACCCCAACCACAATGTCAGAAAGGCCAAGATCATAGCGAAAGTGGTCAAGAGTCTGCACCGGAAATTCGGGGTACGACGATCGAAAGATCAGCTCAGGAAACGGTGGTCGGACCTCAAATTACGAGAACATGAGCAGTACAGAAAGATTCGGAGAGTGCTGCAAAAAAGTAAGTAGTTGTCCTGTGTTCCTATTATTCTTTATGTTTATTACGTTCGTGCTGCTCCATGTGCTTTTCTTACAAGTCTACATTTTTACATGGCAAATTTCATGTTCATGGGTACATTATTCATTCGTATCAAACATTTTTCTTTCGGACTATAAAACACCATTGTTTAGGCCATATGCATTTGGCCACAATTTTTACGCCCTACTTGTCATAAACTATTTTGGTTGTGTAGATGGCTTGTTACTAGAATTAAATGCAAAATAGATTCTGTGTAAGGAGAGGACACTCAGCAGCTGTTTTCACATCTGGGCACTGGAGCACTAGTGTGGGACACAAGAACACCATTTTTATTAGGGGGCCACACAGGTGCTCCAGTGTATACTATGGGGGGGGCTACATCTGTGAAGCTTGTAACAAACAGGTAAAGTATTGAAGCTTAACAAAGGACACTGAAAATGCCACATTTTGGAACTCTGCCAAAATAGACAATTGTACCCCACTTCCAAGCAATGTTTTCTAAATATAGTTCTGCCATCAAATCACTGTGTGCTAAGTATAGCAATTTTTTTGGACATAGGGGATAAAAGACTCGGAGCACACCCCTCATCCGAGGAGAACACAGACCCCCCACCTCTGGAAGAAGGTGAAATCCCACCAACCCAAGAAGTGCAGGAGGAGGAAGAAGATGTGGTGGAAATTGTCACCACAACAGGTGAGTGTCTGCGACCACAGGCTCAGGTAAGAGATGTATGACGGTAGATTTTTTATACCTTTTTTTTGGTTTCTCTCTTTTTAGGTGATCGTGATGTTGTGGCTCCAGATCCTTTCACATCAGAAAGTGCCCAGATCCTGATCGGGGAGATCATGGGGTGCAATTTAGAATTGGAAAAACTCAATAAAAACATCAATGATGTTATTCAAAAAAATAAAAACATCATTGATGTTTTTGGGCGAATTTAAAACCCCTCCCAATCCCTTTGTTTTTTAGTGTGCTCCAATGTTCAAAATGTTTGAAAGATTTGTCGAAAAGCCAAATTTGGAGGATGCCCACAGTGTGCCAACATGTGCTATCTGCCATCACGGGAGATCAATGGACGCGTTTTGGGGGTGCAACCCCTTCCTCAATAATAAAGTAGCTGAGAGGAAGGGGTTGCTCCCCCAAAACACGTCCCTTGATCCCCCGTGATGGCAGCTAGCACATGTTGACATTGGGAAATTTGTGTGCATCTTCCAAATTTGGCTTTTCCTGGGGTGACTTCACCCCATCTGAACGCAATATCAAACACAGTTCCTAAATACTCATGTCTGAGATTGCCTTCAAGTTCTACCAAATGTGAACTTTGTAAGTTCAAGATTTTGTGGCTTTCTTGTTGGTTTTACACATGCCTGTTTTAGCTTAAATGGACATTTATCTGTTTGATAATGCCACCACAAAAATTGTTATACCACAAACATGTTGTTTTGTTAGAAAAAACTTTTCTAAATGCACATGTGATTGTGCAGGTATTAAAGAGATTGTTAAGCAAGAATGTGTGGATTATTGTGTCAACGCTAAAACACTTGGTGATGTCATTGCTGTTTTCTGTGAAAATGGGAGTTATTTCCTAAGGGCAAATCCTCTTTGTACTACAAGTGCAGTTTCAGTGCACTTGTAGTGCAAAGTGTCTTTGCCTTTAGTAAATAACACCCAACAGTGCTTTGTATAAGGTTACACAATCACGCCATTTTCTGGACTCAACACATTTCTGTCACGGTCAGCTAAAACAAACACAAGCAGTAAATGTCCACAAACATTTTCTTTTTTTTGCTTTTTTATTTGATAAAGGCTTCACAAATTTGCTGGCATATTGATGGCCCCCCTACCCGCAAAGAACTCCAGGTATCGTAACCGGACATCACGGGCACTCAGGGAGGGCAAGCCAGGACGGCCACTTTCAAGCGCCGTCAGTGTTGTTTCAGGGATCACTCCGGCCTCAGGCCCAACTGAGCCAGCATAGTTGGCCGAATGTTTCCGTAAAAAGTTATGGAGAATACAGCACGCCAGGATTATATGATTACGTTTATACTCCGCCATATGGATAGGTGTCACAAAATAGGCGGAACCGGCTGGCCAGGATTCCAAATGTGTTCTCCACCACACTTCGGGCTCTGGCCAGCCAGTAATTAAAAACCCTCTGTTGCGGGGTGAGGGTCCTCATCGGGAATGGCCGCATAAGATGGTCCCCCAGTGCAAACGCTTCATCAGCAACGAACACGAATGGGAGTCCTTCCACATTGTCCTCTGGAGCTGGCAAGTCCAAGCTGCCATTCTGGAGACGCCTGTAGAACTCCATCTGGGCGATGACTCCACCATCGGACATCCGGCCATTCTTCCCCACGTCCACATACAAGAAGTCGTAATTAGCCGACACCACCGCCAACATCACAATACTATTGAACCCCTTATAGTTGAAATAGTATGACCCCGAGTTGGGTGGTGGGATGATGTGGACGTGTTTCCCATCAATTGCCCCTCCGCAGTTAGGAAAGTCCCACCGCTGGGCAAAGTGGGAGGCCACAGTCTGCCATTCCTGTGGCGTGGAAGGAAACTGTTGAGGAAAAAAAATAAATATTAATATTTTTGCTCAGAAACATGGCAAGCAGATTAGGCACAAACATTCTGGGGCAACCTCCGGATAGCATTTATTAAGGGGAATTTAACAACACCAAAGTATAAGGTACACCTATCATATTCCCCCTCCCCCTCTCATGGGCCATTTCTAACATTATGGGGGGTGGAGAAATCTTGGACAGGTAACCCTCTTCACTTCATTGAGAGATGAATGGCTAAATATAGGGTATTACTTGGAACAGCCCCTCCTTAGTTACACTATTGGCAGCCCACTGGACAGGAAAGAAGTGTCATAATACAAAGATATAAATACACACTGGACACATTTGAGCACATCTGGACATTCTGCTATTACCTATCAAGATAATAATAGGATCTAAAAAGTTTAAACACTACCATTGGAAAGTATATAGGCAGGCCCTTGCACTACATGCTTTGGGGAATTCATCCATAAATCTGACCACAAAAGAGATGGGTATAGTGTGTATGGGTTTGGCAAAGTCAGCAGATAGAGGATTGAGGATAGATAGAGAATTGGGATCAGCTGACTTAGCAGTTGGGGGGAGGGAGGGTTACAAAAATGATTTGGGGACACCACAAAAAAAAAAGCCTCTGGCACTCTGCCTGAATTTAAAGCACAAATAACATTTCAAAACATTTTAGGGGGTGTTTGGGGTAAAGCACTACTATGGAGCTGATAAAATACATTGTTAAGTGACTACATGATGTGAATATAGGGCCCGTAGAGCATGCTGGGGAGGTAAGTGAAGGCAAATATGTATGAAGGACCGAAAAAATTAATTAAATAAAAATCCAGCATGCATGAGGACAAAGGGGACATTCACAGCATATTCCAATCATGGTAATTAGGGAATGAGGAAAGAAATACAATATATTATCAAACATTAAATACAATAAAATGTGATATTAAAGGATAAAAATCTTACCTTCATATACTCCTTCTGTAGGACCTGGATGATGGCAGAACAGGTCTCTGGGATAATGATACCCAAAGCCTGGGGGGAGATGCCTGTCGAGAACTTGAGGTCCTGCAGGCTTCTCCCTGTCGCCAAGTACCGCAGGGTAGCGACCAGCCTCTGCTCCGCAGTGATGGCTTGCCTCATGCAGGTATCCTGCCTGCTGATATAGGGGGTCAGCGAAGCCAACAAACGGTGAAATACGGGGTCCGTCATCCTGAGAAAGTTCCTGAAATCATCAGGATTATTCTCACGGATCTCACGGAGCAAAGGCATATGAGAGAACTGGTCACGCTGAAGCAACCAATTCTTGGTCCATGAACTCCTCCCCACCCTGTTCATGGACTGGACTTGTGTCAAGGTCAGGACCCCAACACCAAGCCCCCGCACAGCACGAACTCTATGAGGAGTACGCATACGCAACATGGCTAGAAAACGGTCGGCTGCTCAGAACGAAGTAACAGAACACACTGAAGAACAGCAAGGCCTGTGAAGAGCGACCTGAAAAACAGTAACGAACGAACAAGAACACAATGACTAATCCAAGTCACGCGTAGCTTGCTTGCACGCACTGAAGAGCAGATACAAACCCACAAGCACAAACTGAACGGCAGAAAATGATCTGAAAGCCACGAGTCTGAAAAAGCACGATTCGTCTCTCACCAAACTTTTACTAACACGAGATTAGCAAAAGGAGCCCAAAGGGTGCCGCGCTTGGTTCTGAACTGGCCTTTTCTAGTCTCGTCGTACGTGGTTGACGTCACCGCATTGTTGGCGATCGGAAATTCCAACAACTTTGTGTGACCATGTGTACGCAAAACAAGTTTGAGCCAACATCCGTCAGAAAAAATCCTAGGATTTTGTTGTCGGAATGTCCGAACAAAGTCCGACCGTGTGTACGGGGCATAAGACCTGGAGAGCAGCCCTCATCCTTGGAAAATTTGCTCTCTTAAAGTTAAGTGTTTTTATCTTTCCCGTATGTGTTTTTGCTTACAGCTAACATCAAATGAAATCATGGTATGGTCACTGCTACCCAGATGTTCCTTTATATGAACATTAGTAATAAGCTCTGCATGGTTTGAGATTACCAGGTCCAACAGAGCATCATTCCTAGTTGGGGCCTCAATTGTCCTGTAATAGGTTTATACATGTTTGCCCTTTAACTGTTCCAGCAGTGCCATTACTCCAGTCAATTTCCGGGTAGTTAAATTCCCCCATTATTATCACTGTCCCAGCCCTTGCAGCCCTTTCCATCTGTGCAAGGAGCTCAGTCTCCACCTCCTCATTGGGTGGTCTATAACAAACTCCAATGATTAACTTTGAACTACTCACATCTATATGCAGTTCCACCCACAATGCTTCAGCCACATCAAACTCTCCATCAATTAGGTCTTCATTCACCCTCGCTTTAAGATCCCTTCTCACATAGAGACAGACCCTGCCACCTCTCCTTTTTACCCAGTCTCTCCGAAAGAGTGCATAGCCAGGAATATTAATAGCCCAGTCATGTGAGGAATGAAGCCAAGTTTCAGCAATACCGATCACATCATAGCTCTCCTCATGCACAAGAGCTTCCAAATCACCTATTTTGCTTGGCAGATTCTAGCATTGGTGAACAAACACTTTAATGCATTATTACATTTTGCTCTGGTGTTTTGCATATCTTTTTTAGTAGTACAAATGGCACTATCATTTCCAATGGTTGTTTGCAACATGGGAAGATGAACGTTTTGCTTGTTTATGCAAACGTGAATCCTATTGGATTTTCACTCTAAACAGCATGGCACCAGAAGGGTTAAACAAAGCACTTGAAATAGGTACTCTCATATGAAATTACCCAATGTATAAGATATTCTATTTGACATTGTTTGGCCTTTCATTCGGGTGGTGTTGTGGATGGGAATAAAACCGGCGACCCTTTTTGCTGCCGGTTAAGAGTGCTACCCACTACACCACCATGCTTTCGTTTTGTATGAATCAGATTATAATGTTATCAGATAGGGGTCCATTTTAGTATGGGACCCCACCATATACTTTATAGCTTAATATAACTTTATTTCTTCACCACCTAAAAACCATATAATATAATACAGTTAATTTCTACATTGGATATGCCATGACGTCTTGCATCTTTATCGATATGATGTTGTATTATGTATATATTATATATCGTTTATTTGTGTATTTTGATATGTATGATTATGCCCTTGCAGCGTGATTTTCTGTTGTTGGTGATATTAACTAATATATAGTGTATATTTTATAGTATATGTTATAGTACTGTTCACATAAGTACTTTTTAAATACGTTTTAATTACATATGACAAGAATTCTTTTTATTTAGATTTACATTAAAGATAGTGCTAATTCTCTATGTTTATTTGTACTAAACACCTTTTTAGGGTGCTGTTGCTATATAACCCCCTCCGTCTTGTAGATACCTCTTGCTGTGTACTCCGTGCTCCTGGTCTGTTATGATGCCATTGGTTCATAGATAGGAGGGGCGGGGGGTTTGAGCATATATTATCACTAGTGGAGATGAAGGCGTTACCTGAAGAAGGAGGCCACGCCTCCGAAACATGTTGTCCTAGCAATTGCATGAAGCTTACGAGAGGAGTCAGCTGCAGCACTGTGCATCCCCTCCCCAGCCATAAGTGACGTCAGGCAGCACCGGCTGGTCCGTGCGAGTGCTTTGGGTGGTGTGTGTTACAAGGAAGCAGGCTGTCTGTGCTTACTGTAATACTTTACCACGCTGCTAGTTGCTGTGAGCAAACTGATCCCTACAGACCAGGAGAGGAGGCTATTATGGAGCTGTTTATGCCATTTAATGCTGGATGCTTGTGAGTGCAACCCTCGCTTTTTATACACTTATCTTCATCTATTAAACGATAACACACTAGGGCTGGTTTGCGCTCTCTCTTGTCTTTATATATTTTCAGAATCATGTCTACCACCCAGTGGACTTTTGAGAGAGCTGCAACACCTTAAGCGAGGAATATACATACAGACTGTTCACTGTTGGAATAGGTATAGTGGGGACAGCGCTAAACTTGGTTTGTTGTGTTCGTTTGCAACATGGGAACTTTCTTGTCACCTGCCATAACCCTCCATCATCTATTCCCATTCCACCCTCAATTAATGTCTGACCCCTAACTGACCTGTTTGACCGATGGAATTCTAGTTCACCCTGGAATTCACCCCGGAATTCTGTGTGAAGCGCAAATTTCTGGAGTCTTGACAGGCCTGGGCACAACCTTTATAATGGCCTCAGACATCGAAGCCAGAAGGCAATTAGTATTCAAAGGTGTTTGTAGCATATTATAAAAACAGGGGGAATTATGTCCATATTTGTTTTAAAGAATTCAGAGGGACCATCAACCCTAGGTGTTTAACCTGCATGCCATTTACCTCTTTTTGATAACCTGCATGCCATTTACCTCTTTTTACACAATGACAGGGCCCAGCACTGTCACAGTGGGCAGTGGAACTCCTTCAGATATGAAGGGCCAGACACTTGTTAACACATGGGGGTGGATTTACTAAAAGCAAATAGACAGTGCACTTTGCAAAGTGCAGTTGCACTCTGCAAGAACAGTTGCGCCAGAGCTTAGTAAATGAGATAAAGCTTCACTTTGCAAAGAGTACCCAATCACAATCAGGGGAAATAAATAAACAGCATTTTTGCTTGCACATGATTGGATAGTGGAAGTCAGCAGAGCTTCTGCTCATTTACTAAGCTCTGGCGCAACTGCTCTTTGCAAAGTGCACAGCCTATTTGTCTTTAGTAAATCAACCCCATAATCCTGGATATTGCTTTTTTATTGATTATGGCTAATTGAGAAGCTTTAGCTGATAAATATATGTAAGTATACCTTGTAACGCGTTCAAAGATGCAATATTTTAATGATTACTTTGGCACCTGACTATAATTTGTTGTCTGTAGAATTCCAGCTACACCACTCCTCTCATTTTCTCCTAATAATGTAGACTTTGGTTCATAAAATGTATCAAAAAGTATTCATCCATTTTGTACTTAGCTTCATAATAACCAGCCATATTCTGCTCTGTTTTCTAACAAAAAAAAAAATTGGAATAAAACATTTTTTTAACCTAAAAATGAAACTGAAGCATGTGTGTACTTGAATGAAAATGTTTTTGTGTATGCTTTCAAATAATAAAAAAAAGGCTTCTATTATTACAATGCACTTTAATATACCATAGCGCAATCCTATACATTAAGCAACAGAACAAATCATATCTGTCAACTGGGCTGTTTTATTAAAGGAGAAAATATGGTATTTGGGACTAACCACCAGAACAGGGGGAGCACCAATAGACTCAATAATAATGGAAAGTGGTAATTGATTACTTAAAATAGCAAAGAGCTCCAAGGTGCTCCAGTAAAGTGAATAGTAATTATATTATATCAACTAATTGGCCAAACCTCTCCCACCTTATGGACCTCTTATGACAGTAAAAACACCCAAAGGTCAATAGTCCCAGATCTATAAAGATGTACTGAAATCATTAGTATCACAGAACCACCTCTTCTAAACTGTAATTTTCAGTGACACTAGTTATCACTTTTATAACAGATAACATTAAAGTATGTTTTCACTTTGAAGTCAAATTGGGATAATGCGTAGCTTTCTTTTCCTTATAATGTTTATGAGACAAGTGGGTGAGTTAATGTTCACCATACTGTTTACCTTTGCCTGAAAGAAGGAACATGTGCTTTTAGAATGATTAAAAGTGTAATGCCCCGTACACACGGTCGGACTTTGTTCGGACATTCCGACAACAAAATCCTAGGATTTTTTCCGACGGATGTTGGCTCAAACTTGTTTTGCGTACACACGGTCGCACAAAGTTGTCGGAATTTCCAATCGCCAACCACGCGGTCACGTACACCACGTACGACGAGACTAGAAAAGGCCGATTCAGAACCAAGCGCGGCACCCTTTGGGCTCCTTTTGCTAATCTCGTGTTAGTAAAAGTTTGGTGAGAGACGATTCGTGCTTTTTCAGACTCATGGCTTTCAGATCGTTTTCTGCCGTTCAGTTTGTGCTTGTGGGTTTGTATCTGCTCTTCAGTGCGTGCAGCAAGTTCCGCGTGACTTTAATTAGTCATTGTATTCTTGTTCATTCGTTACTGTTTTTCAGGTCGCTCTTCACAGGCCTTGCTGTTCTTCAGTGCGTTCTGTTACTTCGTTCTGAGCAGCCGACCGTTTTCTAGCCATGTTGCGTATGTGTACTCCTCGTAGAGCTTGTGCTGTGCGGGGGCTTGGTGTTGGGGTCCTGACCTTGACACAAGTCCAGTCCATGAACAGGGTGGGGAGGAGTTCATGGACCAAGAATTGGTTGCTTTAGCGTGACCAGTTCTCTCATATGCCTTTGCTCTGTGAGATCCGTGAGAATAATCCTGATGATTTCAGGAACTTTCTCAGGATGACGGACCCCGTGTTTCACTGTCTGTTGGCTTCGCTGACCCCTTATATTAGCAGGCAGGATACCTGCATGAGGCAAGCCATCATTCCGGAGCAGAGGCTCGTCGCTACCCTGCGGTACTTGGCGACAGGGAGAAGCCTGCAGGACTTGAAGTTCTCGACAGGCATCTCCCCCCCAGGCTCTGGGGATCATTATCCCAGAGACCTGTTCTGCCATCATCCAGGTCCTACAGAAGGAGTATATGAAGGTAAGATTTTTATCCTTTTATATCACATTTTATTGTATTGAATGTTTGCTAATATATTGTATTTCTTTCCTCATTCCCTAATTACCATGGATGTAATATGCTGTGAATGTCCCCTTTCTCCTCATTCATGCTGGATTTTTATGTAATTATTATTTTACATATCATACATATTTGCCCTTCAATAACCTCCCCAGCATGGTGTCTCCTGCCCTATATTCACCTCATGTAGTCACTTAACAATGCATTTTATCAGCATCAGTGCTTTACCCCAAACACCCCCTAAAATGTTTTAAAAAGTTATTTTTTCTTTAAATTCAGGCAGAGTGCCAGAGGCTTTTTTTTTCGTGGTGTCCCCAAATAATTTTTAGTAGCCCATAATACACACTATACGCATCTCTTTTGTGCTCAGATTTATGGATGAATTCCCCAAAGCATGTAGTGCAAGGGCCTGCCTGTATACTTTCAAATGGTACTGTTTAAAGTTTTTGTATTCTATTATTATCTTGATAGGTAATAGCAGAATGTCCAAATGTCCTCAAATGTGTACAATGTGTAATTATATCTTGGTATTATGACACTTCTTACCTGTCCAGTGGGCTGCCAATAGTGTAACTAAGGAGGGGCTGTTCCAAGTAATACCCATTATTTAGGCATTCATCTCTCAATGAAGTGAAGAGGGTTACCTGTCCAAGATTTCCACACACCCCATAATGTTAGAAATGGCCCATGAGAGGGGGGGGAGGGGGAATATGATAGGTGTACCTTATACTTTGGCGTTGTTAAATTCCCCTTAATAAATGCTATCTGGAGGTTGACCCATAATGTTTGTGCCTAATCTGCTTGCCATGTTTCTGAGCAAAAAATAGTAATGTTTTATTTTTTCCCTCAACAGTTTCCTTCCACGCCACAGGAATGGCAGACTGTGGCCTCCCACTTTGCCCAGCGGTGGGACTTTCCTAACTGCGGATGGGCAATTGATGGGAAACACGTCCACATCATCCCACCACCCAACTCGGGGTCGTACTATTTCAACTATAAGGGGTTCAATAGTATAGTGATGTTGGCGGTGGTGTCGGCTAATTACGACTTCTTGTATGTGGACGTGGGGAAGAATGGCCGGATGTCCGATGGTGGAGTCATCACCCAGACGGAGTTCTACAGGCGTCTCCAGAATGGCAGCTTGGACTTGCCAGCTCCAGAGGACAATGTGGAAGGACTCCCATTCGTGTTCGTTGCTGATGAAGCATTTGCGCTGGGGGACCACCTGATGCGGCCATTCCCGATGAGGACCCTCACCCCGGAACAGAGGGTTTTTAATTACCGGCTGGCCAGAGCCCAAAGAGTGGTGGAGAACACATTTGGAATCCTGGCCAGCCGGTTCTGCCTATTTATGACACCCATCCATATGGCGGAGTATAAACTGAACCATATTATACTGGCGTGCTGTATTCTCCATAACTTTTTAAGGAAACATTCGGCCAACTATGCTGGCTCAGTTGGGCCTGAGGCCGGAATGATACATGAAACCACACTGACGGCGCTTGAAAGCGGCCGTCCTGGCTTGCCCTCCTTGCCCGTGATGTCCGGTTACGATACCTGGAGTTCTTTGCGGGTAGGGGGGCCATCAATATGCCAGCAAATATGTGAAGCCTTTTTATAATAAAAAACAAAAAGAAATTCTTTGTGGACATTTACTGCTTGTGTTTGTTTTAGCTGACCCTGACAGAAATGTGTTGAGTGCAGAAAATGGCGTGATTGTGTAACCTTATACAAAGCACTGTTGGCTGTTATTTACTAAATGCAAAAACACATTTCACTACAAGTGCACTTGCAACTGCACTGAACCTGCACTTGTAGTGCAAAGTGGATTTGCCCTTAGGAAATAACCCCCATTTTCGCTGAAAACAGCAATTACATCACCCCAAAAGTGTTGTAGTGTTGAGACAATAATCCACACGTTCTTGATTGACCAACTTTTTTATACCTGCACAATCACATGTGCATTTACGAAAGGTTTTTAAAACAAACCAACATGTTTGTTGTATAACAATTTTTGGGGTGGCATTATCAAAAATAGAAATGTCCATTTATGATAAAACAGGCCTGTGTAAAACCAACAAGAAAGACAAAAAACTTGAACTTACAAAGTTCACATTAGGTAAAACCTGAAGGCAATATCAGACATCAGTATTTAGGAACTGTGTTTGATATTGCATTCAGATGGGGGGAAATCACCCCTGGAAAAGACAAATTTGGAAGATGCACACCAATTTACGAATGTCAACATGTGCTAGCTGCCATCACGGGGGATCAAGGGACGTGTTTTGGGGGAGCAAGCCCTTCCTCACCGCTACTTTATAATTGAGGAAGGGGTTGCACCTCCAAAACGCGTCCATTGATCTCCCGTGATGGCAGATAGCACATGTTGGCACACTGTGTGCATCCTCCAAATTTGGCTTTTCAAAACATTGCAAAAATATTTAAAAGATTGGACCACAATCCAAAAAGTGATTTTGTGGGGTTTTAAATTCGCCCCAAAACATCAATGATGTTATTATTTTTTTGAATCACATCATTTATTTTTTACTGGATGTTTTGCAATTCGACATTACACCCCATGATCTCCCCGATCAGGATCTGGGCACTTTCAGATGTGAAAGGATCTCGATCCCTCACATCACGATCACCTAGAAAGAGAGAAACCAAACAAAAATAGGTATCAAAAATCTGCCAGCATCCATTTCTTACCTGAGCCTGTGTTTGCAGACACTCACCTGTTGTGGTGCCAATTTCCACCACATCTTCTTTCTCCTCCTGCTCTTCTTGGGTTGGGGGTATTTCACCTTCTTCCATAGGTGGGGGGTCTGTGGTCTCCTCGGATGAGGGGTGTCCTCCGAGTCTTTTCTCCCCTATGTAAAACAAAAATGGTATAATTAGCACACAGATATTTGATGGCAGAACTATAAATAGGAAACATTGCTTGGAAGTGGGGTACAATTGTCTATTTTAGCCGAGATGTATTTTTTTTATAGCCCTTTGTCAAGCTGCAATACTTTACCTGTTTAGTACAAGCTTCACAGATGGAGACCCCCCTATAGTATACACTGGAGCACCTGTGTGGCCCCCCTAATAAAAATGGTGTTCTTGTGTCCCACACTAGTGCTCCAGTGTCCAGATGTGAAAACAGCTGCTCAGTGTCCTCTCCTTACACAGAATCTATTTTGCATTTCATTCTAGTAACAAACCCATCTACACAAACAAATATTTGGTATCCAAGTAGGCCCTAAAAAATATGGGAAAATGCATATGGCCTAAACAATGGTGTTTTAGAGGCCGAAAGAAAAATGTTTGATACGAACGAATAATGGGCCCATGAACATTAAAGTTGCCCATTTAAACTGTACAATTAAGAAAAGCATATGGAGCAGCACGAACGTAATAAAGACAAAAAGAATAGGAACACAGCACAACTACTTACTTTTTTGCAGCACTCTCCGGATCTTTCTATACTGCTCTGGCTCTCTTAATTTCAGGTCCGACCACTGCTTCCTGAGCTGATCTTTCGATCGACGTACCCCGAAATTCATGTGAAGACTTTTGACCACTTTCGCCATGATCTTGGCCTTTCTGATATTGGGGTTGGGGTAAGGCCCATACTTTCCGTCATAGTCGGCCCTCTTCAGGATGTCCACCATCTCCAACATCTCCCCAAAGGACATATTTGTGGCCTTAAAACGTCTCCTTCTGGATCGGGACGTGTCCGGATCCGGGCTTTCCTCCTCCTACTCCTCGTTCCTGTAATTATCACGCACCTGCTGTGACTCCGCCATGTGCTCTTCCCCCACTGCGCCGAACGAAAAGGGGCGGGGAATAGAATAGTAAGAACGTCAGGGGCGGGCGGAGTTACACGCATGCGCAGTGTATCTAAAGCGTAACACACGTGCGTATTACGTACGATCTGTGAGCGGAGGAAGGAGCATTGGACGCGCCGATCATAAGAACGAAGGTAAGAGACAAACTTACCTGTTCCTATACTGCTTCTACATTGAGGCCTATATTGTAACAAGATTAGGAGAGTTTTGTCTGACATTAGGGTTTGGCTTGTGTTGTGTCTTGCAGTGAACATGGATATGCTAGTGAAAGACAATGACTTCATGTCAGTATTCATAGATATGTTAAGGGAGCTGCCATGTCTGTGGGAGATTAAACACCCCCATTACAAGAACCAAGCAAAGAGGAAGGCAGCACTGGAGCAATTGTGTGAAATTGTGAAGCAGGTGATCCTCACGGCAGACATCACATTTTTGAAGATCTTAATTGGTGGCCTGAGGAGCACATATGTAAGGGAGCGCAAGAAAGTCCTGGATTCACAGAGATCCGGAGCAGCAGATGACATCTATGTCCCCAGGATGTGGTACTATGACAGGCTGCATTTTCTGGCAGGCCAGACTGAACCCAGGCCATCCCTCTCCAGTCTTCCTTCCATGCTTCCTTCCCCCCCGGCTGAGGCTTCTGACGCCCAACCTGGGCCTTCCAGGCAACATGTGGAGGAGCCCAGATTGAGCCAGGTATAGCATTCCTCTAAATATTTCTGCTTGTCCAATCAATGATGTTAACTAGATGTTAGTTAGGAGTACTAATTTATGATTGTGATTGATGATGCAAAAACTAAAACCATGTCCCTTTTTCATACACAGGGAAGTCTCAGCCAGGAGGTGGCCGGGCCGAGCCGGCTGGCTGATCTGCAGTCTCCACCCCCCCGGAAAGAGAAAGTGGCAGGAGGAGGAGTGCCCTAGAGGAGGCTGCCAGAGGACTCTTTTGGAGGGCTACAGAGGTCCTGGGAGCACCACACACCGTGGAGGAGGACATTGCTGCCACCATTGCCTATAAAATGCAGAGGATGGAGGAGGGCCAACAAGCCATGTGTGAGTCGCTCATATTGGAGGCTCTTAACAAAGGTATGAGGGGCCAAATTACAGCTCAGACACACCTTTGCGATGGTCCTCCTCCTCCTGCAGGTCCTCCTCCTCCTCCTCCTTCTCCTCCAGGTCCTCCCAGTCCTCCTCCTCCTCCAGGTCCTACTCCTCCTCCTGCCACATCTCCAACAGAACAGCCACAGCGTGGAAGGAAGCATGAAAGGAAGACCAGAGAGTGATGGCCCTGGGCTCAGTCTGGTCGGCCAAAAGATGCAGCCTCTTGTGGTACCACAGCCTGGGGACACAGATGTCATCTGCTGCTTTCCAGATCTCTGCGACTTCTGGACCAGACTGCCCTCCCTTACATATGGACTCCTCAGGCCACCAATTTTGATGTTCAAGAATTGATGTCTGCCGTGGGGGTCCCAGGCTTCGCTAATTTCTCCTGTTGATCCAGTGTTGCCTTCCTCTTTGTTTGGTTCTGATCCCTTAATAAAGGATTTTTGTTTTGAATTATACTCTCCTATGTGTTTTACTTCAAAAAGGACAGTTTTTTTGTGAGGATTCAGGTACATTTCAAATATACAATGTGAAATTAACAAGGGACACCAACAACAAACAATCTCCTTGAGATTAAATAATAAAAGATATCAATGGTGTTGTGGTAACTTGACACACAAAACACACACAAAAATATTCTGGAGTAAAAATAAAAATAACATTGAACAAAGATCAGCCTTGGAAAAAATACAAACATTAAATCTAAAAAAAAAAAAAGGCTTAAAATCCCCAAAAAAATTAAATAAAAAAAAAACATTCTGTCAGATGTGACAACTAATAACAATATATTCAGGGAATCCCAATAAAAAAACAAAAATAAAACTTTGTAAGAAGTGTGTGTGAATATGAGTAGCAAAACTACTTAATTCTTGTCACATTATAAAGAAGAAGAGAGTGCGCTGTATTAAACCATTTTTGACATTGCAGCATGACGAAAGTGCTGTATCCATTGCAAATGCTAAGTTTACCAGAACGAGCTGTTCCGTGACGGAATTTCTTCTGAGCATGCGTGGCACTTTGTGCGTCGGAACAGGCCACACACGGTCGGAATTGACGCGATCGGATTTTGTTGTCGGAAAATTTTATCTCCTGCTCTCCAACTTTGTGTGTCGGAAAATCCGATGGAAAATGTCCGATGGAGCCCACACACGGTCGGAATTTCCGACAACACTCTCCGATCGGACATTTTCCATCGGAAAATCCGACCGTGTGTACGGGGCATAAGTCTTCCTAAACCTCTCATGTATTCTTGGCAGAATGCTGGTGTATGGTTGTATTAATTTTCCCCACAAGAGGGGCTGGTCTCCTCCACTCTCCCACTGAGCTGCTTGTCAGCGCTGTTCTTTCTCCTATGGCTGCCCTTTTCCATAGTGGTGGCTTGCGACCTTGCCAGTCCCAGAAATTACGTCATGTCATGTGCCATGGCGCACAGGAAATTACATCATCTGTGACAGGGCTGGCTCCATGGAGTTGACAGTGGGGGTTCAATTGGAGACATCTGTTTTCAATGATCGGCCAATTAATCTTTCACATATTCACACCTGGTGCTTAGTTGCACCCTGGTGATTTTTACACATGACCTTGTTACATTCCCTATTTAACTGAAAATGACCCAGGGCTCCTTCATTGTTGTTCCTGGTGGAGGCAGCTGAAGGGCTCTCCCTTGATAGTTTAATATTAGAGCTTTTCCACCCTATTTAGATAGATCCTGGTTTATTACTGGTAAAAACAGACTCTTTGGGATTGATTCCTTACTCTGTTGAATGACTATTTTATATCTTTCACACGGTTTTGAAACCGTATTTTATAATTTTTCTTTCAGCCCTCTATGGGTCCTTTTCTGGGTTTTTCCCTTCCCTCTCCTTTTTGTGCAGAGAGGTCTGGCTCACTATTTGGAAAAAGACTCTCCCTGATGGGACTTATCAATCCAGACATTCAGATATTTATGGACCTGATTTTATATAAGCTATAATTGAACCTGTGTGTTTATTTCTCACATGTTTTGTACAGTTGTTTGTTTTGTCTTTAAATAGGATGTTTTTCATTATATAGGCTGATCCTTGTAGATCCCCTGTGCTTTGGACACATGTTTACACATTCTGTACAGCACTGCCCCATGTCTCTGTGAACCTCCAGTATAATATGTTTTTGGTTGTAGTATGAGCTGCATCTTATCATCTTTACACGATTGTACTCTAAATATATGATACTTTGGCTATTTTCTGTTTGCCATACTGTCCTTTATGTTGTAATGGAAATTTGTAAGTTCTGTATATAATTGTATTGTATTTTGTATGTATTGCACACTGCCCTCACTGTGCACACAGCACTAATAATGTTTTCAGTAAATGTTTACATTCTTTCGAGTCCTGATTAGAATTAGCCTGCCTATGTAACGCCCCTTGTTACATAAAATGTACAATTGTAATATTAATGTGATACCTACGTAATCATGTGCATAAAAACCTTCAATTGCGTCATAATAAAGCAGAACAGTTATTTGGAAAGATGCTGAGCGTATCTTTTGTGTCTGTTCCCTACTGCAGTAGTTATTATTAATTTGGAACCACTAATCAATATGAGGATAGGAGTTGCCTATCATTAATTTAACCAAGTCAGCATGGCGAGCCAGCCAGGAGGGGATTCCAGGTGACCCTGAGTATCCGAAGCGAGGAGCTTGAGACGATCCGGGAATTTCTGATAATCAGCCGGCTGAGGTAAGCCTTTTGCTTACATTTGAGTTATCAGACTTCCTTGATCGGTAAGGCATTTTCGGGACAAAGGGTACCTATTTTACTCTCCTTAATCGAACTGTATTAATTGGTGGTTATATGTTATGTTGTCACTGTCTATTGTCCATCGGAGTGTTATAGATAAGAAAGGGAAGAATAGTACTGTTCAAAGGTATATGTAGTACATCTGCTAGATAAAGTAGTTTAGAGGCAAAAGGGTATAGGCATATGTAGAGAAGACTGGCCAGTCATTATGGGCATTAAATTAAGTAAGGGAATGAAAGGTAAGAGACCCTCAAAAATGCCCAGCGCAAGAGGAGCTCTATATATGAACCGAAGGTGCGGTTCCACCTATACTGAGCCCCTAGATTAATGGTTAAAGTGTACAGGGATCCACAATGGGTAACTGGGTTACCAAGGTCCACAGGGACTAAGAATCATGCAAAGTAAACAGCTAGAGAAACAGCTATCTATGTGAGCAGGATGGATGAAGGGTGACATTAACACTAGACAGAAAGGGACATTTTCATGTTAAGTTGTGGGATGAATTTGGGGTCAGGCACTACAACTATTAGAGTCAGAAACAGAGAAATGAGAGTTAAAACAGAATACTTTATATGTTGTCAGAGAGGGAAGATGGGATGAGCACTGTGGCTCCCCGTCTGATCATAGAATCATAGAAGCTAGATATAAAAGATATCTGAACAAAATAAGGAATGCAGAATTTAAGGCAGGGAAATATTAGAGTTAAAAGAAAGTGAGAGAATGATATGCATGTGTTGTGTACAAATGGGAAAAACGTAAGCGATTTTAGAGAGATATTGGTGTATGTGTGTGCGAATGCTGGGACCTTTAGTTCTATTGCTTGTGTGTGTCATGTACGCAGATGTGACCCACTCCTTTGCGCTCTCATGAAAGAAATGTGGCTGGGATGAGAGGTTAGTGATAAGCTGGAAGGACACCATGCCAATTTCTGTTTTTTAGACAAAACATTTATAACAAAATGTGCCGGGTTAACGAATCTAATGGTAAACAATGTGATCACAATTATTTTGAATCTGTTTTCCAGACATGGTAAAATGAAGGTTACATTTAACCGTGTATTACACAAATTGAATATCCTTTGATAGTGGAAACAGTGCATTTAAAAAATGGGATTAGTTTAGATTAAGATAACAATTTTGTAATTTTACATTTATACAATAAGCCCTTATTGAGAGAAAAAAATATTAAGATGAGGTTGTTATTTTGAATAACGCTGCCATAATATTTAACAAAGCCAAGATGGATGGGATACATATGAAGTTTTTCTACAAAAATGAAATTTTAAGGTTTTTGATAATAACTTGATGTGCGGTCCATGATGTGAGAGTAATAATAAGTGGAATTTGGATGTGACAGACCCATCACATCAAGTCCACACACCCTGTTAGGATAGACTCTACATGCAGCCAGTTGTTTTATAGTTTTTGATGCTTTCTGGTCCATCATACAGATTGTTGATCCTTTTGTTTTTATTTATTTTTATTTTTGAAATCCAAAGCAGAATGTGTGGATTGTGAAATGATGTGCCCCTTTTTCTTGTAAGTACAGTGCTATAAGCAGAAGAATATTTTGGATTTATGAGCATCTCTGCATGATCGCAGGGTCTTGTTATCATTTATTATAATATTGCCAGGAAAAAGTTGTCTTTTGAAACATGAGACTGGAGTTCTTACACAAACAGTGTGATAGAAAACAAGCCATTGTAATATATTTATGGAAGCTGGACCTAGTAATGAAGGGTTCATCCCGATATATCAGAGCTGCAGCTTTTATGCAAAGGTGCTATTAGACAAAGTTAGATATTGTTTTGGTCAAACATTTAATTTTTAATGGTCCGACATTCTGTGCAGCAAATATACAGCTAACTAAATGTTTGTCTAATGAAAGGTTTAAAATATGAGTTTGTTTATGTACAAATCTAGCAATGAAAAATGCGTACATTTATTCAAAAGAAAGGAAAAGACACATGTGTTAAATTGATGGTGTAGGAATCAGCTGCTGTGAGCCCAGTGCGGGACACACTCCCTGAAGACCCAGATATTACATTTTTTGTAGATTTGAGTATGCAGTTTATCACCCAGAAGGATACTCTGTATTCAAAGTCACTGGATCCTTTTTCCCCAGCTCAAAAAGCAGAGCTCCATGTTTTAGCAAAGCCTGTGAGCTACAAAAAGAGTGTATATTTATATAGATAGTCGAGATATAGAGAGCTTTTGGTTCCATTTGAAGGGCCAGAAGTTTGTTTTTACTTCAGCAGGTAAACCAATAAAGCATGCCAAGTTAATTTGATTGGCTGTTTTCAGCCTTCCAGCTTCTTGCTGAGGTAGCCATATTAACTTTCACACATTGAAGCAGACCAGGTGACTAAGGATGCTGCATAACAGCCCCGGACACTTGATGGGTCTGTGCAACTCACAGATTCCACCCTAGTTCTGGCCCAGTATAGCTGGGATTAATAATTCAACTTTAAGGACCCCAGAACGAGAAGAAAAAGTGGTCCACAGGGGGCAACTTCTTATGAAACAGGACTTTGGAAAAGGTGATCATTTATGTCTGCCAGCCACTCTTTTCCCTCCAGCTTGACACATGGACCGTGTCATCAGTCACAAGCAGTTATGGCTGCCTTAGTAAATGAGCATGGGATAGAGCCAGGGTTCACCACAGTTGTTTTACTAACATACCACTTCTTGTTTTACCTGTTACCAAAGGTGTTACCAAAAGCTGAACATCCCTTCCAGAGATTACAAAAAAGATATATCCAGATGCCCAAGTCAGGATCTTACGAGTATGCATTTTGTCTGTATGGACATGTTTTTTGGATGTCCAGTGGCAAATGCTACTGCAAAGGCCACAGTAAAAAGTGTTATCAGAAGTAGTTTGTAAATATAGAGTGCAGAAAGTACAGAGAGTAACAGAGGAAATCATTTTTATTGGAGAGTCCTTACTAAAAGTTTTTAGGTTTTATTTTTACACCCCCTACTGTCTACAATGTAGCGGACAAAGTAAAGTAAGAAACTAGAAAACTTTTGCCTGAATGTTTTCTTATATTTTATCAAGCCTCTAAGGGGGATGTTGGACTCTCTCCCTATGGGATTTGGTTTGGGAGTGTGTTACTCACTTGCTTATATTTTGTCTCAGCAGCTGAAGTCCTCCATTCGGATCTCACGGAGAATGTTGATGATCTTTTTAGGTTTTTCACCAACTGCCCTGTTGGTTTTTCCCTATCTGCAGATAAGCAGATAGGCAGATCTCAGCTGGCTTGTAAGGACAAGGCTTGCTACGCAAGCTGCTGCTTGATACAATGTATTCAGCAGACTGTGTCCTAGGCTCCTCCCACGCGTTACATCACTGACATGTGACTTTCTCAAAGCCTTGAGAAAGTCACGTGTCAGTGATGTAACACGTGGGAGGAGCCTAGGACACAATCTGCTGAATACATTGTATCAAGCAGCAGCAGCTTGCGTAGCAAGCCTTGTCCTTACAAGCCAGCTGAGATCTGCCTATCTGCATGCCTAAAACAAGTCAGGCACACGTGAGTGTATCACTGTGCTGTTTTTCCTGTGAACTTTTATTGTAACAATGTTGCGCAATGTTTTCTCTCTTTGTTTATTTTACATAAAACCACTTGATACTGAGAAAATGACCATTCATTGTGGCTGTGGAAGAAATAGCTCAGAGGGTGAACAAATAAGTACTGCAGAAATCCAGATATCCCAGATTACCGAGGATTGAACTGCCGCCTGTTACTTATCCTATCTCATGAATTTAATCATCTATATTTAATCAGGTTCTATTGGCACTATTTATCTATTTATACTCATCAATTGTATATATATTGCACCTTTATAAGTTTATCATTTATTTATTTTTTATTACGGAGGATTCAACACTTATCACAGGGAAAATATCTCATTTATTTATTTATTGGCACTAATTTGGATTGATTACTATTTGTAAACGCATTTTTAGTATATTTATACACAATTGTTGCTTAGTTTACTTTGGAGATATCGCACCACTTCCAGTGGATTTGTATAACTGGAGGAACACAGTTTTTAAATATTTGCGATTTTTTCATATATTTGCGATTTTATATATATGCGATTTTTTAGCAATTTAGTAGCAATTTTTTTCACATTGGTTTTTTAGCACAAAAATTATTTTCTTACATTGATTGAACTTTGTATCAGAGCGCATCAATCTATGTTTTATGCTATAATGTGCTGGTATACACAGCATATTGGCACATTAAGGCAGGCTTACCTGCCAAAGAAGCCCTCCAATGTTACGGTTTGATTGATCCCATTTATGACCGTTCTTCCTTCCAAGTTCTGTGTTTCAGGAGCTTGAATGGCTGGGCCACAATGACATCACTTCTGCATCTAGTCTAGTCGATCTAGCAAATGATTCCTGTACAACTGCCCTGTTGGTTTTTCCCTGGTCAACTAGCACTGCCAGCAATAGCCAGTGTATTCTGATGGTGGGGATGTCTCCTAGCTGTCAGAAATCAATAGCTCAGCAGGGAGGATTCCCTCATCCACATTGAATATGGAAATGGGGGAATCAAGTCATTTTTTTTTTTTTAATTTAACCCGCTGGTTGAACTAAAAAAAAAATAATCTGCGGGCTGGTCTTATATAAACATACACACATGCATATGAGCAGGAGACACATAGGGGTTGATTTACTAAAGGCAAATAGACTGTGTACTTCACAATGTGCAGTTGCATTCTGCAAGTGAAGTTGCTCCAGAGCTTAGTAAATGAGATAAACCTTCACTTTGCAAAGAATACCCCATCACATGCAAGGAAAATTTAAAAAAAACCCTAACCCAGAACAGGCTGGATGATGTGCATGTATATGATCCATCCTGCCCGTGCCGCCTGCCCGCAGTAAATGTAATGTGGGCGGGCGGCAAGTGGTTAAATCATGTGCAAGCAAAAAACTTTTTTTTAACTTTCCTCGCATTGGGTGTTCTTTGCAAAGTTAACTTTTAAAACATTCACTAAATTAAGGAAAAATTTGTTTACAAACTATTTGCCTTTAGTAAATCAACCCCAAAGAGGTAAGATACGAAAAACAGAGGCTTGCCTGTTCACATAAAAAAGTGATGTTCACACAACTAAATAAATGTACGATTTGGAAAGTGAATGTTAGTAAATAATGCAAAGCCATGTTTATCTTAAATACGCAATCATGTACTAGCAAAAATCAATTCTTTTTATTTCCCTCATACATGTTTGGGTATTCAAGGAGATTGTTTTACTAAGGCCAGCTTCGCACCTATGCATTGAGATAATGTGCATGATTTAATGTGGCACTCTTTTGGACTGGCACCCTAAGGTGCTAAACAACTAAATGTTGTATCTACAATGCACATGCATTGCAGCCCAAAACAGCACATAGTAATCCACTACAATACATTGTGGTGCACTCCCTCAGCAAAGAAGGTCTTTTCTGGTGCATTGGCAGCTAATCAAAATGAAGGAGTTATAGTAATGCACCATAATGCATTAGATCAGTATTTCTCAACTCCAGTCCTCAAGGTTCCCCAACAGGTCATGTTTTTAGGCTTTCAATTATTTTGCACAGGTGAATTGATCAGTTTCACTACCTTAATAATTACTAAAGCCATTTCATCTGAGGGAAATCCTGAAAACATGATCTGTTGGGGTGCCTTGAGGACTGGAGTCGAGAAACGCTGCACTAGATAATAAATGTTACTACAACAGCCAGGTGTAGAAGCCAGGTGTATGTTCACTTCATTTAGTGAATGAGGTGAAACTGTGTTGATTTCTATAATTCAACCAAGTGCAAGCACCTGATAAATATACACTATAATATCAAAAGTATTGGAATGCCTGCCTTTACACGCACATGGCATCCCAGTCTTAGGGTTCAAAATATTGAGTCGGCCCACCCTTTGTAGCTATAACAGCTTCAACTCTTCTGGGAAGGCTATCCACAAGGATAAAGAGTGTGTCTATGGGAATGTTTGACCATTCTTCCAGAAGCACATTTGTGAGGTCAGACATGGGATGCCATTGAAGTTCATGTGCGTGTAAAGGCAGGTATCCCAATGCTTTGGGCATTATAGTGTAGGTTTGCCTTATTTACCTTAACTTTTCTAGCTGAACAGCCTCTATTACTTTAGTAAATCAAGCCAATTGAGTGAGAAAAAGAGAAAGAGAAACCAGAGAGATGTCAACAAGTATTTTGTGCATCTTTTAATACATAAACACCGTTAAAAATATGAGGTATTAAAGCAAAATGAGAAGTTTCATTTGAAAAAAACATGCCTAAAATCACATATGAAATATTGACTGTTTGTATTTAATTGCTGAGATGCAAAATTAATTTTGTAAGCAGAAACTAAAGGTCATACTTAATATTTTATCATTTCTATAATTAAGAAACAGCAATAAATAATTAAAATCTTCTTTAGAGCTTTCCTTTTATAATTGAATGCAGAACCTCTGGTCTAACCTTAAAGTATGTCTTCTGATTTGAAAAATGTCATTTTGGGAAAAAAAATTTAAAAAATGCACATGATAATACAAACAACAACGCCAGAAACTAATTTTTAATCACCAATGTCACCTAAATCTTCTTGTTATCCATCACCTGCAGGTAAATGAGTCTACTCAAATTATCTCAGTATAGACTGATCCAATGGTACTTTGCATATAGCTTCAGGAGTGAATAGAATTTGACCGGTTGCAACACTGTATGAAATGACTGGAGGCACACTAAGTCCTAAATTAAATTTTGGAATCATGAATAACTTTTGTAATGATAAATCATTGAGCTTTAAAATATCTGAGAAAGTAACAGAGTGGTATTTATTTGTGAAAGCTATGGCTTGATACAGAGCTGGAAACCCATGACCAATACCTTAATTACAATATACAGTACCTGTAAATAAATCCAATACTTTGATGCAGCAGAGTATGAAAGGGCTGTGTTTAAAGCTGAAACTTAGTCCATTTTTTTATTTACTCCTGTCACATAACGTTTCTGTAATGAAGTATGTCCCATGTCCTACAGGTTGATGGTTCCTGAAGAAATCTTCTGCCCTGTGATGCCCGGGAGTTAATAGATTTGGGCTCAACATTACAATGCATTTCAGAAGCTCACAACAGCAGCCCACTCCCTACTCCCATCACCTCCCCTGGCAAAAGACCACATGTATGAGTAAGGAAGGGGGGGAATGAATGACAGAATCCTCTTCCCCTCTTCTGACTCCAGAGCTTGGCCAGCCACCAAACACAAGCTCAGTTAATGAAGTAAGTCTCAAGTTATACATGGAAGTACCAGATCTTTTTTTTTAGATCCAAGTGACAGGGTAGCAAAAGGCATTCAGTATTAAAGTTATGGATTGTTTTAAGGTCTAAGCTAGTGCTCTGTTCACATTGCTGAGTGACAAGCATCTAATCCTTTGGGTTAGTTCTTGCCAGAGGTAGGATTGCTGTGGAGGACATAGTAGGGAGGTGAAATACTCACCTACTTGCATGTGTCCTTCTCTAACTGGTAGGATGAGCAAGGCATCACTCTCTCACAGTCAACTTACATTCTGAAGCCTTTTGGGCAGGTGTCACGCTGCCCTTTTGGGCAGTGTGACACCTGTTTGCTGAAGCCAGTGAGGAAGCGACACATAGAAAGCAGATGACTGAAATTCCTGCATTTTCTAGTGATGTCCCTATTGAAAAATGTCCCCTCTAATACTTTTCTGGAGACAACCTAAAATTTGGGATTTTCTTTTTCTTCCTCGTTTAATGATAATGGTAAACAGGACAAACAGAGAGGTTGAATCTCCTTAGCCATGGCAAAGGTAGCATAAAAAAAACCTAATAGGTGTTCTAATCCCTCCCTACTCTATCAAAAAAAAAAAAAAAGGTTTTTTTTTGCCTTTAGTTATACTTTAACCCTAAATATGCACCAATATAATGTGGAGAGAATTTCTCTTCGAATAGATGGAATTTGTCTGTCCAAAACAAAACTGAACTGGAGTACTGTAACGTAATAATGCACATTGACTTCTGCTTCTTCAGTCTGCCCTTGAGGGACCCTCCAAGACTTAAGCAGGGTATACACTAGTAGAATTTTTATAAAAAAAATTTGTACAAAAATTCTTAGAACATTCGGATGTTGTTTGAAAGATTTTGTTTGCATTTACAATACACCGATTTTGGAATGAATAAATTGTACCAAACAAAAACCACATACTTTTATAAAGTGGTACATTCAAGAAAAACTTTCCATCCTGCTCCTTTGATTTTTCTCGTCACTGCATTCAAAAATAAAAATCAATTTGACTTCACTAATGAGTAGAAAAACAAATGGATGTTCTTTTAATGAAAAATGTCAAACAAAATTCTACTAGTGTAACTGTATACCCAGCTTTTGTGTACCACTACCCATCTTTTACACCATTCTTTAGTGCACAGCACATGCATAATCTCTTCATTTCCTAGCCGTCAGCTAAATTGATTCACCATCATGCTTGCCAACTGATGTTTCACAATCAGAATATTTTTCTGTGCCAGAGAAGACTCTCTATCATGGCTGCACTATGTCCAAGCATAAGAGGGACCATAACATTCTCTTAAACCACTAACTTGTTTAGGTATAATACTGTCAATAGGTCACTGCTAGTTTCCTAGCTTATTAGAAATATCATGCTGATTGGTACTCTTGCCTACATGGCCTCTACAGCTGCAATTTCACTCATTCCTTTATAACTAATGACTACAAGCTATTACAGCTCTTTCACATTAATCTGTTATTGTATGTAGACAAAGGATCTTTGTTTTTCTACCTGTATGCAATATTCTTTGCCTAATAATGTCTTTGTAAATCTCAGTGCCTGCAGTCGAAATTATCATTTGTAACTCTTTTAGCTGCACCAGTTTAAATTACATAGTATTTGAGAAGTTAGACCATGTTATGACTGACAGAAAGTATTTCACAGCTATAATTCTTTTCACTTCTCTTAAGTGATTTGCATTTTACCAGCAAGAACAATGCTTAAAAGCCTTTGGGCAAAACATTGTTATAGATTCAATCAAGCAAAACCATTCCATACCAGAGTTATTTTCTCTTGTTATTTTATTTTATTTTTTAGGAATTTAAACATTTGACTTCTAAAATGAGAAACTTGACAAAAAGTGTGATTTGTTGTAGTTTGTCACTCTTACTAAAGTCTAGAGTCTTGCAATGATCACACATCGTCCTGGCAATACCTTGTATTGCTAGGCTAATAACAATAAAGGGTGCAGTGAATAGCTGGTTGATAAGGAGTGGGCTAAGAAGCCGGCAATGGTGTCCTTAACAACCGATGAGTCATCAGCTGTCAATGGGCTGTTTTTTAAATTTTAAATAAAGGAATTGTCAAAAACTGTCTTAGCGTTTTTGGTGAATGGGTAGTGGTATTATGTACCCCACACTCAATCAAATGGGAGGGCAGGATCTGGTGGCCCCTTCTTAAAGGGGCTTCCAGATTCCGATAAGCCCCTGCCCACAGACCCTCACAACCACAGCCCAGGGTTGTGGGGAAGAGACCCTTGGCCCCATCAACATAACAAGGTGCTTTGTGGGGGGCAGAGCCCCCCTGCCCCAAATCACCCACCCCCCCATGTTGAGGGCATGTGACCTGGTATGGTTCAGAAGGGGGGGGAGCTTACCTGTCCCCCCTCCTTTCCTGCCAGGCTGTGTGCTCAGATAAGGGTCTGTTATGGTTTTTGGGGGGGGCCCCACACCGTTTTTTTTAATATTTTGCTATTGCTGGAAATGGTATTTTATTGCCAGCAATTTAAATGTCATTTCATGCATTTTTTTCTCTAGATATATCATTTTTGCTGCAGCATGTTCTATACATGCTACAGATGCACCACTTTACAGGCATATTAAGGGGACTCCCCAGGCACTATATTTAAAGGATTTTTTCATTTTTATTGTTGAACTTTAATCATTAAAATCACTGCTCCTGTAAAAATGATCTTTTTAAAAATAAAAATTTCCATTGATACATGTCCCCCAGGGCATTACCTGGACCCCCATACCGTTTTTATTGATAATTACTTGCATATAAGCCTTCGAAATGGGGACTTTTGATTTTTCAAGTTCGGTCCCATAGACTTTAATAGGGTTCACCGTTCAGGTCAGAATGGGAGTTCTGGTGCAAACCAAACAGGGGGGTGTTCGGACCATCTCTGCCAGAAACTTTGGAAGCCTGACAGGACTCTGATTCTGAAGCTTTAGGGTTACTAGACCATGTGTCCTGTGCAAAAGTAGTCCCTTCCCTGTATGGGGTACATACAGTACATAGATGTCTCAGAAATATCCTGAAGTGTCTCCAGGGTCATCAAAGGGATGCAGCCCAAGCAGTGTCGGGCTCCTTCAGCAATGCCAGTTCTACCAGGCCATCTGGATCCCTGGCTTTTTGGAGGAAGTGTCCAAGTCCAATTTACTTGTACCTATCATTGCTGATGGTTGTAGTGACAGCGACTGGAGGTCCATGAAAGGACTGCCTGGGTGCCTGATTTCTACTTTCACCACCTCAGGCTCTGTTAGAAGCCCATAGCTGTTAGCTTCCTGGCTTTGCCCAGATAGGGACACATCTCTGGCAGCTTTCTGTCCCAGCAACAGTTCAAATACAAATTTTCCACATGATTGGCACCACACCCAAGGACTGACCTTAAGGAATAAAGCAGATCCCACAAAGGGTTAAAGGAAAGTCATGGTGCCCTTTGTGACAAAGGGCCAAGCACTCTATTAGTTGCAAGCACAAGTCTGTATCCAGGATGGAGACATTTCCACTCAGCAGGTCCATGTGGATATAACCATGTGCTCCTTCCATAATGTCTACCACAGGATTGTCTCCACATGCTCATACTGTTTTTCTTCTTTACCTGAAAAGCTCCACCCTCCTCCTAGCATCCAAACACAGAGTAACTTCAGCTCAAGGCCCACCTCCTTCCTCTCAACAGTTAAGCCCGGCGACTATGTCTTGACTGTAAGCAGGGCTACTCAGGGGCTGGGCTGTTTAGCCCATTCCCCGAAAACATTTTGGTATTCACAGATTCACAAATACCTTTCCCAGGGTTTTCTCTGTCCTTTTCCCATTTATAGGGCAGAAGCACCCACCTGAGTTCTCTCCACTGTAACTAAGCCCCTCCCATACCCTAAAAAGCTAAGAGGGAAGTGTTACCACACCTGCAAGTTGAGCATTACAACAAAAGGGAACTAACCATTTTTTACAAGCTGCACACTACTCTTACCTATCACAAATCTAGATTATATACTGTACATTATACAGCTAGAGGAAAAAAAAATAGCTTCAAAACATTTAGAATAATGACACAAACGAATGATTACTTTAATATGACTGTTGATCAGTATTATAACTGTTGATCAGTATAGTAATAGCTTGGTTTCGATGAACCTGTTCATCTTGTTATATGAGGATTACCCTTATAAGCCATTGGATTTTCCACTAACATCCCTACCTGGCTGGTTTTAGAATGAAAGCACATCACAGGAACTTTTATCAATCAGACAGCTTCATGGTTATCAAATTGATGCCAGGATATGTATTGTGACAGCTTAATGTGATCTAATATGTGCGTCACACTTCTGAAGAGCTCACACTGGAGATAATCACTCTCCCGTTGGTCATTACTGTTTATAAAATGAATAGTGATGTGTAGCAGAAGAATTGTATATGATTAACTACTGAAAATGCCACAAAACTTGAGTTTTCTCTTCATAAATATAAATTGTTCCATGCATGAAAACATTAGAGCTGATTGTTTTTACTATATGAGGAGGTTAAACAAGTGCTATTAATAATTATTATTATTACTAAGATTTTAGCCTTGCTTTCTGTTAAATGCCCTGTTTATATATCAGTCTCAATATTTCTGGGATAGCAGAGCCACTGAAATTCAGAACAAAATTTTAACAAAGGTATATATATTATTATTATTATTATTATACACGATTTATATAACACCAACAGTTTACGCAGTGCTTTACAATGTAGAGGGGGGCAGCACAATTACAGTACAGTTCAATACAGCAGGGACAGGAGGGCCCTGCTCGTAGAGCTTACACTCTAAACGGAGGGGGTGTGGTACAAAAGTTAATAGATGCAAGGAATGATTTGATGGGGGGGTGGATCGGGGACAGTTGTTAGGTGGGCGTGGGATAGGCTTACCTGAATAAGTGAGTTTTCAGGGATCTCCTAAAGGTGGACAGGTTAGGGGCTGATTGGATATACCAGGGTAGGGAATTCCAGAGGAGGGGAGAAGTCCTGAAGGCAAGCATGAGAGGAGGTAACAAGGGAGCTAGAGAGCAGGAGGTCCTGGGAGGAGCGGAGGGGACGATTTGGACAATATCTGTATTTTGAATTTTATACGGTGTGGTAGAGGGAGCCAGTGAAGGGATTGGCAGAGGGGGGCAGCAGTCATGGATTGATTAGTGAGGTGTATTAGTCTAGTAGCAGCATTCATAAAAGACTGAAGGGGGGATAGCCTGCATAAGGGTAGGCCATTAAGAAGAGAGTTGCAGTAGTCAATGCGGGAAATAATCAAGGAGTGAATAAGTTGCTTTGTGGTGTCATTAGTCAGGAAGGGTCGAATTCTGAACATGTTGTGGAGGTTAAGGCGGCAGGATTTAGCCAGTGATTGGATGTGGGGGCTGAAGGAGAGGTCATAGTCAAGGATTACACCCAGCACCCTGGCATGTGTGGAGGGACCAATGGTTGTGCTGTTGATCTTAATGTTAAAGTCATTGGGGGGGACCGGGAAGGAGGAAATATTACAAGCTCAGTTTTAGAAAGATTGAGTTTGAGAAAGTGGTGTGACATCCATACCGATATGTCATTCAGTAATTTTCAGATCCGTAAAGAGATTGAGGGGGTTAGAGAGGTTGAGGAGTAGAGAGATAGATCTGGGTGTCATTGGCGTAGAGGTATTGGAAGCCATGGGAGGTTATCAACTGGCCCAGGGAAGAGGTATAGAGCGAGAATAGGAGGGTCCCAAGGACAGAGCCTTGGGGTACCCCAACAGAGAGAGGAAGAGGAGCAGAGGAGATGGAGTTGTGACACTGAAAGTGCGCTGAGATAGGTAGGAGGAGAACCAGGATAAAGCAGAATCACAGAGGCCAAGGGAGTGTAGTTTGCTGAGGAAGAGCAGGTGGTCAACTGTGTTGAAGGCAGCAGAGAGGTCTAAGAGTATGAGTATGGAGTAATGGCCATTGGTTTTAGCAGTTAGTAGGTCATTGGCGAGTTTTAGTAGGGCAGTTTCAGTGGAATGTTGTGGATGGAAGTCGGACTGTAGGGGGTCGAGAAGGTTGTTGTCCGTGAGGTAGCGAGTCATTCAGTCATGGACAAGGCACTCGATGAGCTTGAAAGCAAATGGGAGCAGGGAGATGGGTCTTAAGTTATTCAAACAGGTGGGGTCTAGTGAGGGTTTTTTAAGTATGGGGATAACCAGTGCATGTTTGAGCAGGGAAGGAAAGGTGCCGGAGGAGAGGGAGAGGTTGAAGATGTGGGTTAGGGAGTTTAGGATAGAGTGGGAAGGTGGTCGCAGTAATTGTGAGGAGACAGGGTCCAGGGGACAGGTGGTGAGGTGGGCCATGGAGAGGAGTTTATCAACTTCATCAGTGGTAACTGGGCAGAAGGAGGAGAGTATTGAGTGTGGTGTTGGACCTGATGTGTTGGGTAGGGGAGGAAGTTGAATGCTGGATATCTCCTTGCGAATTGTGTCGATTTTGCTTTAAAAATGGTTGGTAATCTGTTGAGCGGTAAGCAAGTTGATGGGTGGGTGCAGTGGGGGGTGAAGTAAGGAATTAAGGGTAGAAAAGAGTTGACAAGGTTTGAATGAGAGGGTTTTGATGAGAGTGTTGTAGTAGGTTTGTTTAGCAGTGTGGAGGCAGGAGTTGTATTTGAGAAGGGCAGATTTGTAGAGGGTAAAGTCTTGCAGGGACTTAGATTTACGCCATGCTCACTCAAGAGCATGAGTGCGTCTCTTGAGACTTCTGGTGTCGTCTGTTTGCCAGGGTTGTGGCAGATGAGGCCTGGTTCTGCGTGTAGAAAGAGGAGCAAGGACGTCTAGGGAGGATGACAGCGCCTTGTTGTAGATGGAAGTGGTTAGTTCTGGGCAGGACAGGGATGCGATTTTGTCGTAAAGGCCATCAGTAGCAGAATGAAGAAGGGAAGGGTTGAGGTTTCGAAGGTTTCTGCGGGTAGTGGTTTGTGGGTTGGCAGCATGGGAGGTAGGAGACAAGGAGAGTGTGAAACGGATAAGGTTGTGATCAGAGAGAGGAAAGGGGGTGTTAGACAGGTTGCAGGGAGTGCAGCGATGGGAGAATACGAAGTCGAGATTATTGCCGTTGGAAAGAGTGGTGGTTTGTGTCTATTGTGTTAGGTTAAAAGAGGAGGTTAGGTTAAGCAGTGGTTACAGTATTACAGTATTAACATTGATTGGAATGTTAAAGTATATCAGTGTTGTATTTGTGCAAGGAATTTTCAGATCAGTGACAACACTGGGCATTGTTTAGCAATGTGTGTCCAAAATAAGATCTGTCTTGATTGCTTCATAGTCTCCAATCAAATTCAAAATGACACGTGAATAATAGAACCTTAATAGTTTCTGTGGACCAATACAAGCAATTATTCATTAACAAGTGTTAATACACAAGACCTAATAAGACTGATTTATGACAACCGTTGAAATAATGTTGAAACAATCTGATTGACTGCTGCGAGCTTCAATTCTGTCCTAGTCTGCTTTTGTTTTACAAAGCTGTAACTACAGTTAGTTATTTCCTTCTAACAAGTATAAATTGGTCCTAATAAAGATTAGGGATGAACTGAACACCCCCGGTTCGGTTCGCAGTAGAACATGTGAACAGGCAAAAAATTTGTTTGAATACGCGAACACTGTTAAAGTCTATGGGACACGAATGTGAAAAATCAAAAGTGCTCATTTTAAAGGCTTATATGCAAGTTATTACCATAAAAAGGGCTTGGGGACCCGGGTCCTGCCCCAGGGCACATGTATCAATGCCAAAAAAGTTTTAAAAACCACAGATTGGGAACCACGTACCCAATTTTTTTTTTTAATGGCGTGGGGGTCCCCCAGGCACTATATACTCTGAACAGCAGTATATATACTATACAGCCTTCCCTATATACTCTACAGAAAATTGGGCCTTAGGTGTTGGTGGTACCACAAAAGTTGTAATTACATGGCCCTGCTGTGAAACATGACTGTCAGTTTCTTGTCCTTCTGTGGCACCCACTCTCTCTAGGCTCACGTTAATCCCTTCTTCAACCTGGGAACCAATATTGGAGCCTTCAAATTGCTGCGCATCCTCCAGCAGCATATAACCAACACTGTGGTCGAATAATTCTGGGAACTCCTCCATGCATGATGGTGGGGCTACGGAAGGAGTGACTGTGGACAAGGAGCCAGTGGAATAGGCCACTTTGGTAGCTGCATTGGAAGGCAAACTACTCTGAGCCTGGGTAGCCTGGGTGACAGAGGATGAGGAAGATGAGGCCAGCTTTGTTATCCACTCCACCAACTCTTCTGCATGTTGTGGCTCATTAACACGGCCAGCAACAGCAAAAAAGGACAAGCATACACCAGGGCCACTTGCAGAGGATGCACCATGTCCAGGACCACCACTGTTGACTGTAGACACAGAGGCTGCTTGCCCTCTTTTAGTGGCCTGTGAGTGTCTGCCTCTCCTTGGTGGCCTTCCGGACATGATGTATTTTTTGTTTTGCAACACCACACTACACTGTATTAGATACTGTGTACACCGCCTGAAGTGTATTAGAAAGTGTACAACGGCTGCACTGTATTGTATACTGTGTAGACCACCAGAAGTGTAGTAGAAACTGTACACCCGGTATTAGATACTGTGTACACTGCCTGAAGTGTATTAGAAACAGTACACCATGGAATGCACTGTAGATAAAGGCTACACTGAGAGCAGAGTATATAAATAAATAAATATATATATATATATATATATATATATATATATATATTAGACTGTATATATTTATTAATACACTGCACACACACACACATATATATATATATATATATATATATATATATATATATATATATATATATATATATATATATATATACAGTGCCTTGCAAAAGTATTCACCTCCTTGGCTTTTTACCTGTTTTGTTACATTACAGCCTTTAGTTCAATGTTTTTTTAATCTGAATTATATGTGATGGATCAGAGCACAATAGTCTAAGTTGGTGAAGTAAAATTAGAAAAATATATACATACAACTATTTTTCAGAAATAAAAAACTGATAATTGTCATGTGTGTATGTATTCACCCTCTTTGTTATGAAGCCCATAAAAAGCTCTGGTGCAACCAATTACCTTCAGAAGTCACATAATTTGTGAAATGATGTCCACCTGTGTGCAATATAAGTGTCACATGATCTGTCATTACATATACACATCTTTTTGAAAGGCCCCAGAGGCTGCAACACCTAAGCAAGAGGCACCACTAACCAAACACTGCCATGAAAACCAAGGAACTCTCCAAACAATTAAGGGACAATGTTGTTGAGAAGTACAAGTCAGGGTTAGGTTATAAAAAAATTTCAAATCTATCATAACCAAATGGAAAGAACATGGCACAACAGCAAACCTGCCAAGAGATGACTGCACACCAAAACTCACGGACCGGACAAGGAGGGCATTAATCAGAGAGGCAGCACAGAGACCTAAGGTAACCCTGGAGGAGCTGCAGAGTTCCACAGCAGAGACTGGAGTATCTGTACTTAGGACGACAATAAGCCGTACGCTCCATAGAGTTGGGCTTTATGACAGAGTGGCCAGAAGAAAGCCATTACTTTCAACAAAAAACAAAATGGCACGTTTTGAGTTTATGAAAAGGGATGTGGGAGACTCCCAAAATGTATGGAGGAAGGTGCTTTGGTCTGATGAGACTAAAATTGTACTTTTTGGCCATCAAAGAAAACGCTATGTCTGGCGCAAACCCAACACATCACATAACCCAAAGAACACCATCCCCACAGTGAAACATGGTAGTGGCAGCATCATGCTGTGGGGATGTTTTTCAGCAGTCGGGACTGGGAAATTGGTCAGAGTTGAGGGAAAGATGGATGGTGCTAAATACAGGGATATTCTTGAACAAAACCTGTACCGCTCTGTGTGTGATTTGAGGCTAGGACGGAGGTTCACCTTTCAGCATGACAATGACCCCAAACACACTGCTAAAGCAACACTTGAGTGGTTTAAGGAGAAACATGTAAATGTGTTGGAATGGCCTAGTCAAAGTCCAGACCTCAATCCAAGAGAAAATCTGTGTTCAGGCTTAAAGATTGCTGTTCACAAATGCAAACCATCCAACTTGAAGGAGCTGGAGCAGTTTTGCAAGGAAGAATGGGCAAAAATCCCAGTGGTAAGATGTGGCAAGCTCATAGAGACTTATCCAAAGTGACTTGGAGCTGTGATAGCCGCTAAAGGTGGCTCTACAAAGTATTGACTTTAGGGGGTGAATAGTTATGCACATTGACTTTTTCTGTTATTATGTTCTATTTGTTGTTTGCTTCACAATAAAAAAAAATAAACATCTTCAAAGTTGTGGGCATGTTCTGTAAATTAAATGATGCAAATCCTCAAACAATCCATGTTAATTCCAGGTTGTGTGGCAACAAAACACGAAAAATGCCAAGGGGGTGAATACTTTTGCAAGACACTATATATATATATATATATATATATATATATATATATATATATATATATGTACACAGTATCTCACAAAAGTGAGTACACCCCTGAAAATGAACTGCAGCATCGTGGGGCAAAGACAGCGGGTTAATCCAGTGGCACCAATTGCCTTCAGAAGTTATGAAACTAGTAAATAGAGTTCACTGGTGTGTAATTTAATATTAATATAAATACAGCTGTTCTGTGGAGCGCTCAGAGGTTTGTTAGAGAACCTCAGTGAACAAATCGCATCATGAAGGCCAAGGAACACACCAGACATGTCAGGGATAAAGTTGTGGAGAAGTTTAAAGCAGGGTTAGGTTTTAAAAAATCCCAAGCTTTGAACATATCACGGAGCACTGTTCAATCCATCATCTGAAAATGGAAAGAGTATGGCACAACTGCAAACCTTCCAAGACATGGCCGTCCATCTAAACTGACAGGCCGGGCAAGGAGAGCAATAATCAAAGAAGCAGCCAAGAAGTCCATGGTAACTCTGCAGAGATCCACAGCTCAAGTGGAAGAATCTGTTCACAGGACAACTATCAGTCATTTACTCCACAAATCTGGTCTTTACGGAAGAGTGGCAAGAAGAAAGCCATTGTTGAAAGAAAGCCATAAGAAGTCCTGTTTGCAGGTTGCGAGAAGCCATGTGGGGGACACAGCAAACATGTGGAAGAAGGTGCTCTGGTCAGATGAGACCAAAATGTAACTTTTTGGCCTAAAGGCAAAACGCTATGTGTGAGGGAAAACGAACACTGCATATCACCCTGAAAACACCATCCCCACCGTGAAACATGGTTGTGGCAGCATCATGTTGTGGGGATGCTCTTCTTCAGCAGGGACAGGGAACCTGGTCAGAGCTGATGGAAATATGGATGTAGCCAAATACAGGGCAATATTAGAAGAAAACCTGTAATGCCGTGTACACACGGGCGGACTTTTCGACCGGACTGGTCCGACGGGACGAATCTGTCGGACAATCCAACCATGTGTGTGCTTCATCGGACCTGCATGCGGACTTTTTCAGTCAAAAATCAGACGGACTTTAGATTTGGAACATGTTTCAAATCTTTCTGACGGACTTGAGTCCGGACGAAAAATCCACTCGTCTGTATGCTAGTCCGACGGACGAAAACTGACACTAGGGCAGCTATTGGCTACTGGCTATCAACCTACTTATTTTAGTCCGGTCATACGTCATCACGTACGAATCCGTCGGACTTTGGTGTGATCGTGTGTAGGCAAGTCTGTTCATTCGAAAGTCCATCGGAAGTCTGCTAAAAGTCCGTCGAAAGTCCGTCTTAAAGACTGTCTGACCTTTGATGACGAAAAGTCTGCCCGTGTGTACATGGCATTAGAGGCTGCAAAAGACTTGAAGCTGGGGAGGAGGTTCACCTTTCAGCAGGACAACAACCTTAAACATACAGCCAGAGCTACAATAGAATGGTGTAGATCAAAGCATATTCACGTGTTATGCCCTGTACACACGGTCGGATTTTCTGACAGAAAATGTGTGATAGGACCTTGTTGTTGGAAATTCGACCATGTGTGGGCTCCATCACACATTTTCCATCGGAATTTCTGACACACAAAGTTTGAGAGCTTGCTATAAAATTTTCCGACACAAAATCCGTTGTCGGAAATTCCGATCGTGTGTACACAAATCTGACGCACAAAGTGCCACGCATGCTCAGAATAAATTAAGAGACAAAAGCTATTGGCTACTGCCCCGTTTATAGTCCCGGCGTACGTGTTTTACGTCACCGCGTTCAGCGCGATCGGATTTTCCGACAACTTTGTGTGACCGTGTGTATGCAAGACAAGTTTGAGCCAACATCCGTCGGAAAAAATCCATGGATTTTGTTGTCGGAATGTCCGATCAATGTCCGACCATGTGTACAGGGCATTAGAATGGCCCAGTCAAAGTCCAGGCCTAAATCCAATTGGGAATATGTGGCAAGAATTGAAAAGTGCTGTTCACAGACGCTCTCCATCCAATCTGACAGCTTGAGCTATTTTGCAAAGAAGAATGAGCAAAAATTTCACTCTCTAGATGTGCAAAGCTAAAATAGAGACATACCCAAAAAGACGTGCAGCTGTAATTGCAGCGAAAGGTGGTGCTACAAAGTATTGACTAAAAGGGGCTGAATATAAATGCATGACACACTTTTCACTAATTTATTTGTAAAAAATTTGGAAGAATCATTTATTATTTTCCTTCCACTTCACAATTACGTACCGCTTTGTATTGGTCTATCACATAAAATCCCAATAGAATATCTTTACATTTTTGGTTGTAACATGACAAAATGTGGAAAATTTCAATGGGTATAAATACTTTTTCAATGCACTGTACCTTTTTGGGAGGTAACCGATGGCTCTTGCAGACATGGGGGCCATTCAACTTCAATGAGGAAGGTGGTAATAGATTAGTTGAGTTAAAGTGATTGTAATGAAAAATGTAGAAATGAAAGGCAAAACATTTTTGTATAGATAAAATAAAAAGAATTATAAGTACCCTTTTTCCCTTTTTTATATAAGTGATCACATTCCCTGTGTTCTCAACTGCATAAGAGCTGGGGGGAGGAGAAGCAGCAGCGCACTGAGCTTCTCAGTGACAGGCTGTGCAGGAGCGGTGTGTCAGGACATGGCTGATTATTGGAGGAGAGCAGGCTGAGTTCCCAGCACAGCTAGAGAACTGACCATGGTTTGCTGTCCTGCTTAGTGTTGTCAGTTTTTACATGGTACAACAGGCACATATCAGGAATATGAAATACTGGGGTAACAAACGCTTTAAGTAGTATGAGGCTGAGTGAGTGGAATACATCTGGGGGTCTCTCAGCCAAGGGCACCAGTGTTTATAAAATTTTGATGTTAATAACTGAGCTTTAGTGAATAAGAATTCCATTAGGCAGTTGTGGGTGACTATAGGGTGTAGTGAGCAAGGCCAAAGGAATAACCCCAGGCCTAAAAGTGTCATCTGTGGAGTCAAAGTGATATTAAAGTGTTTGTTACCCCAACGCTTCATATTCCTGATATATGCCTGCTGTACCATGTATGAGAAAGTATCCTGTTCCCTTGCTATTGCTTCCTTTATGTTAAATCCCTGGTGTTCCAGCCAGTCTCCTTGCTTTCTTATTAAAAACTGACCACACTAAGCAGGAGAGCACACTGTGATCAGTTCTCTAACTATGCTGGGAACTTAATGTACTCTTCTCCAATGATCAGACTTGTCCTGCTCCCCCCCTGCATAGCCATTCACTGGCAAGCTCAGTGTGCTGCTGCTCCTCCTCCCCCAGCTCTTATGCAGCTGAGAACAGACGGAATGTGATCACTTATAAAAAAAAGGGAGAAAAGGTATATATAATATTTGTTTTACCTATACACAAATTATTTGCCTTTCATTTCTATTTTAAACTGAATAGGTCGTTTTACAAGGTGGTCATTTACAATTACTCTAAGACCAGAGATCTGTTGTATAAGGGCTGAGATGTTCCTCGAGAAATTATGTAGAGATGGGCAATCCCACCAGTTATGAGGAAGAATTCCTACTTGGCTGCAGTTTCTCCAACAAGAAGCATGTACAGTGAAGTGAAGAGTTTTTTCCCAATATTCCATAGCGGTGGATTTACAGTTCGATCGGCTATAGAAGATTATATATAAAGGAAATGCCTTGGCATTTGGGGTATTGTAGAATGAAATCAAGTGTCTGAATATAGTTGTGGAAGAGAAAGATATTGTGGAGAGTAAATGGCGTATGCACAGCTATAGGTAGAAATCTTTGTTGACAATGGCATAGGTTGGAGAGAGCTAATAGAAGGAGAGAGAGCCCTGATGGGAGATGAGGTCTCCAACATATCGAAGGCCTGCGTTGGATTGGTAAGTCTGGTGTTAGGAGAAATAAGGTGTCAAGCCGGTAGTGTTGAAGTATTTGACGGTGTAGGCCTTGAGGAGCTTGGACATTGGGTCACCAAATAGACAGTGTGACATTTATCGTGGCCAAGAAGGACTGCGACGGATGATACTGAAGCCAAAGGGCACTGAGGTGTAACTTGAGCGGTGGATTCAATTTGTAGCCATGGGAGAGACATGTTAGAGGACCACCAGTATTTGGTATGAGTGAGTAGAGCTGCTTTGTAGTAGAATTTAATGTTGGGGGCTCCCAATCCTGCACAGCTTTTAGGAAGACAGTGTAAGGAATGTTTCAGGTGAGGTCTGCCAGAGGCCCAGATGAAAGAGTTCACTATCCTCCTTAATTTTGAGATCTAGCGAGGTAGGATAGGAATTGGCATCATTCTGAAGAAGTAAAGATGGTGTGGTAGTAGAAACATCTTTGAGAGCACAACCCATCCTGCCCAGAATGTTTTAACTGTGTTCTGAAGTAGAATAGTAAAGTATCGAACCAGGCAGAACTTCAGCAATGCAGGTTTATTAACAGCTGATAACATACAGGTTTATGTTCAAAATATTACAATATACAGGTCTAATTTATACAGTTTCTTACAATGCATGCATATTAGATATAGGTATTCTTATCCTCTAACCAAATTAAAACAATTGTGAATTGTTCTCACCTTGAACCAGAATGTGTCTTTTCTGCCAATTCTTAGGAAATGAGGGAAATTCACCTGAGACCACATTCTGGAACAAGTTAAGAAGTCTTCTCTGACTCGTACGAGGAGACAAGTTATGGACAGATACTTGCCCATTGGTTCTGACCTCTATGACCCGTGCAATAGGGCAGCATACACAGAGTTCAGCCTTATGAGCTCCTATCTGACTTGTCTGTCTAACAATTGCAGAGCTTGCATTTATATACCATTTTACAAGTCTTATCTCAACTATCTCTCTTACATATGATTGGTCACTAAGATCTACGTCAAAGTAACTAACCATAAATCTGACACTTGTTCTACAACCAGATAAACTTAATTATTCCCAAAATTCCTATATGTTCATTAAAGTGATTTATAACTGGTTTTGTCCAATTAAAAACCCCTGTGTAGAGACAGTCTGGCACCCAGCTGTGTTATCAAATTCTCCTTATCTTGATAAGATTTAACTAAGTTCAAGAATGACAGATTTATGACATTTGGGAAAATGAACTTTCAATAACCCCACCAGATGTGTCTATATGTGTTACTATATAATCCTATATGCAAAAGTACTGTATCAAATATATACATATATACACATACACACATATATATATATATATATATATATATATATATATATATATATATATATATATATATATATATATATATATATATATATATATATATATACACATACACACACATAGCCAATTACTAATTCAATATTGTCTAATTATTACATACATATATATATATACAAATACATACACACATGTATTTCCTTATTCAATGTATTTTAACAGTTTTAATGAGGGCTCAAAAGACCTTTGTTTGACCCTGTCAAACTTAATTAATGTTCTGTACATAACTTTCCTATATTCCACCTAATTATTTTAACCACCTGTTTTCTTATCTGTCTGAGACAATTCTATATTACTTGAATCTATTCTAATGAACTTTCACCCAGTAAACTATAAAGTATAAGAAAGAAGCAGAGAGGTCATCCAAAGTTCAGCATTTAAAAATGAAGACTTTCTAAATCTATGGAAAACACAGTATACATTATTAAAGATTAATAATTGTTGCTTTACTTATTGAATAATAATATTGATAAAACCACTACTATATAATAATATGAATAATAATAATAATAATAATAATAATAATTATCAATAAAATATATGCAAATCAATATATATAATATGAAATACATTGGCTAATATGAGATTCTACAACAGTTCATAGCAGTGCTAATATCATTTTCATTAAGTAAGCTGAATTAACTTATAATATATTGTTAGATAAAGAAACCAGTTGGATCCCTAGATAAGCCATTGAGGAATTTGGTGCCCACGAGAAGGGAGGTTGTGCGGGAGGGAATTGCCTAACATAGGTGACTTAGAATGGTTTAATTTATACAGGGATATTGTTCCAAAGTCTTATAATAATTGACAAAGAGGGGGTAATGATTGGACAGGATCAGACAGTGAGATGATATTGTCATCAGCATGGAGGCCAATTTTGTGGGAGACCTGGGCCATGTGCATGCCTGATATAATGATGATTAGATCATATAGCTTTGGCTCAATTAGAAGAGCAAAAATTAGAGGGGTAAGGAGCCTCCTTGACGTGTGCCATTAGTGATCGGTAATGGGTCAGAGAGGAGGCCTGATGCCTATACTTTGGCACTGGGGGAGGAGTAGAGGCCTAAAATAGCTTGAAAAAAGCTCCCTGTGATGTCAAATTTCACTAAAACTGCTTCAAGGTACCTCCAGTGTTATCAAACACCTTCTCTGTGTCAAGAGATATGAGCAGAGAATGTGCTTTATGGTTCTCTGCCCACTAAATGAAATTTAATTGTACCACTTAGTGCCATCCGAGGCCTGCGGGTTAGTAATAAACCCAACTTGATCTGGATGGATAAGTTGCGGCATAAGCTTAGCTAGGCTGAAGGCAAGCAGCTTAGCATATAGTTTTAAGTCTGTGTTGAGGAGAGAAATAGGACAATAGTTTGCAGGGTCCTCATAAGATTTTCCAGGTTTGTGAATAGTTACCATCACTGCTTCCAGGGATTCAGACGGGATATCACCTGTTCTCATAAATCTATTAACAGAATTGCACAAGTGGGACTAATCCTGGTGCATATGGAGAGAGAGGGATTTAATAGCCAGTTGTATGTAGTTCATTCTCAATGAACAGCTAAGAGAGTTTTAAATTCCTCAGGTGTTACTGACGGAAGCTGAAGTGAAGAGAGAAAAGCCTGAATAGGTTGATCAGTGGGTTTCAGGCCTAGAGTGGTGGTGTGGAGGTTGTACAGACGCGAATAGAAGGACCCAAAGCAATTAGCAATATCACATGGGTTTGTGAGGCTAGCGTCTATTAGACATGAATTTTCAGATTGTGCTACCTCACACTTGTATTGTGTATTGGTTTGCCAGGACTTGGCCGACTTATTGCCTTGAGCGAACCAGGTGTGTCTGAGCCTTTTAATGTAGTATTCAAAACATGCCTGGAGGTTCGAGCTAAAGTCGGAGCCTAATTTACGTAGTTCAGCTGAATTACTGTCCATTGGGTCAGATTCTAAGGACCGAATTTGATCTATGTAGTGAGCTATGGTGGTGATGCGTTTACGCCTCTTGTGAGCACCAAGTTTCAGGAATACCCCTCTAATGACAGACTTATGAGAATTCCTCAGTATTGTATCGTTAGAGACAGAACCAGAGTTAGAAGTAAAGAATGCAGTGATTTTAGACTTGACCTGTTTCTGATACTCTGTGTGACTGAGAATCGAGGTATATATGTGCCATTGGTTTCCTGGGGGTATGAGTAGAAAGAATAGTGATAGAGACAGGGTGTGTGGTCAGACCATGTAATCACTCTTATGGTGGTTGAGGAAATTCCCTGCAATAGGAATTTAGAAGTCAGGCACAAGTCAATCCTGGAGTAGGATTTTTGTGTGTAAGAGTAAATGGTGTAGTCCTTCTCAGTACTATGATGGCATCTCCAGGGGTCATAAAGATCTTTCGAGGAGAGATGAGAGGGTAATGGAGCAACTCCTATTAACCTAGAAACATAGAAAAGTGATGGCAGAAAAAGACAGAGTAGTCCATCAAGTCTACCCATTTTTTAGGGGTTTGTTTGATTAACTTTTTTGTGAGTATAGATCTATGTTTGAATCCATTTACTGTTGACTGTCTCACTACCTCTGCTTGTAGTTTTATTCCAAACATCAACTACCCTTTCAGTAAAATAATACTTTCTAAGATTAGTTTTACTTTCCTCCACTAAGTTTAAGGTCATGTCCCCATGTTCTTGATTTTGATTTCATATTGAAAAGACTGCCCTCCTGAACCTTATTCACCCCCTTGATCTATTTAAAGGTTTCAATCATGTCTCCCCTTTCCCTTCTTTCCTCCAGACTGTACATATTTTAAGTTCCCGAAGTCGCTCTTGATATGTTTTATCCCCCAAACCTTTCACCATTTTTGTTACCCTAGACTATTTTATTAATATCTTTCTGTGAGTGAGGTCTCACTAAACATCTATATAAGGGGATCAAAACATCCCCCCCCTGCTGGTGACCCCTCTAGTGATGCATCCTAGAATACTGTTCGCTTTTCCCACTGCCTGGGTACACTGCTCAATTTGCAATCATCTGAAATAAGTATTCCCATATCTTTTTCCTTTGTAGTGCTGGCCAACTCTGTACCCCCAATGTTGTACTCTCTCATGGGATTCTTTTTCCCTAAGTGCATTATTTTACATTTAGAAACATTGAACTTCAGTTTCCACTGCTTTAACCAATCTTCCAGCAATGCAAAATCATGTCCCATGTTACAGACACCTCCAGGGATATCAAGCCTGGAATAGTCTAGGGGAGGGTGTTGGAAGAGTCTAGGGAAAGGTCAATGACTCCTTTAACTACTTGCCCACAGGGCACTTTCACCCCCTTCCTGCCAAGGCCATTTTTTAGCTTTCATCGCTGTCGCACTTTGAATGACAATTGCCTGGTCATGCTACACTGTAACCATATGAAATTTTTATAAATTTCTTCACACAAATAGAGCCTTCTTTTGGTGGTATTTAATCACTGCTGGGTTTTTTATTTTTTACTAAAAAAAAAAAGACCAAAAATTTTGAAAAAAAAAGTTTTTCATAGTTTCTGTCAATAAATTTTGTAAATAAGTATTTTTTCTCATTCACTGATATGCGCTGATGAGGCAGCACTAATGTACACTGATAGGCTGCACTGATGGGCACTGATGAGGTGGCGCTTATGGGCCCTGATGAGGTGGCACTGATGAGGAGGCACTAATATGCCGCACTTATGGGCATTGATAGGTGGCACTGATATGTGGCACTGATGAGCACTGATAGGCGCCACTGGTGGGCACTGATGAGCACTGAAAGGTGGAACTGGTGGGCACTGATAGGTGGCACAAATAGGCTGCACTGATGGGTGGCACTAATGGGTATTGATGGGCAGCAATGATGGGCATTGATGGACAGCACTCATAGCCAGCACTGACTGGCATCAATAATGGGCACTGACTGGTGGCACTTGTGGGCACTGATTGCTGGCTCTGGTAGCGCTTGTCTCGATGTCCCCTGTGAGGAGATGCCGCTGATCGGCTCTCCTCACCACACGCTCTGTCAGTGTGAGCTAATGAGAGCCGATATCCATGTTTACATGTGACCGGCTATGATTGGACACCGCTATGATTGACAGTGGGCGAGTAGCAAGCAGTTATAGTCAACGCAAATGATAATACCATCTTTAGGATAGTACTGAATTTTGTTTAAGATAGGTTTATAGAAGGATTTTTGAGGTGAGTTCAGTGACTAGAGGGTGGTTGTTAAAGGATGCCGATAAAATAACGAACCTGCCTGAAGGGTCCTGTTTAACATGTGGGAGGAGACAATGGAACTCACCGCTATCATTACTCCTCTCGCTTTTTTGTCTGTATGAGCAAAAAAAGCAATGGGATTAAAGTTTATGAGAGCAGAGAGGGGCTTTAAGCTTGGAGAAATGTGTTTTTTTGAACACACAGGATATTGGAACGCTGCAATATTGCTTCACGCAATAAAAGAGATTGTTTATATAGGCTGTTGAGGCTCTTGGTGTTTATTTAGGTAATTTTGAGTGTCATAGCAGTGTGGGTATAACACATGTCAGCATAATCCAGAGGAGGACCCCGCTTATATGAGTTTATAAGAGATTACATAAAGCAATATCCAGAGATCTCAAACAATACAAGAACAAGTTGTTTGTCCATATCCAAGACAATGCAGAACAGACAGTAACGAAAACCAATAACGTTAAGGCAAACATGGTAAAATAAGTCTTAAGATAGGTAAACATGTGCATTGCACACTATAACAATAGGACGTGGGAGTAGAACAGTGGGGCTTCTGCCCCTACATATTTTAAAGAACAGGATAGCCAGCAATCAATCACCTTTAGAGGATGTGAAAAAAAAACTTGCAGCTGAGCTGAGTGGACAGCAAATTAGGTTGCATCAACTGTTTCCCAGGGATCCACAATTTTGGAGGATGGTTTAGGCCTGGGAGTGCTAGGCGGGGTGGGGGGTTAATACCCCAGGGATGAAGCTACTTGAGTCCATTTTTAAGGCCTATATGCACACTGCAGCTCAAAGGAGCTCAAAGAAGCGGCTCCTACAGGCTTTTGAGCTCTTCATTTTTTATGCCTAGAGACTCCCCTCCATGTTAGCCAATGCCAATGTTAGTCATGCGCACTATGGCTATAGTGGCTTATGGCTTTTTCAGGCATTTTCAGGCATATGCTCCTACAGGCAAAAAAAAAAAAAACCCCACCAAACTCGCGTTTTTGAGAGGAACCAGTGCCCCAAAAAGCTCAAAAGAGCTCAAAAAAGCTCACAAACGCATGAAAACATGTGAAAACCTTTGTCCCAGGTTTTTGTTTTGTTTATACAGTGGTTAAGAAAATACTAGGAGGGGTTTTATTAAAAATGCTTATGATCAAAAAAGCTTGAAAGAGCTCACTAAAAATGAGAGAAAGAGCACAAAAAAATAACAAGCTTCTTCAAGCCTTTATAGACAGAAATAAAAGCTCAAACACCTGTAAAAAGCAGGTTTTTTTAGCTACAGTGTGTCAAGTTAGGAATGAGTTGGGTTTTCGTAGGTAACCAGTTCATGGGATAACCTCATGTATAGAATATTCTGTGTTCACTGAGGACTTCCGTCACTGGTGCGATAACTTTGCATGCTTGTGAAGTCGTTGCATAAATGTCGCTATATAGAGAGATTTTGACGAAAGGATTTGGTAGTGAGCCTAGAGATCTCCTGCATAAGTTGTCCTTTGAGGTGAAAAAAATGCACGCCTGCCAGAATGTCTCTAGATACAGAGGATGGCTGGTGTTTTGATATTTGGGTCCTATGGGCCCTATCAATAAGAATATCCTGGACCGATAGTGAGGGGATTAACTTACGAAAAATCTTTTGAATATAGGGCACCCACTCCGCTGAGGTGACTGATTCCAGGACAATGCAAAACTTTATATTGTTGCACCTGGAGCAGTCTTCCAGGTCAGCTACATTCAGGCCCAGTTGCTATAAGGCCCCTTTCATGTCTATCACGGCATTATGCACTTTAGTGATATCACTCATGCGTTCAATATGGGCAGTATGATCCTCCAACTGCTCTACTTTATCATATATGTTGTTAAAGAAGGTTCTGAGCTCCCCTTATAAGTCAACTTGCAATGATACCAACATGGTTTTGAGAGAGTGTTCAGTGGCAGGGCTGTCTGTTGCTGGGGATGCTGCCAGAGAGTGAAAGGGCAGGCAGTGCTTCAGGTGCAGGACTATAGTCCTCAGCACCATGTTGTTACTTCATATAAGGAGGTTTAGAAGGGGAATGTGCTGGAGAGTTTGCAGCTCTCTTACCTCTGGTGTTGGAGTTGCATTGGAGGCAGCCAACTCCACGTCAGAAAGGGAGTTCTGGTCGGGTACAGGCTGCGTAAGCAGTGGTGTCTGCTCTTGGCTCTGCCACTCAGAACCATATTGTGTGGTATGCTGTGCAGGCCGCATGTAGAAGTTCATCAATCCTTGCAATCCCAGGGGCTTAGACCACTTTCAGGATATAGACCAGTGACAGCCTTGAGGATAATCCTCTAGCCAAGAGGACTATTGTGCAGGTGATTGGTGCTGAGGGTTGCTGTAAAAGCCTGTGGAGAAGCAGAGCACACAGACTAGGCAGCCATTTCTTACTGCAGCCAGGCCATGCCCAACCTCAGGTATTTTTTTGTTTGTTTTTTTGTGTGGCATCACCCTCCGCAAATCCATACTAGACTCCTATCTAAGGTAAGGATCTGGTGTAGATTTTGGGGGAAACCTCTTGTCTTTATTTTTTTTGCACAGTGTCATCGGTTGTTATGGTGCACCAATGACTATACGACTGCCAGTAAATGATGTAATCAGTTGCTAGGATGCAGGCAGCCACTCCACAGAGCATCATTGGTTGCTAGGATGCATATGGTCTCCTGAACTGAGCAGCGTAAATCTTAGAACTTGATGGACAGAAATCCTTTGAAATGAATTATAGCATCCATATGTTTTTTTTTTTTTATTCTGTCTATTTATAGTAGCTGTTTTCCTGGAATTTCGCCTTAAAGGGTTAGTTCACCCTTTCTGAAAAAATTAAACAATGGACTAACACTAAATACCCTCGCCCCCACCCCCAATCCCTGCTGTACTTACCTCCTTGGGTGATGAGCTGTCAGTGCTTACACAGCCAGTGCAGAAGTTCAGGGATTTTAAGTCCCTGCTCTTCTCCCTCTTCTTTCTGCAGTGCTTCTAGGAAGGATCAGAGCAAGGCCCTGTGCTGGTGCTGACCAATCAGAATCACTGTTTTCTGTCACAGAAGCCCTGCAGAGAGAAGACAGAGAAGAGCGAGATTTCAAATCCCTGGACCGCTGCACCGGCTGCATGGGCACTGACAGCCTGACAGCTCATCACCCACAGAGGTAAGTACAGCAGGGACCGAGGGAGTGGGAAGGGTGTTCAGTGTTTGTTCACCTTTTGAAAAGGTGAACAAACCCTTTAAAGCAAAAGTCCAGGAGAACAGCTACTGTAAAATGCAGACTTTCTTTTTTTTGGAAAAGGTGAACATACACTTTAGGTAAAACACTACTGAAAAATAGTTATGTTTGCAGTGCAATGGGACAAGGGTGTAAAAATCAAAAGAAAAGCTAAATAGAATTACAGGGGATAAATGGGAAATTCAGAAAAATGGGGTGGGTATATGTAATGTTGTCTCCTGTATGAGAAGAAATACAGTGAATATGAATTTTCTTTGAAGAAAGGATTTACCAAAGCTCTGGTCATTTAAAATAAAGATAAGGTCTCTCCCATGTGCATATTCAAGATCATTATTATTAAAGTGACTTTGACACTGAAAAAATATATCTGCCAACAGGCAGCCAGGGGGTTCAATATAATACTGCGCTCTTGAATAGTATTCTGTTGAGGTAGCAGAACTCCTTCACGAAGGTGACATTTGATGTTGACCCTTGATGGAGCATTTATTTATTGTATAGAAATGTGAATGTAGACTGGTATCAGATATAGAGGAGCTGATTTTAATTGGCTTTCATTAGCACTTTTACAAGTTCATGAAACAAGAGAATAGGTGAATGACTGTAACAATATGGCCTATATTTTGAGTTCATTTGCAGCTTAAAGACACATTTCAGGGACAGAGATCTGCACAGAGAAGCGTGTGTAACAATGAGATTATGAGAAATAGTGCTGCACTGATAATTATTTAACAGGGGCTTACAATTTTGGAGCGTTTTGGAATGTAGAACTCTAAAGAGCTTTTTAGGTCACTGCAATATCACAAATCACTATGTGTGAGCGAATGATGTTACAGCTGTAAAAGCAATGTAACACTTGATTATTTAAAGCCTATGCAGTCTGTCAAGTTATCCTCAAATACTTAGTCTTGCACTTTCCTTGGCTTTTTATCCCAAGCAGTTTAAATTCTCCAGCTGTACTGTAATTGGCACTAGAAGTCTCAGGCTAATCCATACATTCACTGATCTATTCAGTGAAGATGTGCAGAGTTTGTCTTTCCACATTTTTATTTTTCCAGAAGTGTGACCCATGGAATTTAAATGATTGTTTTGATTTGCCACCAGCTTAATGGCAACTAATTTGCAGATATAAAAACACTGCATAGTCATAGGAATGTTCTAATATACAAGGAAATGTATATACAGTACTACCTAATAATAGTTTTACCAAAGAAATGAAAACTTCAACAACTCTTTATTATTTCAGTATCTTCAGGGAGTGTAATGCCGCGTACACACGAGCGGACTTTCTATCCTACTTGGTCCGGCACACTTTCCGACGGACTTTGTCCGCCAGGTGCGCCGGACTTTAAAACGGACGGACTTGCCCACACACGCCGGGACTTTCCGGCGGGCTAAGTCCGCCCGTCTTTCCGACGGACTTTCGCCGGAGTTCCGGCGGACTTTCAGAATGAACGGACTTGCCCACACACGGACAAGTCCGTTCATTTTGAACGTGACTCAGGTGCGACGGGACTAGAAAAGGATGTCAATCTTGCCGCTTTTATCGGCGAGATTGACACCTTGCTAGCCCCGTCGCGGGGCATACCAGGCCCTTAGGTCTGGTATGGATTATAAAGGGGAACCCCGCTACGCCGAAAAAACGGCGTGGGGTCCCCCTAAAATCCATACCAGACCCCGATCCGAGCACGCAGCCTGGCCGGTCAGGAAAGGGGGTGGGGACGAGCGAGCGCCCCCCCTCCTGAACCGTACCAGGCCGCATGCCCTCAACATGGGGGGTGGGTGCTTTGGGGGAGGGGGGCGCCCTGCGCCCCCCCCCCAAAGCACCTTGTCCCCATGTTGATGAGGACAAGGGCCTCTTCCCGACAACCCTGGCCGTTGGTTGTCGGGGTCTGCGGGCGGGGGCTTATCGGAATCTGGGAGCCCCCTTTAATAAGGGGGCCCCCAGATCCCGGCCCCCCACCCTATGTAAATGAGTATGGGGTACATGGTACCCCTACCCATTTACCTAGGAAAAAAGTGTAAGTAATAAAACACACTACACAGGTTTTTAAAATATTTTATTAAACAGCTCCGGGGGGGGGATCTTCCTCCGGCTTCGGGGGTCTTCTTCTGGCTTCGGGGGTCCCTCCGCTTCATCTTCTCCCGGCGTCCGGTTGGTTCTTCTCCGCTCTCCGGCCTCTTCTCCCGGTGTCGCAGGTCTTCGGCCGGCCCCTCCGCTCTCTTCATGTAGCTCTATTGCGAGCGGAGGTCCGGACTTCTGGGCTTCTTGGCTTCTTGGCTTCTTGGCTTCTCTTCTCTTCTCTTCCCCCAGATGTTGACACGACGCTCTCTCCGGCTGGACTGGTCTCTGAGGGCTGCGTTGTGACTTATATAGGCGGAGACCCCGCCCCCATATGATGTCACAGTCCTTGGGCATGCTGGGACTGTGACGTTTTAGGGGGCGTGGTCGACCACGCCCCCTAAAACGTCACAGTCCCAGCATGCCCAGGGACTGTGACATCATATGGGGGCGGGGTCTCCGCCTATATAAGTCACAACGCAGCCCTCAGAGACCAGTCCAGCCGGAGAGAGCGTCGTGTCAACATCTGGGGGAAGAGAAGAGAAGAGAAGCCAAGAAGCCAAGAAGCCAAGAAGCCCAGAAGTCCGGACCTCCGCTCGCAATAGAGCTACATGAAGAGAGCGGAGGGGCCGGCCGAAGACCTGCGACACCGGGAGAAGAGGCCGGAGAGCGGAGAAGAACCAACCGGACGCCGGGAGAAGATGAAGCGGAGGGACCCCCGAAGCCGGAAGAAGACCCCCGAAGCCGGAGGAAGATCCCCCCCCCCGGAGCTGTTTAATAAAATATTTTAAAAACCTGTGTAGTGTGTTTTATTACTTACACTTTTTTCCTAGGTAAATGGGTAGGGGTACCATGTACCCCATACTCATTTACATAGGGTGGGGGGCCGGGATCTGGGGGCCCCCTTATTAAAGGGGGCTCCCAGATTCCGATAAGCCCCCGCCCGCAGACCCCGACAACCAACGGCCAGGGTTGTCGGGAAGAGGCCCTTGTCCTCATCAACATGGGGACAAGGTGCTTTGGGGGGGGGCGCAGGGCGCCCCCCTCCCCCAAAGCACCCACCCCCCATGTTGAGGGCATGCGGCCTGGTACGGTTCAGGAGGGGGGGGGGCGCTCGCTCGTCCCCACCCCCTTTCCTGACCGGCCAGGCTGCGTGCTCGGATCGGGGTCTGGTATGGATTTTAGGGGGGACCCCACGCCGTTTTTTTCGGCGTAGGGGCTTCCCTTTATAATCCATACCAGACCTAAGGGCCTGGTATGCCCCGCGCTCGCCGCAATAGGAAAATGTGTTTTTCCTATTGCAGCGAGCGTGAGATGCAATACCCTGCCCTCGTGTTGTATCTGGTCCGTCGGACCAGCCTACACACGAGCGGGCTTTCCGTCGGACCAGCACACACACGAGCGGACTTTCCGCCCGAAACTGAGTCCGGCGGAAAGATTTAGAACTTTCTTCAAATCTAGGTCCGGCGGGCTTTTGGGAAAAAGTCCGCCGGAAAAGTCCGCCGGTGCCTACACACGGGCGGATTGTCCGGCACACTCTGGTCCGCCGGACCAAGTATGCCGGAAAGTCCGACCGTGTGTACGCGGCATAAGAGCCACAGATAAGTTTTTCAGGACAACATCCACTAGGTATCCGACCATCAAAAACAAAATTGCCAAGACTGGATGCACTTTTATAATTTAAAGTTTTGTTGATTTATTAAAACTGGAGAGTGCAAAATCTGGTGCAGATCTGCATAGAAACCAATCAGCTTCCAGGTTTTGTGTCAAAGCTTAATTGAACAAGCTGAAGTTAGAAGCTTTTTGGCTACCATGCAGAGTTGCACCAGATTTTGCACTCTAGTTTTAGTAAATCAACCTTATAATGTCATGGGATTTTAGAGCCAAGCTTAGTGAACAAAGAAAAGACCCTCCTCCCCTACACATGTTCCTAATTTTTCAAACTTGAAGGCTCCGTTCACACCATGGTGTTCCAGATTGCGGGCGGAATCGCCACAATTCTGACTGTTATTCTGAATTGCCACAAAACGCGAGATACACTTGCGATCCCTGTTACTTTCAATTGCACCTAAATCGCAGCTCTATTTAGCCATGATTGTCACCCGATGAATCCTGGTAAAATTAGGCAAACAGAATCGCGGGATGCCTGTCGCCCAAAAGAAGTTCCGGAACTTCTTTTTGGTAATTCTGCCCAGGATCCGGGATGCCATGGTGTGAACGGAGCCTCAAACAAGTTTAAATACCCTACATTAAGGAACTATGGTCACGTGCCACTTTTTCTTCTTACTAGTGCCTGTGGGTGAATTTCAACAACACTTTTACCTCATTTATACTTAGGCGTACAGCCGTGGGAAGTGCTGTGTTTGCCCATATGGGATTCACAAATTTTCCATGCAACTACATACAGGCAGTCCTACATACATGTCAAATTAGGAGAAGTGGCTGTGTCCATGCAACCGATGCATTCCAAAAGATATGAATGGGACCACCTGCATTCGGATGCACAGAACACTTGCATGCATTCTGTGTGGGTGGTTACAGCCCTTCACACAGATGTATGCCTTAAGGATGCCTTTAGGATGTCCATGTGAATGAGGTCTTACACTTTAAAACTTTGTGACTTAAACCACCAATCTAATGTAACATTTTACATTTCCTAATGCAGCCTTAGTGAACACAGGACACATCAAAACCTCACTGCCTGTAGTCCTAAGGACAAAGGCTTGTCTCTATAACTGCCTGAGCTCACAGGAAGAGGTTGGATCACACTGTAGGTAATTCACCAAGGAACTCAAAATTTCCATCATGCACAAATAAGGGCTATCATACTGGAAATTAAAAATAAATAAATTGGACTTTGGCTTTGAGAAACCTGGTACATCTCTTTAAGGATATTTTATGTTTAGATAGCAACATCATTCAATGTTGTTCCTATGGCCATAGCAACAGAAAACCAAAAAACGAAATATAATCTGGACTATGTTAACTTCTGAGAGCCTATACCCAGTGTGGATGTTTTCTGCATACACCAGGCTACGGATTGGAAACTACCTGAGAGTATTAGGATGAATTAAATACTATTTAGTGTGGGTAATGAAAAAAATAGTTATTAAGCTGTTGAAACAGTTCAAATGATTAATCTAAGAATTCAAGTTTTGGTTTTTGGAGCGACAGGTTTTTGCAATGTGCTGTTTATGTGGTGCAAAAGGAAGATTTGAATTAAGTTTTAACCCAAGACAGAAGGCTTGTCACAATGGGTCTAGATGCGGCTTGCAGCAGGGGTCCGGTGCATTCCTGTTCTTTGCTTCAAGGATGAATCAGGGCTGAATTTTTGGCTGAATTCAGCCCTGAAATGGTTCGAAAGACGCACAGGACTCCTGTGCAAGCTGCTCCACAGCTGTCATGGAGATATGCGAACCGGCTCCATAGAGAGCCAGTCACAATCTCCTTTCATGCAAATTGGATGCGAGGAACCAATAAAATAAGCCTTCACTGCCCTATGAAGTTGCAGCTACTGTAATGCAATTCATTCTCAAATTTCACAACAGAAGCAGTGAAGTTATTCAAGAGAGGTCCCATCATTTTGCTTTCTTTCCTCATCCTGTGTACCTGCTCTGCTTTAAAGATTAGATGGCTTGCAGGGTGCCAGTTTACTGTTGGCAGGGGGAGGTGAGGATGAATTTCTCCAAAGTAGTTGCAGAAACAGAGGTTAATCTGGACTTATTATTCATTGGTAATATTATGAAAATAGTTGAATATCTTATACCCTAAATATATCAAAGACCAGTTTTTCTATAGTGCAAGAACCATGCAAACATGGTAATAGGAAAAAGGTAAAATAAGGCAATTATGTCTACGGACTGATCAACTACAGATTCTCTACTACCATCAATGCAAACTGCATTATTGGCAAAACAAAAATTGTGTCTCAATTTGCAGATATGAAAGGGTGATTCCTATTTCTTAGAGGCTAAGTTCACCTTTAAGGGAAAAAAAATGCTATTTTTTTTTTTTGCAGGAAAAAACTTGCATTTATTATTTTTCCCCACAGGAGCCTGCAAAGAATTTCACCTGCAATCAGTGGATCATGGGTGCAATGCCAGGCTCCTGCACACACTCACTCCAGCTTTCTGCTTGTAGCTCTGCTTGTACAGGCTTTCTGGTAGACAGCTGGTGGAAGGGTAAATCTACTATGAGCGTGCTGATCAGCACACATATAATTAATTGAGAATGATGGCACAATGGCAGACGGGATTTGTTTTTTAAATATACATTTTTATTGAGGTAATTGTAAATTTACATACAAAAGCACATAATCTGGATCATCTAGATCCCCTATATCAAAACAGTAACAAAGGTTGAGAGAAACATTCCTTTCCAATGTTTTGTAGATCATTATAGTTATGTCTTGCCACCTATTCAGACAAAACATTTATACTTAGGTGACTATTACTTCTCTTGGGCAGAAATCTACCCCAAAGCACAACAAACCAAACATTAGAAAAAACAAAACAAAACAAGGAAAAAAAAGGGAGGGGAAAAATTAATAACCAAGTCTGTCCATTTCTCCAACAATTCATCTGGGGAACTGCCTCCCTAAACCAGAGCCGCATCATAAAGTAAAAAAAAATGATTTTAAGAAAAAACTATTTATTAAAAAGATCCCAGAGCACCAGAGCCCAAAAAATCAGCCCAGGGGGACCATACAGCCATGTACTTCGTATATCATTCATGTATCATTCATATTTTCCGTTAGTTCCTCCATTCGCCTTACTTGATTCAGCTCAATTATCCTTGTAGGAGCCACATCAGTGTTCCAGTGTCTAGGTATGATTATTCTCGCTGCGGAAAGGAGAAAGCCAAGCAGCCCCTTTTTGGGCTCTCCCTTAGAGCCCGGATATATAGACAATGAGGCCATTTCTGGAGTTTTATTATATTGCATGCCTGTGACATAAGAACAAATTTTAAAGACAGTCTCCCAAAATGTTATAATCCAGGGACATGTCCACCATATGTGGATCATTGTGATTTATCCCCCCAGTAGCGCCAACACTTTTCGGGAAAGTTAGGTGATATTCTATGAAGATTCACAGGGCATCTATACCACCTGGTTAATATTTTATAATTCTTTTCTTGTATATATGTTGAAAAACTAAATTTAAAGATTAGAAAAAATGACTTTTTCCAATCTTCTGTGGTAATACTATGACCCAATTCCCTCTCCCAATCTCTGATGTAATATGGCTGATTAGGGAATGCATGAGATAACAAGATATGATACATTTTTTAGAGAAGTGTGAGAACACTCTGGGAGCCCATTACAGAGGGATTCAAATGGAGTTAAATCCCTATGCAAGCGCTTGTTTAATTGGTGAGGGGGTCAAAGTAGTCCATTGTAGAAACCTTGTCGAAGATAGTCCCGGCGGAAAAATTCAGGGTTACCCATTATTGGAGTAAATGGGCCAGTGGTTGAAGAGATACCAAACTTTCGGATAGTGGAATCCCAAACTTTTAATAATGATAATGTCAAAGGTGAAAGTGCTTGTCTAGAGGGGCGTGATTCAGGCATAATCCACGGAAGGGCGGTCAAAGGGATAGGTGTTATTTGTTGCTCGATAGTTGCCCACTGTTTAGTTTTGCCGTGGTAAAACCAATCCACTATTCTGGTTAGAACATATGCTAAATGGTATAGTTCCATATGCGGTAACCCTGTTCCCCCTGTTTTCTGCTTTACTAAAATGTTGTGGCAAAGCCTAGCTGTGGAATTTGGCCATAGATACCTTAATAAACTAGAACGCCATCGGGAGTCTTATAGGTAGTGTTTGATATAGATATAAAAAATGAGGTTAAATATCTATTTTATATATCGCCATTCTCCCTAACCAGGAGTGTTTCCCCCTAATCCTGAGTTGAAGTTGATCAATCATGGAGTTCAGCATAGGCAGATAGTTCAATTCATATATTTTTTTCTTCTGTAGACGTGATATTAACGCCTAGGTATTTAGGAGAATAAAGTTCCCACTGAAATGGGAAATTCGTTTTCAATATTTCTTTCTCGGTTAACGGTAGTGTAATATTAAGGCACCTAGATTTTGTAACATTTACTTTAAAGTTACTGTAAAGTCCAAATTACTCTAGTTAATGGCAAAATGCTTAGAAAAGCTATTCTTGGTAGATCATCCGCAAAAAATGCTTAATTTATAAGAGCTATTGCCAACCTGAACTCCGTGAATGGAGGGATTAGACCGTAAAGCCATTGCCAGATGTTCCATTGCCAAGATGTATAGGTATGGTGATAATGGGCAGCCCTGGTGTGTCCCGTTATAAATATTAAGGAGGCGGGACAATATTCCGTTAACCCTTATCCTCACTGAAGGAGCGGTATATAAGGCCATTATTTTTTGTATAAATTCCACCGGGAGACCTACTTGTTTCAGAGATGCTACCATGAACCTCCAATCCAAACGATCGAAGGCCTTCTCCACATCTAATGAGAGGAGGCAAAGTGGTATCTTGGTTTTCTGGGCATATTGTATCAAAAAAACTTGTCTAAGATATTGTCCCGGGCTTGTCCATTTGGAACAAACCATACCTGATCTAAAACTATTAAGGAAGGAATCTCGATTTGTAGCGCATAGCTAAAATCTTTGCAAAAATTTTCATGTCCACATTTATAAATGAAATGGGCCTGCAGCTAGAACATTGAGTAGGATCTTTTTCTGTTTTAGAATAAGTGTGATTTGTGCCTCCTGTGTTTGCTTAGTAAATTTAGTAAAAGAGTTAATTTCATTATAAAGGCCACAAAGAAGAGGACAAAAAGCGTCACAATACTGCTTATAGAAGGCCCCTGAGAACCCATCTGGTCCTGGACTTTTACCCTATTTTAAAGATTTTATTGCCTGATTAATTTCTTCTGATGAAAAAGGGGTCAAAAGGCTTTTCGCCTCTTCCTCTGTTATACATGGTAAAGCTGTATGCTTAATATAATCAGAAAGTTGAGAGTAATTAAAACTGTCTGAGTTAGCTACAGTATCTCACAAAAGTGAGTACACCCCTCACATTTTTGTAAATATTTTATTCTATTTTTTCACGTGACAACACTGAACAAATGACACTTTGCTACAATGTAAAGTAGTGAGTGTACAGCTTATATAACAGTGTAAATTTGCTGTCCCCTCAAAAATAACTCAACACATAGCCATTAATGTCTAAACCGCTGGCAACAAAAGTAAGTACACTCCTAAGTGAAAATGTCCAAATTGGGCCCAATTAGCCATTTTCCCTCCCCGGTGTCATGTGATTAGTTAATGTTGCAGGGTCTCAGGTGTGAATGGGGAGCAGGTGTGTTAAATTTGGTGTTATTGCTCTCACTCTCTCATACTGGTCACTGGAAGTTCAACATGGCACCTCATGGCAAAGAACTCTGAGAATCTGAAAAAAAGAATTGTTGCTCTACATAAAGATGACCTAGGCTATAAGAAGATTGCCAAGACCCTGAAACTGAGCTGCAGCACAGTGGCCAAGACCATACAGCGGTTTAACAGGACAGGTTCCACTCAGAACAGGCCTCGTCATAATCGACCATGAAGTTGAGTGCACATGCTCAGCATCATATCCAGAGGTTTTCTTTGGGAAATAAACATATGAGTGCTGCCAGCATTGCTGCAGAGGTTGAATGGGTGGGGGTCAGCCTGTCAGTACTCAGACCATACGCCACATACTGCATCAAATTGGTCTGCATGGCTGTTGTCCCAGAAGGAAGCTTCTTCTAAAGATGATGCACAAGAAAGCGCACAAACAGTTTGCTGAAGACAAGCAGACTAAGGACATGGATTACTGGAACCATGTCCTGTGGTCTGATGAGACCAAGATAAACTTATTTGGTTCAGATGATGTCAAGCGTGTGTGGTGGCAACCAGGTGAGGAGTACAAAGACAAGGTGGTGGGAGTGTCATAGTCTGGTGCTGCAAGAGTGCTGCCAGCATTGGGAAGCTACAGTCCATTGAGGGAACCATGAATGCCAACATGTATTGTAACATACTGAAGCAGAGCATGATCCCCTCCCTTCAGAGACTGGGCCGCAGAGCAGTATTCCAACATGATAACGACCCCAAACACATTTCCAAGATGACCACTGCCTTACTAAAGAAGCTGAAGGCAAAGGTGATGGACTGGCCAAGCATGTCTCCAGATCTAAACTCTATTGTGCATCTTGTGGGGCATCCTCAAACGGAAGGTGGAAGAGCGCAAGGTCTCTAACATCCACCAGCTCTGTGATGTCGTCATGGAGGAGTGGAAGAGGACTCCAGTGGCAACCTGTGAAGCTCTGGTGAACTCCATGCCCAAGAGGGTTAAGGAAGCGCTGGAAAATAATGGTGGCCACACAAAATATTGACACTTTGGGCCCAATTTGGACATTTTCACTTAGGGGTGTACTCACTTTTGTTGCCAGCGGTTTAGACATTAACCACTTACCGACCGCCGCACGACGATGTACGTCCAAACTTTGAACGGGGATATTGTTGGCTGCCAAAACCCCGGTATCCCCGTTTTTGTGTGGCGGTCGGCGGTCGCCGCGAAAACACTTTTATCTGTGACGGGAGAGGGCCCCCCTCCCGCCGTGATACGGTGCCGTCCGCCGCTTATCGGAGCCATCGGTAGCGGCGGAGGTGATCGCATCTGTCTCCGTCCTGTGTCTGGAGACGAGTGAAGCTAAGATGGCGCCCACTCGTCTCCATAACACTGCTGGGTGGAAGCGAAGCGACGTCAAAACGTCACTTCCGTCCACGCCTCTTAAAAGCACATTTTTTCAAATGTCATTTTTTTAAATGACTTTTTTTTTTTTTTTTATTGCATTTTAGTGTAAATATGAGATCTGAGGTCTTTTTGACCCCAGATCTCATATTTAAGAGGTCCTGTCATGCTTTTTTCTATTACAAGGGATGTTTACATTCCTTGTAATTAAAAAAAAAATGGTGTCACTTTTATTTCTAACAGTGTAAAAATAAATAAAATATTGTAAAATAAATAAAAATTAAAAAAAACCATTTAAAAACCCCCCCGTCCCGACGAGCTCGCGCACAGAAGCGAACGCATACTCGAGTAGCACTCGTATATGAAAACGGTGGTCAAACCACACATGTGAGGTATCGCCATGACCAGCAGAGCAAGAGCAATAATTCTAGCCCTAGACCTCCTCTGTACCACAAAATATGCAACCTGTAGAATTTTTTACATGTTGCCTATGGAGATTTTTGAGGGTAAAAGTTTGACGCCATTCCACGAGCGGGCGCAATTTTCAAGCGTGACATGTTGGATATCAATTTACTTGGCGTAACATTATATTTCATAATATAAAAAAAAAATTGGGCTAACTTTACTGTTGTCTTATTCTTTTATTCAAAAAAGTGAATTTTTTCCAAAAAAAAGTGCGATTTTAAGACTGCTGCGCAAATACGGTGCAAAAAAAAGTATTGCAATGACCGCCATTTTAAGTATTGCAATGACCGCCATTTTATTCTCTAGGGTGTTAGAAGAAAAACCATATATAATGTTTGGGGGTTCTAAGTAATTTTCTAGCAAAAAAAACTGTTTTAAACATGTGAACACCTAAAATCCAAAACGAGGCTGGTCCTTTGTGTTGAGTTATTTTGAGGGGACATCAAATTTACACTGTTATACTGCTGTACACTCACTACTTTACATTGTAGCAGTGTGTCATTTCTTCAGTACTGTCACATGAAAAGATAGAAGAAAATATTTACAAAAATGTGAGGGGTGTACTCACTTCTGTGAGATATTGTATATTTGTGTCCCTTAAGTTATAGAGTGAACAATAATAGTCATAAAAAGTAGAAGCTATTTGTTCCGAAGCATGTACGAGACCTCGATATGGACAGCGAATCTTTGAAATATAGTACCCAGATTGTTTTTTAGAAATGGAGCGTGCTAGAGCTTTATTGGATTTGTTACCATATTCATAAAGAACTTGTTGTGCGCATCCCCTATATTTAAAAAAAGCTTGATCAAGAAGGGAGTGTAGTTCAACCCGCTTTTGTTAAAGAAGTTGAAAAGTGGAAGCATCTATATTTAATTTATGTTTTAGTTCTAATTCATGAATTTCCATGAATAAATCAGTTATTATAGAGGCCCTTTCTCTCTTCAATCTAGCACCGTGGGAGATCAATACTCCCCTCAGTACACACTTCAATGCCTCCCACTTTATCGTAGATCCTGTTTTATCATCCTTATGGTCTAACAAAAAAGCTGAGACTGAAATACTATTGCTTGTTTTGTGTTTGAATCCTTTAATAAATTCTCGTTTAGCCTCCAGGTTTGGATTTACATATATTTTTAAGTTTCACTGAGAAATATAATGAGGAGTGATCTGACCACATTTGTACACCTATCACAGACCTTGGTTCCCAATCTAACATACAATGAGAGATTAGAAAGTAGTCTATCCTGCTGTATTATAAGAAGCTGAATAGCATGTGTAGTCTTTATCCAAGGAATGTAGAATGTGCCAAACACTAATTGGAGTGAATGAAACTAATGCTTCATCCTATTCAAATGTAAGTAAGAAATTTGTGATTTTCCTTTTGAATTATCCATTAAGGGATCCAAGGTTATGTTCAAGTCACCCCTCTAGGATCATTGAGCCCTCTTGAAATTCTCTATGCTTCTTTATTATAGAAGTTAAAATAATCGCTTGTCCTTGATTTGGCACATAGATATTTGCCAACGTGAATAACTGGTGAAAGATTTTACATTTTACAAAAATGTACCTACCCTCAGGGTCAATAAGCTCCTGAACATCAGAGATTGGGATTGAAGAGTGTATACCAATCGCTACTCCTTTTGACTTACTCTTGGGATTAGTTAAATAAGGTGTAAATACCACGCTAAGACAAAAGCAAAATCAGCAAAAAAGCAGCAACAATAAACCATCTAATTGTGCTAATAAATGTCAATGTAAAATTACAGAATAATGCCACAAGGTTAGAACGGAGGGTTATTCAATTAGCAGGTACCATCATCCATAAGTGATTTGTAATAGGAGGGATTGGGGAGGAAATGGCAAGGACTACTCCAAAACAAGCCCTGCCCCACCCTAAAGAAAATTTGTGGACTATTGCGGTACCTTATAACAACATACAATGTAGATAAAATTTCCCCCGCTCTTGAGGGGGTCTGACAGTTCCGGTAAGGGTTATCACATACAGAGTTTACATCGAGCTGTCTTTCATTTGTGGACATTTTAAGACTGAATATCTGGACCTTGATACCTGCTGTGGATTATAACTCACATATGTTTTACTTTTTTATTACATCTAAAGAAAACGCTGCTCATTTTATTTTATCTTTATATGGACACCAATGGTCATATGGACATTGTTTTTTTCATTTATTGATTGATGTGCACATGATTTATTTCAACTGTTGCTATTTTGTTTATTTCACAATGAATTTATGTATACATCACCTGAAGGAGTTTAGGATGCTCAGGATGCACTCCTGATTCGGGTGTGTCCTGGTTTTCTGCATGGTAGTGGTTCACACTATTTCTTACATAAGAAATATTTAACGTAGCGCAACTTTTCTTACATTGACATTTGTAATAGGAGGGATTGGGGAGGAAATGGCAAGGACTACTCCAAAACAAGCCCTGCCTCACCCTAAAGAAAATTCGTGGACTATTGCGGTACCTTATAACAACATACAATGTAGATAACATTTCAGTTTATTCAATTATAAACACTAAAAAATCTATATGAACAATACAGATTGATAACAGTACAATTTGAGAACTGTTATAGAACAATAATCATTCTTAAGGAGCAATGTATAAAGCCCACATGGATAGATGAAGGCATGCTGATATACTTAAGGACGTGAGCCTCAACAGTTTTGCGGCAAAGTCGCTTCCTCAGGAGACGTCCAAGTAAAGTATCTACAAAGTAAAACAATCAGAATTACATATAAATATTGATAACAGGTAGTACAGAGTATATAACATAATTTTGGAGTGATTAATCAAGTTTTATAAGCACTCACCAACCACTGCCCCTTCTGGCTTAGACAGCACTTGTGAGATGCCCACTTGGGGCGTTCCCCCTGGGGCGAGCACGGGGGATTTTGTGACGAGATAAGCTAGTGTAAAAAAATATAAGGTATAATAAGTGTTGGTGTGGGGTATAGGCTATATATATAAATGAAGTGACTGTCACCACAGTGAAGGGGGGAAGGAAATAGCAAGAAGGGACGAGAGGGGGAGGGGAGAGAAGGAAAGGAGGGGGGAGGGTTGGGGAGGGAAGGGAGGGGGAGAGAGGGGAGGGAGGGGGAGAGAGGGGAGGGGAGGGAAGAGGGAGGGGGGAACGAAAGAGAGGGGAAGGGCCGAGAGGGAGGAAAAGGGGAGAGGAGAGGGAAAAAGGGGGGGAGGGGGGAAAGGGAGGGGAGGAAAAGGAGGATAGGAAGGGAGGAGAGAGAAAAGAAAGGGGGGAGTGGGGGAAGAAAGGGAAGGGGAAGAGGGGGAATGGGAGAGGGGAAGGGAATGAAGGGGGGGCTAGGGGAGAAGATGGGGAAGGGAAGAGGGAGAGGAGTGGTGACAAGGAGGGATGATAGGATGAAAAGAAATTCCCTTCCACAATAGTGAAGCACTCAGGGGGTAATATATTACTGGAGTATAACCCACCAACAATTTGAGTAAAAAAGTCAAAATAATTGATACTGGCACCCGGGAGTAGGTGTTAATTCCCAGCGACCACTGGGGGAGCACTGCTGCATGGAAGAGTAATAAAAAGCCCTAGGGATAAAAAGTATATTATTAGTAGAGGTCTCTATCTGGGGGATGATGCAGCCGCAGAGCCCTCCAAGGGGGAACTCAGCTCTGATTGCTGCATAATCCATCCAGAGGGGTAAGGGTAGAAAAACACAGAGACCGCCAGATTGGCTAGCTATGCCGTTAACACTTACTGTAGTTCGCTAGTCGTTCAAATAGCCCGGGTGCCTGCCGTCCACAGATAGGCAGCCGTGATGGCTGCCTTATATATCCCCAACCTGGAAGATGTACGGCGCTCTGCATGTCATGCGCTGTCGTCACCGGGTCTGGCTCTCCACTAAGGCGCATGCGCGGAAAATGACGGCGCATGCACATAGTCCCAACAATGGTGATGCTGAGTGCGTCACCTCCAGGGCAGCAGGGGAAGAGGCCGCCCAGCTAGGGAAGCCAACCCACCTCTGAAAAGCCGCATGCCCGCCACTAGGGGGAGAATGAACTCCTCACGCCGTAACAGTGGTAGGAGATTACAGTAAATACAGAATGCAATGAAGGTAAATGTCAGGGGAGCAATACAACTGGCTGGGAGAAGAGGAGGATCCAATCCACCAACACGGATGCTTGCATCCTGACCATGGAAATACAATATAAGCAATCATTACATCATCAATGCAATAATGGACACCATAACAAAGTAATTTGAAGGGCCAACAAAGGAACAGAAATGTATACTTCAATTAAAAAGAAAAAAAGAAAAGATTTTTTTCTCTTTACACATCAAGGGGACCTAACATACCTATCACAGTATTGATGGGGCCTATGGTTGAAATCCAGAGGGAAGGGAAGGGGGACAAAGGGGGAGGGGGAAAAAATTGATTGTGAATGGAATAAAATATATGACTTTTGACTTCAAATGACTGTTGAAATCAAAAAGGAAAAAAAAAAGAGAAAAGAACCAGAAAAAAAGGCAAGGAACAAAAAACAGACAACAAAAAAACCAAAACAGTTAACCTGAAGGTCCACCAACCCCCTAAAGAAAATGTTTATATGTATGTGCCTCGTTGAGGCCGGGAGGGGTGAGGGCATTCAGTTGTTCAATCCAAAACGATTCCCATTTAAGGATTTGACGATCCCAGTCGCCTCCTCTGGGATCTTCTGGGATAATGTCCAGTACGAAAAATTTGATGTAATTATGGTCAAATCTATGGTGGATCCCAATATGGCGGCCCACCGTGGTGAGCTTGCCATTGGTGGAGGCATACAGGTGATCCCGAAATCTTTGCCATAATTCCCTGATGGTCTTGCCTACATAGAAGGCCTTGCAGGCACAGACCATCAGGTAGATGACCCCTCTCGTGCCGCAATTGGCAAATTGTCTAGAAGAGAATAGCTCTCCATTAGGGAGGACAAATTGATGTCCTTCATGGATCCAGGGGCAATGTGGACAATTCCCACATTTAAACGTGCCTTGAGGATCTCTTGGAAGGGATACAGGGATTCTATAATGGCTGTGGGTAAACTTGTCTCTCAGGGAAGTGGCTCCTCTGAACACCAATTCTGGGGTAGGTCTAATGTATTTCTTTACAGTGTGATGATCAGTCAGTATATGCCAATGCCGGGATAGCAAATTACGCAACTGGTTATGGTGGATTGAATATTTGGTAATAATTTTAACATTAGAGGATTGCTTAGTGCGGGGTGGGCCATACAGAAGCATTTGTCAGTCCTGGGCAAAGGCTCTGTTGAAGGCCTTTCTTAAGTTGGTACGGCTGTAACCCCCGGCCAGCAGGCGTGTGCGTAAGGCGTTAGCCTGCAGGCGAAAGTCCCTGTCCGATGGGAGCTGGACGCATGCAGAAGCGTGTTGCCCGCTGTAGGCTTGCAAAATAAATCCGTGGTCAATTTACCAGATGTCAAATTCTTGATGATTTGGACATCTAAAAAAGAAATGCTCTGGACATCATAGGTAAAAGTGAAATGAAGGTTAAATGAATTGGTGTTTAGTCGTTCTACAAAGGCCATTAGGAGTTGCTCAGTACCTGCTCAGTACCTGTCCAGATGACCAGTAGGTCATCTATGAACCTGTGCCAACAGAGGATGTGATTAAGAAATGGTTCTAGCGATTCATCACCAAAGATGGTCCGCTCCCAGCCTCCAAGGTATAAGTTGGCATAGGAGGGGGCACAGGACGTGCCCATTGCAACACCTTGAGTTTGTAGGTAGAGTTGATCCATAAAAACAAAATAGTTCTTAATGAGGATAAACTCCAAGAGTTTCAAAATGAAATTATTGACTGGCCAGGTGTTATGGTCTTGTTCCATGAAGAAGGAGCCAGCCGTCCGGACGTCCTGCTCGTGGGGGGTGTTCGAGTAGAGAGCCTCGACATCTATGGCCACGAGGAGGGCGTCCGGAGGGATCTGGACTCCCTCGATGTGTCTCAATAAATCGGTAGTGTCACGAATATAGGAGGGTAAACTTAGCACATGTGGCATCAAAAACGTATCTAGCAGTTTACTGGCGTTTTCTGTTAGGGATCCCTTGCCGGACACAATGGGTCGGCCGGGTGGTGATGCAAGGTTTTTGTGGGTTTTTGGTAACGCATAGAACGTTGGTGTTCGTGGCTTCTGGGTATTAAGGAATTTAAGAGTATCCTCGTCGATGAGGCCCTCCCAGAAAGCCTCAACCACAAGTTTTCTAAACTCATCAATAGTTGTTTGAATAACAACCTTCCCTTTCTTCCCCCATTCCCCCCTCTTTCTTTTCCCTCTCCTCCTTTTCCTCCCCTCCCCCCCTTTTTCCCTCTCCTCTCGCCTTTTCCTCCCTCTAGGCCCTTCCCCTCTCTTTCCTTCCCCCCTTTCCCCCTCCCTCTTCCCTCCCTACCCCTCTCTCCCCCTCCCTTTCCTCCCCTACCCTCCCCCCCTCCTTTCCTTTCCTGCTCCCCCCTTCACTGTGGTGACAGTCACTTCAATTATATATATAGTCTATACCCCACACCAACACTTATTATACCTTATATTTTTTTACACTAGCTTATCTCGCCACAAAATCCCCCATGCTCGCCCCAGGGGGAACGCCCCAAGTGGGCGTCTCACAAGTGCCGTCTAAGCCCAAAGGGGCAGTGGTTGGTGAGTGCTTATAAAACTTGATTAATCACTCCAAAATTATGTTATATACTCTGTACTACCTGTTATCAATATTTATATGTAATTCTGATTGTCTTACTTTGTAGATACTTTACTTGGACGCCTCCTGAGGAAGTGGCTTTGCCTCAAAACTGTTGAGGCTCACGTCCTTAAGTATATCAGCATGCCTTCATCTATCCATGTGGGCTTTATACATTGCTCCTTAAGAATGATTATTGTTCTGTAACAGTTCCCAAATTGTACTGTTATCAATCTGTATTGTTCATATAGATTTTTTAGTGTTTATAATTGAATAAACTGAAATTTTATCTACATTGTATGTTGTTATAAGGTACCGCAATAGTCCACAAATTTTCTTTAGGGTGAGGCAGGGCTTGTTTTGGAGTAGTCCTTGCCATTTCCTCCCCAATCCCTCCTATTACAAATGTCAATGTAAGAAAAGTTGCGCTACGTTAAATATTTCTTATGTAAGAAATAGTGTGAACCACTACCATGCAGAAAACCAGGACACACCCGAATCAGGAGTGCATCCTGAGCATCCTAAACTCCTTCAGGTGATGTATACATAAATTCATTGTGAAATAAACAAAATAGCGACAGTTGAAATAAATCATGTGCACATCAATCAATAAATAAAAAAAAACAATGTCCATATGACCATTGATGTCCATATAAAGATGAAATAAAATGAGCAGCGTTTTCTTTAGATGTAATAAAAAAGTAAAAAATATGTGAGTTATAATCCACAGCAGGTATCAAGGTCCAGATATTCAGCCTTAAAATGTCCACAAATGAAAGACAGCTCGATGTAAACTCAGTATGTGATAACCCTTACCGGAACTGGTGGACCCCCTCAAGAGCGGGGTCATGCGAGCAGACAGATACAGCTCTCTGCGGGGACACTTGAATCCTCTGGTATCTCGAGTCCTTTGGTTGCCTTGAGCGGTCCGCGAGGATTTCGCCAAATAGCAGTAAGTGCTTAGCAGCTGGATATCCCCAGTCTGAAAAGAGAAGCACACTCGGGCTCCCAGCCACAAGTGAGCAGACAGAAAGGGACTCCAATCGTGTAGTAAGTTAAAATTCAAAATCTTTAATGTTAACAAGATAAGCAAAAGCTCATAAGACAACATGTACGGAGGTAATGTACAGGGATATTGCACAGAAATATTGTATAAAAGTGCAGGAATAGATAAAAAGCCGGCTAGCTAAAACAAACAATAAAAAACACCCGTGTACTGGGTCACATATGGCGTGATTGCGTCAGCACATGTTTTGCAATACTTTGCGTCTTCCTGGGGCACGGGCGACGTGCTGACACATCATTCAAATAGCATCCACTTAGTACCAAGCCTCACTTTCACTCCAAGTTCGTATTGGCCTATCAGCATAGATGACGTCCTCCTCCCATTTACCCATGAATAGATTGGCCAGGCTGGGGGCCAGAGGTGTGGCCATGGGGGCAAAATTCGGCCCCAGCCTGGCCAACCTCTTCATGGGTAAATGGGAGGAGGACGTCATCTATGCCGATATGAGACCTAAGCTGTTCCTATGGACCAGCTATATAGATGGCGTCCTCCTCCTATGGGATGGTACGCTAGAATCCTTACAGATATTTATGACTCATCTTAACAACAATGGAAGAGGTATAGAATTCAAATATGAAGCAAGCCAACATACTATCAATTTTTTAGACCTAACTATTTGTAATGAAGGTGATAGTCTGGTTACCTCCACGTTTTTTAAAACGACAGATCGTAACTCGTTTATACCTCGAGACAGCTGTCACCACAGCTCTTGGCTAGATTCAGTCCCTAAAAGTCAATTTATTCATATGAGAAGAAATTGCACCAAAATTGACGACTTTGACTCTCACAGTAAAATACTGAGAGATAGACTTGAAGATAAGGGTTATGACATCGCTGCACTTAATGACAAAATGGATGAAGTTCGAACGTTGGACCGCGATCTTTTACTGGCAGATAAACCTGCGGTTTCAGATCGTGATTCTAACAACTTTTCTTGTCCTTTTATCACATGTTATTCCCAGCAGCATTTTTCTATAAAAACACTTATATACAAGCACTGGCATATAATCAAAAATTACCATGTGTTAAGCTCAGTACTTCCTGATAAGCCAAAAGTGGTTTTCAGAGGGGTTCCCCCAATCAAACAAATGGTAGCCCCCACCCCCAGCGTCTGTGATCCACCTATTTACAAATCAATGTTCTTTCAGAACTTGGTCGGGTTTTACAGATGCAATAGGTGTGCTGTTTGTTCCATCAATGCTATCAAGGCTAGGAGAACTGTACAATTTTCGTTTAGTGCTAAAAATCAGGTTTTCCCTATCAAATCCTTTATTACCTGCTCCACCCCCTGTGAGGTCTATCTCCTGACCCGCCCTTGCGGGCTTCAGTATGTTGGCCGTACTGTACGACCCCTGCAGGTCAGGTTGAATGAGCACATTGGGAATATTAAAAGAGGCTTTAAGGGCCATCCTCTTTCTAGACACTATCTGGAGGTTCACCAGCAAAACCCTAGGGGTACCTCCATGATAGGGTTGGATAGGCGTTGGATAGGCTTAAACTCCCATGGAGGGGGAAAAGAGGCGTGCCATTTCAAAGCTGGAAATGAGCTGGATATACAAAATGGGATGTCTCAAACCTTATGGTTTGAATACAGATATAGAAATTAATGCGTTTATTGATAACTCGTAAGAATATTCGATCATGGTTCAACTGCATGGCCTACCACTCTTTGATGGCACGGCTGTGCGTTTATATATGAGGATTTGATTTCATGGAACTTTTCTGCAGACAACCCTTTGTTTAAAATACTCCCCTTTTTATTTTTTATTTTTTGTTTTGGCACTATATGTGTGTTTATTTAAGGTTGGGCAGTATACTATCAAATGCAATTTAACTCTGTTTAATATAGAGACACGATTATGTGTTCTTTATGAATTTCATATTGAGGTTTCGCCCTGTTAGGTTGGAGTCCCAGATTGAGGCTTGGTACCATTTTTGTGGTCCATGTGATCTCTGGGCTCCAATATGTCGTCTGTGCGATAATGAGGCTTGATCTCCGTTTTAGTCAATGGGCTTTTGGAGTGAAAGCGAGGCCTGGTTCCTGAGCGATAACGAGACTTGGTCTTCGTCACAGCCAATACGAACTTGGAGTGAAAGTGAGGCTTGGTACTAAGTGCATGCTATTTGAGTGATGTGTCAGCATGTCGCCCGTGCCCCAGGAAAACGCAAGGTATTGGGAAACATGTAGGGCGGTGCGTTGTGCTGATGCAATCACGCCACATGTGACCCGGTACACGGGTGTTTTTTATTGTTTGTTTTAGCTAGCCGGCTTTTTATCTATTCATGCACCTTTATACAATATTTCTGTGCAATATCCTCGTACATTACCTCTGTACATGTTGTCTTATGAGCTTTTGCTTATCTAGTTAACATTAAAGATTTTGAATTTTAACTTACTACACGACTGGAGTCCCTTTCTGTCTGCTCACTTGTGGCTGGGAGCCCGAGTGTGCTTCTCTTTTCAGACTGGGGATATCCAGCTGCTAAGCATTTACTGCTATTTGGAGAAATCCTTGCGGACCGCTCAAGGCAACCAAAGGACTCGAGAAACCAGAGGATTCAAGTGTCCCTGCAGAGGGCTGTATCTGTCTGCTTGTATGACCCCGCTCTTGAGGGGGTCCACCGGTTCCGGTAAGGGTTATCACATACAGAGTTTACATCGAGCTGTCTTTCATTTGTGGACATTTTAAGGCTGAATATCTGGACCTTGATACCTGCTGTGGATTATAACTCACGTATTTTTTACTTTTTTATTACATCTAAAGAAAACGCTGCTCATTTTATTTTATCTTTATATGGACACCAATGGTCATATGGACATTGTTTTTTCATTTATTGATTGATGTGCACATGATTTATCTCAACTGTCGCTATTTTGTTTATTTCACAATGAATTTATGTATACATCACCTGAAGGAGTTTAGGATGCTCAGGATGCACTCCTGATTCGGGTGTGTCCTGGTTTTCTGCATGGTAGTGGTTCACACTATTTCTTACATAAGAAATATTTAATGTAGCACAACTTTTCTTACATTTACTCTTGAGATTATTACTCATAAACCAGGAGGAATAGTACCTTGTGGGCATTCGAGGAAGTGACGTAGATTTGAAATTAGTTTCCTGTAGAAAAAGAATATATACCTTTTGCTTATGCATATCTTATATTATTTACTTATATCTCTTTTGTGGTGTATTTAGACCTCTGACATTCAGGGATCCAAATTTAATAGTCTTCATGGCGGCTGAAACATAAACCTCAATAAACCCTCTCTGATCAGAGAGACAGCTCCCCAGATAGACTCAAACTCATAAACAATGGATAGACAAAGAATAAACATTGCCCTCCCATAAGAAGCCGAGACACAATGGATATCACTCAAGACTAATGCATCAGAGTTTATCCAGGAAGGTCTGCATCTCTGCAATATAGAAACAAATCTATTGGGATTTGAAAAAGGGGAGAAGCAGGGAAGGAAGGTAAAAAGATAGTTAAAAAAAAATTGAAGAAACAGGAATATACCTGAATACCACGCACCCTCCACTGCTGTGTTGGGGTGCACCCAATAGTAACAGAAGGAAAAGAAAGGAAAGAATAAAAAAAGAGTGGACAGCCTATCTAGATTCCTTCATCTTTATAAAGCTAATTATACCAATAATTCGCACACATCAAAAATTATACACACAGGAAAGAGAGCGATAAAAAAAAAAGGGGGAGGGGTGTGTGTGTTACTACACTTATTCCTCCCTCATCCCACCACCTGACCCTTAAGCCCCTCTTTACATTGAAAACCAAAATTAGCAACTGTAATCTGTAATGACAAGCTAGACTAAGTCTATGTTATTGTGTCCTACAAGATTTTAGAAAATTAATCCCAGTTCAATCGGCCTATGGTGACAAAAAATAAAAAATAAAAATAAAAATGAAATATTGTTTCCCTCTTTCCTTCCTTTTTACTGGAATCCATGGTTCCCATTGTGGAAGCTCAGATAGATATGTCATAGAAGGGTCAGACCAGGGTTCAAGTTCCATTTGTGGAATGTCTAGGTTTTTCGTGAACACTGAAAGGTCCGTTGGTGATCCGTTATATAGGTTTGCCCACTTTTAATAGCCCATGAATGAAAAGGATATCTCCAATTATAGGTAATACCAGCCTCTACAAGGGCCTTAGTTAATGGTTGTAACGATCGCCGCTTGGCGAGAGTTTGACGTGAAAGATCAGAGTATAGCGTAATTTAGGTTCCCTTAGCATCCACCGGACTATGATCACGTGCTTTGTGCAATATCTCCGCTCTGCATTTATAAAAATGCACTCTGTAGAGCATGTCTCTAGGATGAACAGTAGCAGCATTGGCATATCCTGGTAAACGGTGGATACGATCAAGTTCAATGTGTTCCATAGCTGGTTTACCTTGGAGAGTATTAAAGATCTATTTAACCAATGGAATAAGCTCTTCTTGACTTATCTCTTCAGGGATACCTCTAAGACGTATATTATTGCGCCTATGATGATCTTCCATATCATCTATATGTGTCCAAAGTGCCTGTAATTGAGAATGATGATCAATCAAGGCTGTTTGTACTTCTGAAAGACCTGTAATCACTGATGGAATAGTTTGTTCCACAGCCTTCACTTGATCATGAAAGCTATGAAGTCTTTTCTGTAGCTCAGCCATGTTTCTTTTATGGCTGTCCTCCATTCGATGAAACAGATTCCAAATCTCTCTTGGTTGGTAGGCAATAAACTTAGGTATTTCTCTAGACGATCGTCTGTGGGGTACTGTTCATTTTCACTGCCCGCTTTGTCTTGTACCTGGGAGGCATTATTGGGGCTACGGTTGGAGTTTTTGAAATGTTGTTGTTGCTGTTGTGCCCCATAACCACTTCAAGTGCTTCTAGCGGGCTCCATATTGGAGGATCTATGTGACGTGGTATGTTCTCGGGTACTGTGAAAGTAGGACTCTACATCTGCCCTTTCATTGGATAGTTCTGGCATAGTTGTTTTTGAGGTTTCCTCTTGCTACTTTTGCTCATCTTGATGCCCCAAGTTATTTAATCCCAGCTAGCACCAATTATGGCAGTTCAAACCAATAGTTTACGACAATTATAACAATTGTACTGGTCCGTACCAAGGATTAAAGCCACCAATGGTGTATTTAATCAAGAGCTATGAAGACAGGGGATAAAAGCTATAGAAACAGACAGTAAGACCATCAAGCCTATCCACTGCTGCAGGGAAAGTCAGCCAAAGGTAGCCACATTTCAACTTTGTCCCTTTGTTTATATCAATAGTATGAATAGTTTGAAAAATCCATAAAAAAAAAAAAGAAGAGGAGACGTCTCAGATATTCAAAACAATGGATACTATAGCTGAATGTAGTTTCTGGATATACAAAATGCTAACTCTGATGGAAATTTAGCTGGTTTAGCAGATTTAGTAAGCTAGCAATAGTCACTTTAGTGTAAACCATGGAATAGCACGGTGCATCCAGTTTTAAACTACAACCCACCCATCCCATAACAGGTCCCCACTCCCCAACTACTGTATTTGCAAAGGAATAGCTTTTGTAAAGCTGGAAAACAGAGCTGTGAAACAGTTCAAAGATTAGTAGATAGCCAAAACAGGTCAAATGAATGGCTGGCAAATTAGAGAAAGGGGGTAGAGGGAGCTGCAGCTTCAGAAGCAGCCAAACAGACTCACTCGGGATAGTTTTTTTTCTTTTTCTTGCTTCACCCCTTACAGCGTTTTAGCAACCTTTATTATGCAGACTCATGGCTCCAGGCGTTCTCTGGACAGAGGGGGTAGGGGGGACTGCAGCTTCAGAGGCAGCCAAGCAGCTTCATTCAGGATAACAGATAGTAAATCATGTTTGTTTTGTTTTTTTTGGTTTATTTTATAGCACTTTAACAACCTATTAGGCAGACTCACTGTTTACGGCTCCAGGCATTCTCTGGATAGTGTCAGGATAAATTTGGAGCAATTTCAGCAAACCCAGCTGACAGGGTAAACATAAAAAAAAGCACCTTTGTGGGAGACCATTCAATCCCGATCATATCTGGGAGATTCCAAAACCGACATAATTAACATTATTAGTGATAATGCAGCTCCAAGCAGATTTGAGTGAGCCTAGGCAGCGGTACGGTATGTCTTTTTTTAGCAAGAGGTGCTCGCTACCTAAGCAGCTCCAGACTCCAACCCACATCAGGTAAGCCCCACTAATGGCAGCAAGTACTACCTCCAGGAACACAGACAGTAGGAATACCACATCTAGACTTCCAGGCAGCCTGAATCAGAAAGATCAATGCCGGGCCATCAGCTAATCCGCTGGGGAATCAGCTGAGCAATCAGTGTCAGGGGCTCCCTGCATAGTGCAGCAGCCGCTACATGAAAAGACTGGAGACTCAGGAGCTCAGATAGAAGATATCCTCACACGCCCATCCTCAGCCCAGGGCAGACGGGATTTGTAGTGTAATGCTGTGTATACACAACCGGACTTTTCGACAGCAAAGGTCCGACGGAACAAATCCGCCGGACAATTCGATAGCGTGTGGGCTTCATCGGACCTTTGCTGTCGAAAAATCAGACAGACTTTAGAAATAGAACATGTTTCAAATCTTTCCGACGGACTTGAGTCCGGTCGAAAAATCCATTCGACGGTATGCTAGTCCGACGGGCTAACAACGACGCAAGGGCAGGTATTGGCTACTGGCTATGAACTTCCTTATTCTAGTCCAGTCGTACGTCATCGCGTTTGAATCAGTCGGACTTTGGTGTGATCATGTGTAGGCAAGTCTGTTGCGTCGAAACTCCATCGAAAGTCCGTCAAAAAGTCTTTCGGAGTTCAGTCCGTCGAAAGTCCGCTCGTGTGTACACGGCATTACATGTTGCATTCTAAATATGGGTGTAACATGCAACATGTTCTGGAAGGCGAACTTAGGTTTTAAAGGAAATATCAGTAAAGAGTCCAATTGTTAGAAACCATGAAATCAGACTGAGGCAGAAGTACAGTTAAATCACACTTTTTTAATAATAAAAGTAAACAGAACAAATGTAGCAGCCAAAGTACAGTAACCGGAACGGATAGTCAACCAAGCCAGAAGTCAGGGATCCAAGTAGTGGAACAGCAAGCAGGATCTGGAGCCAGAAGAGATGTTAGCACAGCCAGTCTGCAGGAACGCAGGAGATAGTTTCTTGTGAAATGACCAAGGGGAAGGCAGAGCTCCTCTGGACTGGACGGCTTAAGTAGGCAGGACTGACGAGCAGGATCATCAATAGCTGAGTAACTGTGGAGAGAGATGGGAGCTGGAAATTAGCCGACAGCTGAGCAGCCAGCATAGAGAAGGAAGGTCTGAGCCCAGCCCTGACGCCAATATCCTCTTATGGGATCTTCTTTTCTGGCACTGTGTCTCTTTGCCTAAAATATAAAAAAAACTTCTTCTTCTAACGTACCTAAAAGTATGGAGGGCTTTACACCAACTCATCAACGATTTTTTCTTTAAAGTGCACCTGTGCCCAGACTATGGACATTAAAGCAGAACTCCAGCCAAGAATAACATGATAAAAAAGAATTGCTCCTCCCCCCAAAAATAAATAAATAAGAAAAACAGCTTTAGATGCATTATTCAGCTTTGATACACAGATTTCCCCTCCAGTAATTTTTTCAGATATATCTTGTTCAATGGCCAGCATCATTCAATGATAACTTCTGAGCCCAAGTCATCCTGAATCTACTTCAGCCTGTGACTGGACGGTAAAAAGAGAAGTAGTACAGTCATGAGCTCACCTCTCAGATACTCTGCTTTTTCCACAGATTGCCTTGCTTCTTAACAGCACACAAGTGGTTGGCATTGTACTGTTCCTTCCGCTAAACCTGCAACTCTCTTATATAAAATCACGTACCTGTAAGTCATTTTGCTCAAGTGGTTGTATGGGGTGATGCCTGCAACTGCAGGCATGACCCCGGTACCGTTTTTCTAGAGTCGACGGTCGGCTTTCTTGTAATAACAACCGATGTGGCTAAGTGGCTGTTAATACAAGCAGCAGGAGGGAACATCCCGCCCCCTTCCATGGTTCAACCAGGCTCTCCTGTCCCATCCCATCCCCCGAACATCGCTGGAATCTGCTTTGATCAGGTCTCCGATCTAGTAACCCAGAAGCAGCGTAACTTCCGGTTTACTCGGCAGCCTACGGCCCCAGTTTTAAAAAATCCACAGTATTCAAAAACGCTGGACTTGGCATTTTGAATACTTTTAAGTGCAGAGAAGGGGTTTGGGGTCTTTCAGACCCCAGAGCCCTCCATAAAGAGTACCTGTCACTGTCTGTTACTGTCACAAGGGATGTTTACATTCCTTGGGACAGCAATAAATGTGATCAGAATTTTTTTTAAAGGGACAGGGTAAAAAAAAATAAAAAAAATAAATAAATAAATAAGAAAAAAAAATTTTTTTTATAGCACCCCATCCCACTGTGCCTGCGTGCCAAAGCCAACGCATAAGTAAGTCATGCTTGCAAATGTAAACAGTGTTCAAACCACAAATGTGAGGTGTCGCCACGACTGTTCGTGCGAGAGCAATAATTCTAGACTTCCTCTGTAACACTAAACAGGTAACCATTAAAAATTTTAAACCGTCACCTATGGAGATTTTTAGGTACTGTAATTCATTGCCATTCGACGAGTGTACCCAATTTTAAAGTGTGATATGTTGGGTATTTATTTACTTGGTGTAACATCTTTCACATTATACAAAACAATTGGGCTAACTTTACTGTTTCGTTTTTTTAATTTATTGAAGAATATTTTTTCCCAAAAAATTGCGTTTGAAAGATCACTGCGCCAATACAGTGTGACATAAAATATTGCAATGGCCGCCATTTTTTTCTCTACGGTCTCTGCTAAAATGTATGTATAGATATAGATATATCTATATATAGATACATCTATATATATAATAGTTGGGGGTTCTAAGTAATTTTCTAGCAAAAAATACTGATTTTAACTTGTAAGCAAGAAGTGCCAAAACTAGGCCTGGTCATTTAATGACGTATTAATGACTACAGAGCTGCATTTGTGTCTTTTATATCTGCTTAAATTTACAAATTCTGGGGGGGCGTGGCCGAAAGGAGATCTGAGCAGACGTGCCTGGGGTGAGCTCCTCCAGGCATAGAGCACACCTGGAGATATACTCACCCACGGACCAGCGCTGACCCTGCTTGTGCCTCAGACAGTGATACAGACAAGGAGGGAGCTGTTTGAGACCGAGATCGCGGCGTTCGCGATGATCGCAGAGCTCCGGGCCGACTGTTAGGAAAGGCCGCGGCTCCGGCCTACTCACGGGGAATGGTGGCCATCTTGCTGCACCCAGAGGCCGTGCCGGCCCTGTCTCCGGCCGCTACACGTGCCCTACCTCCTACACAATCATTGGGGACATTCAGCCTGCTACTGGGGTCCTGTGATCCCCTCCGTACCGCTCTAGGAGGCCTGCCAGAGGGACCTGGTGACGGCGGCCATATTGCTACACCCGGCGGCCTATCTATCTCTCTTGGGCCCAATCTGAACCCCCGCCACCCACAGGAATACCTTGGCCTGGCCAATTGAGACCCCCGACGGGGATATTTAGTGAACATTCACCCCAGCATGTACTTATGGTGCTGCCCTAGCTCCAGAGACTGAATGTGGCGGCCATCTTGCTACACCCTTGAAGCCCCCTGTCTCCTCTGGGCCTAATCTTAGCCTCACCCACCCCCTGGGGGCACCCTGATCTGACAGACTGTGGCCCTAGACGGGGGCACTAGCAAGCATCTACCCCCATAAGTACATGAACTGTCACCACGGCCCTGAACACGATTGGCGGCCATCTTGCTCCACCCAAGCTGCGGTATCTACATAGGCTCCTGATATTCTTACCCCTCTGAGCCTGGATCGCTCTCTACACAGCCACAAGAGAAGCCCAACAGGGTCGGCGCCCACCAGTGGTCCCCATCCATACAACTTTGCAGAGAAGCAGGACAGACCATGTATGGCTAAGCAATGAGCTGCTGAGCTCCGTAACTGCCCGTAGCTGACAGGCTATTCTTCAGTCGTCGCACATCTTTGAAAAGCATGTCCACACACAGTGCTCGATCTACTGAGTCCAAGGACCTACAACAGGGCACAATCCAACGATACCTGCTCCGCACATCCCAGTCTGATTCCCGCACTCCCAAAGACAAGATGGCGTCCACTCGAAACCCGGGGAAAAGCAAGCCTCCTCCTCCCACCCAGCCGGCGACAGACAGCAGCGAGGATTCGGATGGCCCTTCCGTCCTGCACTCAGACCTATCAGATTTGGCGTCCAGGTCTGAGACCCCTGCTGCCCCTCTTTCGGACACGGGTCCTAGAGATGTGGCCCCTCAAGCTTCAGGAGGAGCGAATAGATCCGAGGCCTCGACCCTTCTGGCAGCCTTCAGAGCGGAGTTTGAGTCCTGGACGATCAAAATGGAGACCTCACTCCACAAAGACCTCCAGGCCCTCCAACAGCAGGTCTCGACTAATAAGACCGCAGTGTCTGCCCTAACTGACATTCAATCTGATCATGCAGCCCGCATCACGTCCCTTGAGCAGGCCTCCAGGGAGCACTTGCACCGTATACAACAACATCAATTGCGCATAGAAGACGGAGAAAATAGGAGCCGCAGGAATAATATACGGTTACAGGGCATACCAGAGGCCACAGCGGGTACAGACTTAAAACCTTCCGTCATTGCCATCCTCAACATAGTCCTGGGCAGAGAGGTTTCATCTCCCATTGAACTAAACCGGTGCACAGAGTGGGGGGGCCGAGGAGAGAACAAAGTGACCGTCCACGCGATGTCCTCTGCAGGGTTCATTATTACACCCTTAAAGAAGAACTTATGCGCAAGGCATGGCGTTTGGGTCCCGTGGACTTTGATGGTTCTGCTATCAACTTATACCCAGACCTCTCTCGCAACACTCTCCACATGTGCCGAATGGTCCGCCCACTACTAGATCTGATACGCCAAGCCGGAGCAACTTATACGTGGGGACACCCCTTCAGTATTAAGGTGACCAGAGCTGAGCACAAATTTATCCTCTCCGACCCGGATCAACTCCCAGCCTTTTTCAGCTTTCTGGAACAAGACCCAATTGAGGTACCGAACTGGCTGGACCCGCCGGATGACCGCATTAGAGTGCAAATACGGGACCCTCTCCCACAACGACGCAGGCAGCCGAGGTCCAGATCACATTCTATAGGCCCCAGAATACGTCAGCCTACCTCCCCAGAAGCTTAAGGTACTTTTAAGACGTTACATGAAGCCATTTCAACGTTCCCCACATGACTAGCACCCTCTCAGTGCGCTGCTCCTCTCTTGTCTCCTGATCAGGTTGAGGTTTGGAATCCCCACTACCCCTCTACAGAATTTTTGGAGGTTTTTTTTGTTGTTTGTTTTTCCCTTTTTACATTTTTCCTCCTTTGTTCCACCGGATTTCAGCAAGATATGTTACGCTAGGAGACAAGATGACCTGCTCCGTACCCCAATGTCTCAGGATAGAGGGAGCAATACATAGGCAGGCCTTCTCCCTGCCCTTCGCTAGTGTATTGTACCTGGCTGGGGTTCGGGAGAGGCTAAAGGACTGCAAATTTCTGATGTTTGATTTGATTATGCTATTATTGAGTTTCTAACATATTCTACCACATTGGCCTTATATTTAGGTATTTAGGGGAAATGTTCCACCTGGATACAGGTAGAGGGGCCGATAGATGGTCTGGATGGGTCCACGGTCTCTTGCCATTATCCACATGGACACCTCTAGCTCTCCGTATACGGTTTCTCATACACTGCTTAGTCTCACCTTAAAATGTTATTACACATTGTTACTGACTTCAGTATTATTACACAGAATTGTTTCCGGGGCCCCTGTTGGGGTCTATGGATAGCATATGTTGAAAATGTTCACTTCCCCCTTCCCAAGATGTTATTTTGCAGATTGATGTCTCCTCTGTGAGGGAGGGAGGGTGGGCTTGTGCGGAGTCATTTGCCCACGCGGACCGCCACCCTCCTTCACAGACGATCTGATGTGTGTTCTGCTGTTTAAATGTTTGTTACACTGATGTGCCTCAAGTAAGCTACATATGCCTGTCATGCTACTGGGCTCACGGCTCAGACTCTCCACTTCGACCTCCCACCCTCAATAGGCCGGGCACGGATAGTGCCTTTATACGTGATTTTTCACGTGGTGTCCCACTTTCGTGGACCCCTTAGATTTGTTAGGCTCCTTATTTAGGTGTCCCCCCTACCTAGTTCTGTCCTGGTATATTTTTGCCACCTTATAATCCCCCCCCCATCCCTCTTTCTCCCTCTGTTGTCTCTAAGCTGACTCTCTTCTTCTCATTCCACTATGGCCCACACAGTACTATCCCATCCTCGCCTGAAATTTTGCTCCTACAATGTAAATGGCCTCAATATAGCATCCAAGAGAGGGCAAATCCTCTACCAAATGCATAAACAACAGGTCAATGTGTTACTGTTACAGGAAACTCATTTCTACACAAACTCCACCCCTTCCTGCTCCAACAGGCACTTTAACAGATGGTTTCACAGTACAAACCCTTCTCAGAAAACCAAAGGCGTTTCTGTTGCCTTCTACAAAACGCTTCCGATTGACCTGATAGACCAGATCTCGGACCCCCAGGGAAGGTATGTGTTCGTAAAGTTCTCCTTATGGGGCACGAAATTCACTATTGCCAACCTCTACCTACCAAATACTAATCAAATATCGTCTGCTCTGCGGTACATGAGGATCTTGTCGGAATTTGCAGAGGGTAAAATAATCATAGGCGGGGATTTTAACGCCCCCCTGGATCCACTCTTAGACTCATCAACATCTCGCTCATCCATCTCCTTTACTAAGTTAAGGGCATTTAAAGGGGCTATATACGATTTACGTCTAATCGACATTTGGCGGGTTCTGTTCCCCAAAAATCGCAACTATACCCACTTCTCACAGGTCCATCACTCCTATAGTCGTATAGACTATTTTCTTCTTGACCACAGCTGTTTGGATTGGTCACCTGAATGTGAGATAGACTCAATGGTTTGGTCCGACCACTCGCCTATATATCTGACACTAATGATTCCCTCCACACCGGTGAGGGAGTGGACGTGGAGGCTGAATGACTCCATTCTCACAAACTCTGACTGTTCCCAAAAGGTCTCAGAAACCATTTCTAATTTTTTAATAGATCATGCATCAGACACTACCTCGCTACCCATACAATGGGAGGCACTTAAAGCTGTCCTGCGAGGAATCTTTATTCAGATGGGGACCTGCTTGAAAAAGCTTCGGCTCGCACCTATGCAGACAGACTTGCATTACATCAGTACCGATTCCAAGATAAATGCGGTAGACCGTTAGCTCGCACCCTTCACCCAAACACGTCTTCCACATTTATACCCCAGATTCGGGCCCCCTCTGGAGAAATGCTCAGTGAGCCCTCCAAGATATCACAAACATTCCGAGATTTCTACCAAACACTATACAATCTTTCACCCGGCGTCTCTTCTAGCCCCACCCTTACACCTGACACCGATAGACAGTCTTATATTGAGGAGACAGAGCTCCCTACATTGGACGGCGATACTGCAGAAGAGCTAGAACAGGTAATTACAGCGGATGAGGTCTTGGGGGCGATAGCGGCCACCCCGTCTGGTAAAAGCCCGGGGCCCGACGGCTTCACCCCTAAATTTTACAAGACATTTGCTCCCCTATTGACCCCCTTCTTGGCTAGAGTATTCAACTCCATATCGGAAGGCTTGGCATTTCCTCCACAAACGCTTGAAGCCCACATTACCATTATCCCAAAACCAGATAAGGACCCTACTTTGTGCGCTAATTATAGGCCCATATCGTTAATTGGAGTGGACTTGAAAATATACGCCAAAATTTTAGCCACTAGATTGAAGCCGCTTCTCCCCCGCCTCATACACCTGGACCAGGTGGGCTTTGTAAGTGGTCGCGAGGCAAGAGATAACACCCTGAAATCTCTGCTTCTTACCAACTATGCATGCACCCATGATGTCCCTCTATGTCTTTTGACAGTCGATGCGGAAAAGGCATTTGACCGGGTTGACTGGCAATTCCTCCAGATGTCTTTAAAACAGATAGGTCTGGGCCCCAAAATGCTATCCCGAATTATGTCCCTTTACTCCTCTCCTTCTGCTAGAATACGGGTGAACGGCTCATTATCACCTTCATTTTCCATCCATAACGGGACACGACAAGGCTGTCCTTTATCTCCCCTTCTTTATGTCCTTGTTATGGAACACCTGGCAATTGCCTTGCGCAATAACCCTAACATCTGTATCGATAGGCCCTATTCATTCCAAACTGGCTCTCTTTGCGGATGACCTACTAATGTTTGTAACCCAACCCCATCTATCTTTAACACATATTATGCAGGAATTCACGAGGTTTGGGAAGCTGAGCAATTTCAAAGTGAATCATACTAAGTCAGAAATACTGAACATTTCTTTATCACAGGAGGCCCTCCGCCAAGTCTCCATTAAGTTTCCCTTTAAAACAGGCTCCACTTCCATCCGTTACCTCGGAATCCAAATACCCACAGAAAGGTCCCAATTGTTCTCTCTGAACTATGCTCCCCTTCTGCTTAGAACCAAGACTGATCTATCAAACTACACGAAAAAACGCCTATCGTGGCTAGGCAGGGTGAATGCTCTAAAAATGGACGTCCTCCCTCGGTTTCTTTATTTGTTCCAGACAATTCCCATTTCAATACCCTCCTGGTTCTTTAAGAAACTCCGCCAACTGTTCTCCTCCTTTATCTGGGGGGGGCTCGTCCTCGGATAAGCTATGAGACGCTATCGCTCCCCAAGATTCGTGGTGGAGCTGGAGCTCCGGATGCCTCTATATACTATAGAGCAGCAGTACTAACACGTATAGTTAACTGGTTCCATCATTACCCCACCAAATTATGGGTACAAATAGAGAGCCATCTCAATTCAACAGATCTCCGCGCACTACCGTGGACGCCTACTGAATTCCTAAAAGGGGGATTACCCCTGAGCGACCTCACCCGACAAACTATACAAATTTGGACCCGAATGAATTCCTCCAAGACCCTATCTCCTCTGAAAGGACCCATGACTCCACTGTTTGGAACTCTGGCTTTTCCACCGGCCCTACAAGTAGAGAGTTTTGGCCCGTGGTGCAAGAAGGACCACAGACGACTTGCCAAAGTCCTGCGTTCAGATTCTTCTCTGATTCAAGACGCTCCCTCCGGCCCACCTTCCCATACTTCAACGCACTGGCTGCAGAGGCAACAGGTGCTATCTTTTATTCGAACCTTCCCATCCTTACCTGATGTACTTACTGACACAACAGACTTGGAGAACATGCTGCTCCAGATTGACCCTCCTATGCATGTGGTCTCCCAACTATACTCTCTCATACATATGGTCTATAATCCTGACCTCCCCCCATACACACAGGCCTGGAGGGAAGATTTGGGTCACCCCATCTCACCTGTAGATTGGCAAAAGTGTTTTATTCTGACTCATAAAATATCCTTAGCCTCCAAATCGCAAGAAAAGGGATTCAAATTACTGACCCGTTGGTATAGATGCCCCTCGACATTACGATGGATAAACCCGGCACTACCGGATACCTGCTGGCGTTGTTTGTCATCAAAGGGAACCTTACTCCACATTTGGTGGGAGTGCCCCCCTGTGCGGAGGTTCTGGCAAAAGATCCTCGATCTGTACTGCAGACTCATGGCGACCTCGGTTGCATCCTCTCCTGAGGTAGCCCTGCTATCTATGCTCCCTGGCCCGCTTAAATTGGTCAAAAAAGACGTTCTGCGTCACTTTTTGGCGGCAGCTAGAACGGTTCTGCCCAGACATTGGAAGTCGACAAGCATGCCTTCCCTGGGGGATTGGGCAATTGAAGTGGACCAAATTAATAGACTGGAACGAATGTTGTCGCAGGAAACGGGTAAGGAGGAACAATTTTCCAAGACCTGGACCTCGTGGTCTATCTTCCGCTATTCCGCTGAATTTATTCCATGGGCTACAGAGGACTCCACTAATGCAACTGTGTGACCAGAGTGGAATGTCTTTCTCTTAATATCTGTATTCCTTACTCCCTTGTCCCCTCTATTCCTACTCCTCTTTTTCTCTTTCTCCCCTTATATGTTACAGCGCTATACGATCACCTAAATCATTCTCTCTAATCTCATCAGACAAATAATGTGACACACACTGAGCTTCCCCATCAGAGAAAATACATTTAACACAGCAACAATAGCCCTAGCTTGTTTGCAATAGGTGGACGCCACTCGTTGAGTGGATAGTGGTGCTCACCTGCACTTTAATCAGCTTAGACGGTATAGCTACGCAGGCTTAAATATCAAACCAAATCAATAAAAGCTCACAAATTGCTTAAAACATAAGATGATATGTTACCAGTATCGCAATGATGTCTATTTCTATTTTTATGTGTTTTTGTATGACATAACTGTATACTGTACATTTTTCCTTTCTCAATAAAATAAGATTGAATTAAATTTACAAATTCTTTACAAGCAGTAAAACAGCCAACACTGGCTTCTCAAGCTGCTTGTACTGTGAAGTAATTCCTTCCAAAGAACCCACAAAGATCACAACGACTCTAGAGCAGCACTTATAGGCTAAAGGTGGCCTCAAATGCGGCCCCAGACATCACCAAAGGGCAGCACATATGTTCAATATACAGTTGCAAGAAAAAGGATGTGAACCCATTGTAATTAACTGGTTTTCTGCAGTCATTTGCCATAAAAATGCAAACTGATCCTTTAAGTCACAACAATAGACAAGCACAGGGAGGTTGATTTACTAAAGGCAAATATACTGTGCACTGTAAATGCACTTTAAGTGCAATTGCTCTAGATCTGAGGGGAAGTTCTGAAATGAGGGGAAGCTCTGTTAGTTTCTATCATCCAATCATGTAAAAACAACAGGGCCGTCTTTAAGACAGGGCAAAAGGGGCAGCTGCCCTGGGCCCCATCATTATTGTTTTTATTGTGAGGTGGGGTGTTCAGAGAAGGAATTACTGTTTAGGTGAACAGGTGAGCAAGGAGGGGATGTATAGAGATAAGGAAGGTGGGTGCAAATATGAACAGAGGAGGCAGGTAGAGTTAAAGGGGTGGAGGGTTGGAGTGGAGAGGAAGGGGGAGGTTTGGGGTGCAGAGGTTAGCAGGGGTTTTAGGATTTAAAGGTGTACTGACAGGGTGTATAAAGATGTAGGTAGCGTGTCTGGCTGCCCATTCATTTCAATGCGCTGCTCTATGTGCTAGAAATGTGGAAGAAAGTCCCTAATGCTTTTTCAAAATCACACAATTCCACAGCACATGTCAGCAGATGCGTGAGGGTGTCATTAACCGCTTGCTGACCGCCTCCTGTAGATATACGTCGGCAGAATGGCACGGCTGGGCAAAGTAACGTACCTGTTGCGAGCTCCGTGACTGTGCCCGCGGGACCCGCGGACTCTATGTCCGCCGGGTGCCTGCGATCAGGTCACGGAGCTGAAGAACAGGGAGATGCCAGTGTAAACACAGCATCTCCCTGTTCTGCCTAGGGACAGGACACTGATTGTCTGCTCCCTCTCATCGGGAGCAGCGATCAGTGTCGTGTCACTGTTAGCCCATCCCCCAGGCAGTTAGAATCACTCCCTAGGACACACTTAACCCCTTCCCTGCCCCCTAGTGGTTAACCCCTTCACTGCCAGTGACATTTTTACAGTAATCAATGCAATTTTATAGCATTGATCGCTGTATTAATGCCAATGGTCCCAAAAATGTGTCAAAATTGTCCGATGTGTCTGCCATAATGTCGCAGTCATGATAAAAATCGCTGATCACCGCCATTACTAGTAGAAAAAAAATTATTAATAAAAATGCCATAAAACTATCCCCTATTTTGTAGACGCTATAACTTTTGCGCAAACCAATCAATAAACGCTTATTGTGATTTTTTTTTACCAAAAATATGTAGAAGAATACGTATCGGCCTAAACTGAGGAGAAAAATGTTTTTTTTATATATTTTTTGGGGATATTTATTATAGCAAAAAGTAAAAAATAATGCTTTTTTCAAAATTGTTGCTCTATTTTTGTTTATAGCAAAAAAAAATAAAAACCGCAGAGGTGATCAAATACCACCAAAAAAAAGCTCTATTTGTGGGAAAAAAAAGGACATGAATTTTGTTTGGGAGCCACGTCGCACGACCGCGCAATTATCAGTTAAAGCGACGCAGTGCCGAATCGCAAAAAGTGGCCTGGTCATTTGGCAGGCAAATGGTCCGGGGCTGAAGTGGTTAACAATTAAGGGGAGTGCTGTGTATCTCAAAAACGGGTTAAAATCCTGCGCTTATCCTACACTTCTGGTGAAGGGAATTGTGACTATTGAAATGGAGAAATCAAACACATAAATAAATGAAAATATATAGTTTCTCCGTAATAGGCTTCAGCTGGGAAAGGAGACTTCTTTTCTGAAGCCTATTATGGACAAAATAGTCGGGTGGAGCCCATTGTGAGACGTCTAACCGTTTGAGCTGGTTGGTGTAAACCACCGCTCTGTTTTTTATGTGCATTTATTTTTGCTGATGTTTGGTTGCCTTGATGTAAGCTTTTATTGTGCTGTTTTAATAAACCCTTTTCTTGAAACATATTGCACTACAAGGCTATCCTCTTCTTCCTTTTCACTCTGGGACTTATCCTAGAGCTGCCAGATTGGATACCAGCTTTTCCAAAGATACAGTGATTCCTGCATCCATTGAAAAACCGGGTCCACTTTTACAGCTTAAGGTGTTGGAGCCTGATGGGATCATTGTCCAGTGTCTGATACCACTGTTATCTGAAAGTTGGTTCTTTTTACAGCCCAGTCTGTTGGAACATGAAGGGATTCTTATGCAATGCTTGAAACTACTGCTATCTGGTAAGAAGTGAATCTATGTGGTGATGGAATATTAAAGTCTTTGTGTTTTGAAGAGCACTGAAGTTCACTTATATTAGGTTCACCCAATTCCTTTGAAGAGCACAGCATTTCTCACATATTTGGTTCACTCAGTTCCCTTTTGTATAAGGGTTTGTCAGTTGGACATTTTTCATGCACATTTTGTTTGCACCTTTTATGAACTGAATCGTATATTTTTCCCTTTAGGAGTCATTTCATCCAATTTTTTAATATATTTTTATACACTTGTTTTTGTAAGAGTGGACTTTATGCCCTTAAATTTTGCCATGTGTATTTTTGCACTGTGAATATTCTTATAGATTAGTGCACCTGTTTCTTTTAATTACCAGTGCTGTGTATCTGCTAAAGGGCAGCACATTTCTGTGGTGTCAGTAAAACGATTTTGCATGCGTTCCCGACACACACAAATGTGAACGCAGGCTAAATGTCTCAGTCACAATGGTGTTCAGTGTAAATCTCCTCATTACATTGGGGCTTGGTGTACAATCATTTCATTCACACTAGTGGCCAGTGTGAAGGTCCCACTTACATTGGTGGTCAGTGTAAATCCCTCCTTACATTGGTGGTTACTGTGAATGCTTCTATTACATTGGTGGTCAGTGTAAACCCCTATTACATTGATGGTCAGTGTTGAAACTCATCTTTATTTAGGTAGTCAGTAAAAAAATCAGCATTGCCATTGATCACACCCTCCTCTCTCCCCAGCACTGTCACTGATCCCAAGAGTTCTAGGATCCCTAGGAGTTTTCTGTCTATTGATGGATCCCCTCACCACCCCAGTCCATGGTGTGCAGGCAGTGAGGAGATGATGAGCTGTAACCTCTAGCAACCAATCAGTGAGCAGTAATGATGTGCAGTAGCCTCTAGCAACCAATCAGTGAGCAGGATTAATGTACAGTAATCTGTAGCAATCAAAAAAACAAGCAGAAATCATGTGCTGTAACTTCTAGCAACTAACCAGTGAGCCGTAATGTGTGCTGTAACCTCTAGCAACCAGTCAGTAAGCGGTAATGATACACTGTAACCTCTGGCAACCAATCGCAATCACTGCCTGATCCGATTCAGCAAACTGATTTTGAGTCTAGCTGCTATTTATTGTATGTCTCAGAGCAGGTGGAAAGCGAAATTGCATGGGGGAGGGGGGGGGGGGCTAGAAAATGTTTGCCCAGAGTCCAATTAATATTAAAGATGGCCCTGACAAACAAAAATGTGTTTTATTATTTTCCTTGCATGTGATTGAGTATTCTTTGCAAAGTGAAGCTTTACCTCATATTTGCTTTTAGTAAATAAACCCCTATGAGCTTATGGAAATGCAGACACTTCAAACAAAGTTGGAACCAGTACACGGCAAAGGCTGCACATAATACTATTCTCTGTAACAAGGTCCCTATGTATTTTTCTATACAACGTCTAATTGTTATAAGTAAACCTGCATCCCCATTTTACATGCCACCTAGCCTATACTATAATCAATGCTTTTAATGAGAAGTCTTACCTACCACTCACTGCAGATGAAGTGTATGGACAGTATGGTGTTATACCTCATTGTATGATGTCCCGTTGCTCTTTAACATGTTTTATTGCACAGTACCCTTTATGAAAAATATTTTAACAAAAAAATTAATAATAAACACTCTCATGCAGTCTTCTGTTATTCATTTTTGTTCTGTCCATACCAGCTGTAATTTCAGACGAACCATACAGTGGAAGGTGCTACCTAATTGACAGACCGCAGGCATGAATGGAACAAATTTAAATTTGTAATCTTTCACATTGATGGTTTTAGGTACTGGTAGGGCTTTTTTTCTCTGAGGATATGTGCAGAAACTCCCCCCTTCTGAGTCACTTCTTGTCTCCACCCCCTACCCACCTCTGAGCAACATCCCTTAGTTCCACCCCCTACATAATTCCCATTATCGCCCCTTTTAGAGAATACAGAACCAATATAATTTTGTGGCAAGTAATTTATATAGAATTTGTTAATAATAACAAGAAAAGCAGTCAAGAAGACCCCCTGCAGCCAGCAGCAATATACCCTTCTGATTTTCCGAGCATGTGTACACAAGTCCGTTAGACTAAAGTCCAAAGTACAAACACACATGTTCGGAAGCCAGAATCGGTCGGTCTTTTAAACTAGCGTTCGTAATTGAGAATTAACATTCGTGACATAGCAAATTATGAAATCTCGAAATGCAGGACACATTCTCTACTTCTTTAGTGGGATAATAATGAAGCTGCTTTGCTGGTGATACTGATTATTATTGCAAACAAATAATTTTCTAGTGATATCAAGAATAATATTATTATGCTTATTTTCTTTTTTTTTTTTTGTTTTGTTTTTTTGGTGCAAGTTACCACAACACCATTATCCCCTAGTTTTTTAAGATTAAAGATACAACTGTAATGTTGGTGTTCCTTGTTAATTTGTCATTGTATTTTTTTTTAATGTCACTGCCTACTCTCAAACTGTCATTTGAAGTTTAACACATAGCCAATTATTATTCTCCACATTTTTTTTATTGTGCATTAAAAAAGAAAACAAATAAAATTAGACATATTATCTGCCAATAGAACTTAACCAAAACGTGCATTCTATGCATCCAAAAATATAGAAAATATAACAAATCAAATCATTATTATTCAACCAAAAAAATAAAATAAAAGCCTCATGCATGTGTCCTGCTTCTTAATATAGGAGGTCAACAATGCCAAGACTTGGTGAAAGCAGGGGTCCGTCATCCGGAGATAATTCCGAAAATCATCCGGATTATTCTCCTGGAGCTCCCGCAGCAATGGCATATCACATAATTGGTCACGATTAATAAAGCAACCAATTTTTGGTCCAAGAAATCCTCCTCCTCCTGTTCCTGGACTGGACTTGGGTCAAAGCAATAACTCCAAGGCCAATAAAAAAATAACGCGCTATCTCCTCTGATTCCGCAACATGGCTGGTTGATGAACGGGCGTTCAGAAAAGCACGAAATGAAAAGCGCAAAATGAAAAGCACGAAATGAAAAGCGCAAACTGAAAAGCACAAACTGAAAAGTGCAAATCAACACTCACCAAACTTCTACTAACACGAAATTAGCAGAAGGAGCCCAAAGGGTGGCGCATGACAATTGAACTTCCTCTTTATCGGCTCATAGTACGTCACTACGTTCATGTTTGTTGGCCAGCAATTGCTTGATGTTTGTATGCAAGGCAAGTTTTGGGCCAATGCCCTTCAGACAAAAGTCCTAGGTTTTTTTCTGCTGAAAATCTGATCGTGTGTACAAGGCTTAAGAGGCCAGCCACTCTTACCTGGCTGCTTAAGTAATCTCTCCTCAAAGCATGGCTCCACCCCAGCCCCTATCAGGGAACTCTATATTAACCTGTGCACTGCAAGCCAGCCCTGCTCATCAATATTGTGTGTTTGGTTTCTGTGTGCTACTTGCTGTGTGATCAATATTGTATGTTTGGCTTCTGTGTGCTACTTGCTGTGTGTTCTACGTCTGATTCCAGTTACCGATCTTGGCTTGTGAGTTTGGCTTCTGTGTGCTACTTGCTGTGTGTTCTACGTCTGATTTCAGTTACCGATCTTGGCTTGTTCTTGACTATCCTTACCTGCATGTTGCCCCGACCTTTGGCTATCTCCTGACTATGCTTTGTTGTCGCAGTCTGCTGCTTCCTCTCTACCTCCCTGTAGTCTACCGTGAGAATGAGCTGGGAGGCCCCAGGGGTCGTGACCTGGAGTCAGACTGCAGCTAAATGTATCCCCACCACTAGGGGCCTCTGGTGAACACCCGCTGGCTCTTAGATTCTGCACCCTGGGAAATCTCATGCTCTAGTTCCCAGTGTCATCCGTGTTGACACTACAGAGTGCCCTCTCTCCTGTATTACCTAGAGCTCCATCTGCAGCAGTCAACCGTAGGGTCCACTACCTTGCGGTGCACTCCAGACCCCAACGGGGGGCATCTGTCACCTGGACTCAGGTGACCTGATAAATAGACACCAGACACAACAACAGATTTCCCAGCATCAGCCCAGGGTCAATAGACTCTCCAGGAGCCAGCAACAATAGACCACTCCCTTTACAGTAGATCCCTTCCAGCAACAATTGACAAATCCCTTCCAACAAAAATAGTTCTCCCACCAGCAACAGTAGACTGCCACACAAAAATAGATGCCCTCCAGCAACAATATATCCCCCAACAGCCAGCAACATTACACCCCTCACTCAACAGTAGACCACTTCCAGCAAAAACTGACCCCACCAGCAACATAAGCCGCCCCGGCATCAAAATATTCCCCACCAGCAACAATATTACACTTCCGCCATGCAAAAATAGATCCCCCAGCAGACAGCATCAATAGACCCTCCAGCACACCCCAGCACCCCTTGCCATTACAAATAGTCAGTGCTGGAGGTGCCGGAACTGCATTCCCCTGTGTTCCTGCTGAAAAAAAGCCCTGGGTACTGGTGATTAGACGGTATTTAGGCAACCAACAGAGTTCAGGTATGTGTCAGGATGCAGGCATAGAACAACTTTAGGCTCAGAGTATGTGGTCATAGACAACCAATAAGGATAGTAAACACTGAGGGGACCATGAACAGACTGGAATAATTTGTTATGTTCTCTTGTTCCCTCTGAGTATAAACTTCTCTTGGTTGAGGTAATGGTTTGAATGGCATATGTACTCAAAAAAGAGCTACATATAATTTGTCAGTAATATTAAAACTGTTAAATTAAATAAGCCTTTAATAATGATACTTCAGTTAAGTCATTAATTTCAGTCACTCGATTATACCTTCACATCATATACATAACATAGAAATTGAGACAGGCTTAATCCACCCAGGCTGTAATTATTAGAGTTTACTGTTTTATGAAGATAAAGTTGTGGGATAATATGTGACTGCTGGGGAGGTTCAGATTCATGAGAAAGCATGGTGTGAACCTTATTATCTGTTCTAATTCTGCAGCACTGGAGAAATCCAGCAATTTGGGTTATACAGAAGCAGAATCATCTTCTCTGCATCAAGACACCTCAGATGGATATTCAAAGGAATTTAATCCAGAGCACATTTCATCTGACAATGCATCAAATCCCCATTTCCATTTTTCTTTCTGCAAATACAAAAGTTTCTGGTTTACCAAACTTTGTGATTGCCATTGTAAATCTTAGGAAATAAAAATTACCATTAACTGACTGTTCGTGAAATGACAAAAGTTTGGAATCCTCAAGACAGTAATTTATCATTGCCCTGCAGCTGGCTATGAAGGTCATACAGATGAACAGATTTATATGTTACTAATATAGAATTTGAATTTCAGTCTGGTTTCTGAATATATTTATATGCATATAGCTTTTGAATCAGAAGCTGTGCCATTTCATGGTGCCGTAGGAAGCAAGCATACGTATTTTCAATTAGTACTGTCATCATCATCAGCCTTTTCAATCATTCAAATGATTAGACGTTTACCTATATGCACAGTGTAAATACTGTATGATGACAATGTTCTTACATATAGATGATATAAAACATGTATCTGGATAAACTCATTTGAAGCCGGGTACACACTATAAGTTTCTTTTCATGCAACCCCGCAGGTTGCATGAAAAAAAAACGACAGCCCCAGTCGGAGCCGCTGCACTAACCATGTGGTGTTAGTTCAGTGATCTCCCCCACTGAGCTGTTGTGTTCTGACAGAGGGACGCCCCTCCTGCCAGTGGCTCAGAGTGCTGATCTGGAGTTGGCCGGATGCTCGTTTTCCAGCATGTATGTCCGACAGAAGCCGGCCGAGCCATACTAGGAAATAAAATGGGTTTCAATGCCATGCCCTGATAACCAATGGGTTTTTGAGGCCTATGTTTTGATGAAAAAAGTTGACCGATACTTGCTTCCCATTTTCTAATTGAAAGTAAACCTTTGTAAGAACTATTAACCCACAAAAATGATTACAGCTATTAATTACCTTTTAATATTCCTAGGCAGACACTGTTTAACAAAAAAGGGGAAGTGGAAAAAATGGACTTTATAGGCCCATTTTTTCCACTTACCCTTTTTTGTTAAATTATATCTAGATTTAGGACGTGGCACTGCCCTACATATTAAATTTCCACAGACCCATCCTGTGTTGAAATTTGGCGCTCTTTTTTTGCTTTAGGCAGACACTGTCCAATTGAATAGGCTTGGCACATTAGCCATTGACCAGACATGGGCCAGTAGCTGGAGGTCAGATACAGAGTGCACCTACAACTCTATCCTCTCCGCTACTCTTCCTCTTTCAGTTGGGGTACCCCAAGGCTCTGTTCCTTGGTCTTCTCCTATTCACTCTATACCTCTTCCCTGGGCCAGCTGATAACCTCCCATGGCTTACAGTACCACCTCAATGCCAATGACACCCAGACACCTATCTCTCCTCTCCCTAGCTCACCTCCTTAATTGCCTCAGGTATCAGTATGGATGTCACACCATTTCCTCAAACTCAATCTGCCTAAAACTGAGGTTGTAATATTTCCTCCTTCCCGATCACCCCCTTTGTGACTTTACCATTGAGATCAGTAACACAATTATGCCTTGTTTCCACTGAGCGGATCGGTTTGGTTCGATACGGTACGCTATTTTGGGTGTTTCCATTATAAAAGCGGCCCATACAACCGAACCGAACCATTTCATTCAGGGTCCTGCTTCAGATGTGGGGCCATAGAAAATGGACCGGTTCGGTTAGGGTGGTGCTACGATACATTCCACTGATTGGCTGACAGAAAACCCTCTGCTGTGCTATGCTGAGGCCTTTTTTCTAAACCCTGTATGGCCCCTTGTGGTCCCGATCCACTCGGTGGAAACAAGGCATTATTGGTCCCTCCACACACGCTAGGAGTAATCCTAAATGCTGACCTCTCCATCGAGCCCCACCATCCAATCACTGGCTAAATCTTACCACCTTAACTTCCATAACATTTTCAGAATCCACCCCTTCTTAACTACCACAAAACAATTTATTCACTCCCTGGTTATCTCCTGCCTTGACTACTTCAAATCCCTACCTCTACACAGGCTATTCCCCCTTCAGTCTATCATGAATGCTGCTGGTAGACGTATACACCTTACTAACTGTTCTGCAGCTGCTGCCCCTCTCTGACAATCCCTTCACTGGATTCCACCAGCTCAGCATATAAAATTCAGAATAGCAAACCCCAACATACAAAACCATAACACTGCCCCCAGCTACATCACTAACCTCATCCCTCGATATTGCCCAAATGGTCCACTTCGCAACTCCCAAGACATCTTGCCCTCTAGCTTACTCATCATTTCCCATGCCACGCCTTCAGGAGCTCTCCCAACCTATGGAACCCCTTATCGCAATACATCTGGTTAGCTCCCACCCTGTCTGTCTTTAGGCAATCCTTAGTCCCGGGGAGTTGAGAGTACGAAAAATAGAAAGAGGGATGCTCATCTGGGGTGGCGGTAAAGTATATTTTTATGTTTTGAAGTACCATTGCAGTGTTTCTCTCAAAGTAATTACAATTAATAAAAGCAGGTAGCAGTTTTTTTTTTTCAGTTTTTTTTTTTCCAGCTACCATTTTTTCCATTTTTTTCTGCAATTTAAAATTCTGCAAACACAAGATCAATCAGGCAGCCTTTGGAAATCCACTGGTAGTCACTGGTGACTTATTGGGTAGCCTGGGTTTAGGGCATCTCTAGGGGTATAATGAGTGCTTCTAACCACCAAAGGTGATTATTATTGTGCATAGAGATTTTCAGACATGAAGATATTCTGACATGGTAAAATTGTTAACATTTTGCATAGTGAAATAAGAAAGAACCATTAAGTATGAAGTAAATATCTGTCAGTAAAGCTAGAGAGTGACAAGACCCGAAATGCTGGCATTGATGGACATTAGTTATTATTCTCAGGGATAACCAGCTGTCAGCTATATGGCCGGCTTTAGAAAATCTTATTGAACAAATCCTCATACTTTTACCATTCATATGTGTCATTCTTAAAGTAGTAAAAAAAAAAAACATTTTTTATAAAACAAAGCTCTCAATTGGAATGTTAATATACTCAAAAACTGAAATACCTTTAATCAACTCTTTTTGCAATAGATGGATTTATCTTAATGAACTTTCCACTGCTCCGGCTGGTGGTACAGCACTTCCCCCTTATTTCCAGTGGGGAGCAAACATATTATATATATATATATATATATATATATATATATATATATATATATATATATATATACACACACACACACACATACACACACACACACACTTTTTCAGACCCACACCTGTTTATTTCAAGGACAATAAGCTAAAGTTTCTCATGAGAAACCGAACAGCTGTGTAATTAAGCCCCAAGCAATAGTTTGACCTTTTGAACTAGCTATCTGTTGGTACTCATGGTACCATGCTGCTATCTAGAGTATGCAAGCTTCATAGAAAATGATGCATGACCCAAGTAGGGATACGGCTATCTTCATGTGGGGTGAACTGCTGATTTTTTTGGTTTAAGGCCTCTGTTAACAGTAGAACAAGATCAAGATACTTTTTTCTTTCTTAATGCCTGAAGTCCTAATCAAGTAGGACATTTTGGACCAGCTATGACAGAAGCTAAGTGACTTTTAGTGTACTTTAGTGTGTGTATGCATGTTTGTGGTACTGGTGTCTGTCCTGTAATGTTTTCTTATAAAAGTAAGTAGTTTTGTATGTGCTACATTTATGTTTAGTAAAAGCTCATTTACATACTACATGATTTTTTTCCCTTGCTTTACTGCAAAATAGTTGGAAGTCAGCTTGGATACAACATATTATTCCCTGGAAGAGCAGATGACAGTGGCAGGAATATGAAAGATCACACCATGTTGTAAGTAATTCTTGCCACGTATGTGATCATAGAGTTGATCTGGGTTTATTAACACTTCAACCACTTGCCATCTGACCATTGTAAATAAGTGACCAGGTGACTGTCGTATGCAGACTGGAGGCCATTTTAAATCAGCTTCCCCCTTGCACTGCTATACCATTTAGCACGTGTGGCAGCATGCCCTGTGATTGCAGTGTCCATTGGACACAGCAAGTCACAAAGCAGGGCACAGGGCCAGCAATCATACAGTAATCATACAGCAATCAACATGCATGTTGCAGCAGGTGCTTTGTTTCCTCTCACTCAAATTGTCTGTTAGAGAATACAGAGTGTTTCCTAAATGTGATTAGCAGCAGTTATTCTTTTAAATGGCCCAGTGTCACCATCACCATCCAGTGTCCCTGATTATTAGCCACCCCAGTGCAGTGTCACCATACTGGTGCAGCCAGTGTCCCTGATCACTAGCCACACCAGAACAGTGTCACCATACCAGGGGAATAGGCCAGTGTCCATGATCGATAACCACCACAGTAAACTAACATCTGTCAGGGATCTTGTGCAGCAAGTGCTCATTTCCATGCACCAAGTGCTCATTCTCATGAGCATGCACAGGATTGTGGGCATAGAAGCCCAACTAGAAGTGCAAGGACAAGAATGTGCATTGGCGCATCAATGGATTATGGCGCTCAGCAGTCTATTTAATTCGGGATTGTCTTCAGCTCTGGTTTCTGTATTCCTGATTCTTCAAAGTCTGCTTACCTTGTTCCTGACCTGTTACATCTCTCTTGGATCACCTCTGCCTGTTATTTCTGCTGTCCACTTGTGTTACTTGTCCTCGGCTTGGAATTTTGACCATGCTTCCTGAATTGGTACCTTGCTGTCAGCTCATTACCAGCTCCTGCCTTTTCTGGACTTGATCCTTACCCTGCACCTGTTTGCCCAGCTGCTGTTGAACATTGTGACCAGACCCCATACTACCACTGGAAGGACTCCTGTGTTTCCAAGCTTCGCTTTAATACTCCAGCTTCCAGGGTAGTGAGGCATGTCAACCAGGCTGACTACACAACACAGCCATCTGACACTCTTGGGAGTGTAAATTGCTGGAGGGTCTGATGGAAGCTGTATGTGAGGACTCTACAGAATGAAGGTAGGAGATGTGGGCCACAGGAAAGGTAAGTAAATTAGGATGATACATTTTGTTTTGGCAACTAAACTGTTGATTTAAAGGCTTTGAAAAAGTTGCTTACAGATAGCTGAAATCTTTGCAAATGTTTTAAAAAAGCTTGCTGTAATCACCATTCTTATACAAGCTGAATCCCATATGCACAATGCCTTAGAATGACATCACAAGCTTGCTCAGGGATGTGCTTCTCCTTCTCCTTCAACACATATGCAGGGTATCAAAGAGGCAGTGAGAGAAAGAGAGAGAGAGAGCAGTTGTGCTTTATTTAATGCAAATCTTGTATTCTTCTTTGTGTTCTCACAATAGGCGGTAAACCAGGCTTTCTTTACTCTCTAGCCCAGATTGGTGGATCAAAATGTATGCAAGCCATACATTATAAAAATTTCTACAACCTGTGGTTGAAGGAAAGAAAATTGTACAATTTCTCTATCAACACATTCAGCGCTGATGGGGGGACTCCCAGGCGGGAGAATACAATTATCACTGCAGGCAGCTATAGCTGCCAGCAGCGATCACATGAAAAAAATAGGATTGACTTCAGTACAGCCAGCCTGCCCATAGACAGATCACAATTCAGCTGGTTCCTGCTAAACGGGCTAAATTTTGATCTGTCTAGGTCCGACCTTAAGCTGCAGTGCAGCCTTCCTCTAACCCCTTTAATATTTTTTTTTCAGATTTTTATAGAATATTCCTGAACAGAAGCAGGGGAATAACCCTTGCCTGACCTCCTTACATAAATCTAACTAACTAATAACATCATTACCCTCATAGAAAAGTAATTTCTACCACCATCTAAAAATAGTAATGGAAGACTTTAACAGTAATCTGATCTGATATGCAAAGCCCTTTAAATAACAATACTGTATATAGATTTATAAAACCTGTAAATCAGAACTACATTTCTCTAGGTAATAGAAGGTATGTATGATTATCTGATAGTTGTAGGGCTGCCTTGATTCTCTACTTGAAAATATTTTCCCCCCAGGAAGAATTATTGAAAGCCACACAACAGACCTGACAGCAAGGTAATGTTTTTGCAGATTTCGTTAACTTCCATAGCACAACAAATATTCAATAAAATTCAAATATATCATTTCCAGCACAGCTGCTGGAGGCATATCACAGTTCTGCCTAAATAGAGTAAGGATCAATTGCTCTGCCTTAGATATAGGCCAATATCATTACTCAAAGAAGACATTAAGGTATATGCAAAATTGCTCACAAACTGTCAGGTATAATCCATCCTTAACAAATTCAGGCTGTTCCTGGTAGGGAATCAAAGGATAATACTACACACATGAAGTTATCAATCTTATACAGTGCTGCTAGCGATGGTGGAACCAACGTTAATTTATCGTCAGCTCATGAAAAAGCAGTTAAAGAGGGGACTCAGTTCTCTATTTGTCACTGGATAAAGAAAACATTCCTAATAAAAAATCCAAAGCAACACAGCTGTTCATCTGCCATAACACTCATCCGTAGATCCTTCCTCTTCATTTCTTTCATTGGTAAATTTAGCAAGCCAGCTCTTAGTATTTTGAAGCACACTCAAAACTGGTAAGTTTTCAGGAGATGTCATCCACTACTTCTCTACCATATGGACTCAGATTTTATCACACGTTTCCAGTTTTGCACCTCACACCCAGGGGCAGATTAATGGCTGGTCTAGGCTGCAGCCTAGGGCCCCACGTGTACAAGGGCCCCCGATTGGCCATGATATTTTTATTAATGTATATATATTTATGTATAAAATGAGTGACACAGGAGGAGCGGTGTATGAGAAAGGGCTGGCAGTGATGTTTTCTCAACTTTAGAGTATTCTTTCCCAGGAGACTGGGGGTCTCCTGGGAGTGCAGGGGGGCTTTATGATGAAAGAGGCCTGTGTGATATGCAGGCAAAGGGGTCTGTGTACTATGCAGATGTCTGTTTACTGTGCAGGGAAAGGGGTCTGTGTACTGTGCAGGGAAAGGGGGCTGCGTTATGTGCAGGGAGTCTGTGTACTGTGCAGGGAAAGGGGGCTGTGTACTGTGCAGGGGGCTGTGTACTGTGCAGGGGGCTATGAGAAGTTTTGTTTCCTGAAGCTTCCCTCTTAATGTTAGGGTGCGTGTTATACGCACTCTGAAAATGAAACAAAGGCGCCACTCTAAAGCCGCGTACGCACGGTCGGACTTTTCAGCTACAAAAGTCTGACAGCCCGTCCGACAGACTTTCGACAGACTTTCGACGGACTTTCAACGGACTTTCTAACGACCGGATTTGCCTACACACGATCACACCAAATTCCGACAGATTCGTACGTGATGACGTACACCGGACTAAAATAAGGAAGTTGATAGCCAGTAGCCAATAGCTGCCCTAGCGTCCGTTTTTGTCCGTCGGACTAGCATACTGACGAGCAGATTTCTGGGTCCGGCGGAGTTATGACGTAAAAATTTGAAGCATATTCCAAATCTATAGTCCGTCAGATTTGCGACTGGAAAAGTCCGCTGAAGGTCTGGTGAAGCCCACACACGATCGAATTGTTTGCCGGATTTGGTCCATCGGCGTCCGTCAGACAAGTCCGGTAGAAAAGTCCGACCGTGTGTATAAGGCATAAGTGCAGTAAAATACATGGAGTTTAATAAAACTGTAGAAAGGTACTCACAAAGGTACATAGTGAACAAGCATGTTGGTAAAAGCTGCCGGATATCCTGGGAGTGAGTCTGGTCCGTTTCCTGGATTGCAGTGGTGTCCGATGGACAGGGTGCGCCGATGGATGCTGGCACTTCCTGCCGTTGGAACATATGATTGTTCTGCTGTTGATTATTGCTTGCTTTTATGTGCTGCTGCTGCTGTTTATGGTATTTGTATGGCTTTTATTTTATTGGAATATTACACAGCGTTTCGATTGGTCTCTGTCAGGATGTTGTGATTTTGCCTCAGTTAAACAGGAGCTGCTGCAGACGTTTTTGGCCTAACCGTTGGTTTAGAAAGGTAAAATCTGTTACCAGCTTGCAGGTGTATTTTGAATGCTTTTTTTCTGTGGCATTGCTGTTTAAAGTAGGCTCGTGTCTGAATGTGTTTGGGCTGTAGACATGAGAGTTGCACTTGAGGCGTGTAATATACCCTTTTACACATGGCACTAAATAATTTATTTTCTGGTTAAGCATGCTTAGGAGGGGGCCACACAAAAAGTAGCCTAGGGACCCATGACCACCTTAATCCTCCACTGCTCACACCCTTGGGGTTGATTTACTAAATGCAAATAGGCTGTTAGCTTTGCAAAGAAATGTTCCCTTTGCAAGGGGATTGAGAATGAGGTGAAGCTCTGCTTACTTCCATCATCCAATCATATGTACATGTTCTGAAGATTTTATTTTTAGGATTGACATCATTAGTGTGCAGGCTTTCTTGTATGAACATCCGTGGATGGTTGCATTATGATGCTATGCCAACAAGCTCTCAAGCTATAGTGACAACTGGTAAATCTTGAGATAGCTCAAGTTGATGCCTGCAGATTTCTGGGATATATGATGTGGATATCTCAGGAGGCTGTGGGTTGCACAGGATGTCATTCTTGCATAGGAGACAATTGAAGACATTGTAAGAGCTTAACCACTAGCCTACCGCCCCGCCGTCATATGACGGCGGGACGGTAAGCTTCTTGTTCTGGGCAGACGTCATATGACGTGAGCCTGTTTAAACAGGGCATGCGTGCAATCGGGAGCACGCAGCCCTGTACTGTCGGTGGCGGCGTGTCACCGAGACACCGCTCGTCACCGACAGGGGTGAACAGCCACTGGGCATGGCTGTTTACCACGTGATCGGCTGTGATGAAGTCACGGCCGATCACGAACGGTACATCCCCGCATTGCACGGCGCACGCGCGCGATCGTGAGCACGCTGCGCGTGCACGTTGGTGACGGCGTGTTCCCGGGAACACTGCTCGTCACCGACGATAGTACACAGCCATTGGCCAGGGCTGTGTACCATGTGATCGGCTGTGATCCATTCACAGCCGATCACTAACTGTAAACAAAGAGCTGTCACTAGCTGTTACTAGCCCTTCTCTCCTCACACACCGTTTCCAGTGTGAGGAGAGAAGAGCCAGGAGCAGTGAGTTACAGATCTATGTTAGTAGTGCCTGCACCAACACCACACCTGTCCCATCATCCCCCCCATTGTCATCTGTCACCCAACAGTCACCCCATAAAAGTGCACCTGTCACATAAGAGACTGCCATCAGTGACCATCAGCGGTGCAACCGTCACCCATCAGTGACCTGCCCTGTCACCCGTCACCCACCAGTGACCGTGCCCTGTCACCCGTCACCCATCAGTGACCTGCCCTGTCACCTGTCACCCACCAGTGACCGTGCCCTGTCACCCGTCACCCATCAGTTACCGTGCCCTGTCACCCATCAGTGACCATCAGCGGTGCACCCGTCACCCATCAGTGACCGTCGCCTGTCAGTGACCATCGCCTGTCAACAATCTGTGACTATCACCTGTCACCGTTCGTGGCCTGTCACCCATCAGTGCTTGTGCCCTCTCACCCGTCACCCATCAGTGACCGTGCCCTGTCACCCGTCACCCATCAGTGACTGTGCCCTGTCACCCATCAGTGACCATCAGCGGTGCACCTGTCACCCATCAGTGGCCGCCGCCTGTCAACTATCTGTGACCATTACCCGTCACCGTCCGTGGCCTGTCACCCATCAGTGACCATTGCCTGTCACCCATCAGTGACCATCACACCATCACCTCTCAGTGAACGTCACCTGCCACCCATCGCACAGCCCATTAGTGACCGTCACCTGCCACCCATCTGTCACCCGTCGCACAGCTACCCGCCACACAGCCATGTCCAAAAGAGGATATACTAGTGAGGAGGCGTTCCAGATCCTCTCTATGACTGATGAGAGCACCAGGGAGTTCTCATCAGAGTCCAATTCTGATTCCGAATCAAATTCGGCATTTGAACCGATCGAGAGTAGCAATGATTCGGATGAAGAATGGGTCCCTCCTAAAAGGGTACGACACTCTGGAAACCAGGAAGCCGCCAGCAACCAGGATTATATTCCCAGGCCCAGTACCAGCTCTGCCGACAGAAATAGGCCCCAGGACGAAAGGCCCAGTACCAGTGCTGCCGCCAGCAATAGGCCCCAGGATCAAAGGCCCAGTATCAGTGCTGCCGCCAGAGATAGGCCCCACGCACAAATGCCCAGGCCCAGTACCAGTGCTGCCACATCACACCTGAGTACCAGCACAGGAAATTCAACTCCCCCAACTACTGGAGTGTCACGTCCCCCAAGAGCCAGGGCCACTACATACATGCCAGATGGTCTTGCCAACCCAACATGGCTGCCTTCCAACTCGGGATCACCAATTATTCCCCCTTTCAAAGCACAGCCAGGTGTGCAGGCCAACACCCAAAATTTCACAGAGATCAATTTTTTTCACTTGTTTTTGCCCGACACTTTGCTGCAGTTCATTGTGGACCAGACAAATTTGTATGCCCAGCAGTATATTGTCAGCAACCCCCAATCATCTTATGCCCGTCCGTTTGAGTGGAGAGATTTGAATTTGGAGGAGTTCAAATTGTTTTTGGGCCTCACCCTAAATATGGGGCTAACAAAAAAAAATGAAGGACATACCTATTGGTCCACCAACCCCATCCACCATATGCCCATGTATTCTGCCGCAATGTCCAGGTCCCGATATGAGATGATTATGAGATTCTTTCATTTTAATGACAACACCCAGTGCCCTCCCTGCAATCATCCAAATTCCGATAAGCTACACAAGATTCGCCCACTGATAAATTTATTTTCCCAACGGTTTGCAGAACTCTATGTCCCCGAGAAGAATATATGTGTGGATGAGTCCCTGGTACCATTTTCAGGCCGGCTAGGAATAAAACAATATATTCCTAGCAAAAAGGCCAAATACGGAGTCAAATTTTACAAGCTGTGTGAGAGAGCCACGGGATATCTATATGCGTTCCGCATATATGAAGAAAGAGATTCCCAGCTCCAGCCCCCTGAGTGCCCGGCCTACATGGGCACAACTGGAAAAATCGTATGGGACCTGGCTTACCCACTTCTGAAAAAAGGATATCACATATACCTGGACAACTTTTATACCAGCCTGCCCCTTTTCAGACACCTATATATCGAAAAAACCCTGGCCTGAGGAACCTCAAGAAAAAATAGGAAGGGCTTCCCACAATCCATAGTGAACAAAAAGCTGCAAAGGAGGGAAAGAGCAACACTGAGATGCAATGAAGTGCTGGTCTTGAGGTGGAAGGATAACAGGAACGTGCACATGCTGTCCACCATTCATGATGACACTACGGTTGTGGTTCAGTGAAGACGAGGTCCCATTGAAAAACCGACATGTGTCCAAGACTATAATCTCTACATGGGGGGGTGTATTTCAATGACCAAATGATTCAGCCCTATTTGTCAATAAGGAGGTCCCGATTCTGGTACAAGAAGGTAGCAATTTATCTAATCCATTTGGCCATTTACAATTCCTACATAGTCTACACAAAATCCACAGAAAGCCCCGCCCCCTTCCTAAAATTCATAGAAGTAGTAGTCACGTCCCTCATCTATCAACAAAGACCCCCCCAGAAGACCTTCGTTCTGATGCTGTTAGCCGACTTCATGAACGCCACTTCCCGTACAACATTCCACCATCGGAAGCAGGCCGAAGACGGCAAAAAAGATGTTGCGTGTGCAGCAGAAGAGGTTTTCGAAAAGATACCAGCTTCCATTGTCCCCAGTGTCCCTCCCAACCTGGCCTTTGCATTGGTGAATGCTTCGAACTGTATCATACATCCCTAAATTATTAGCCCATATTTTCCCCATTTTCGCTGATCATTTTCCATCCTTCCCCAAATAACCATGCCACTGCCTTCAACGTGAACTGACCCTGGCCTGCTTTTTGACAATTCCTCTGCCTACCGTTTGGACTGCTTCCACACGAACTGACCCTGGCCTGTTTTGACTATGCCTCTGCCCACCGTTTGGACTGCTTGCTCGTGAACTGACCCTGGCCTGTTTTGTGACTATGCTTCTGCCTACCGCTTGGACTGCTTGCACGTTAACTGACCCTGGCCTGTTTTATGGACTATGCTTTTGCCTACCGCTTGGACTGATCTGTAGCCCTGCTACTATAGTACACAGGGGTCTTACATATGTGAGGGGCTCCAGAATAGTTTTTCCGGATGGAGAAAACAATTTTTTTTGTATTCTCCTGGTTTTGTAAATTCCGGATTAGGGTCTGGAGTCCGGAGGCTTCATAGAGATTTGGGTGGGTCGAAGCCTCTACCCCTGTGCCCCTGTGCACAGGTCTTACCCGATTGCGGCCCTCAGCCTGCTGCTGACTTACTGCCATCATGCCTTTGCCTGCCGCATGAACGGACCACACCTCTGCCTGCTACCTGGACTATGCAAATAATTAGCTGTAGCAAGAGGCAGTATGTTTATGAAGGGCTGGAGAGCGGTACAATAATGAGTGTCTGCAGGTAACAGTGTACCAGGACCAATATTATGGCTGTGCTGGCTGTCTCTGCCTGGACAATTTCTATGGACAAATGCTTTGGCTGTTCTGACAATATCCTTGTGCTGACTATAGACAATTTTCCTGCCTACTGCCTGGATAATTACTATTGCTGTCGCTAAGCACATCCCTGACTGCTGCCTGGACCAGTGCTCTCTTCTGTGGACACTACTAAAAGCACAGGTAATACTTTTTTTTACCCTTTCCGCAATAGAATTTATTTTGGATTGTAATTCTTGGTATGTACATGCTATGTGTTAGAAATATGAAGGGCCTTCAAAAATAATAGGTTGCCAGGAAATGATCTATGTAATGTATGCTCCTAGAATGCCTGATGGTGCTACTTGGATGTTGGGCCTCTGTATGTGGCCAAGCTGTGTAAAAGTCTCACACATATGGTATCCCCATACTCAGGAGGAGTAGCAGAATGTATTTTGGGGTGTCGTTTTTGCTATGTATTTGCTATATGTTGGAAATATCTTATAAATGGACAACTTTGTGTAAAAAAAATGCGTTTTCATTTTTTTTCCACATTTTCCAAAAACATCTGGAAAAAAATAACCATTCAAAAGACTCATTATGTCTCATAGATTATACGTTGGGGTGTTTGCTTTCCAAAATGGGGTCATTTTGTGGGCAGTTCCTTTGTCCTGGTGCTCCAGGGCCTTCAAAAGTGTAATAGGTGGTTGAGAAATGAGATGTGCAATTTATGCTCGTAGATCGCCTGATGGTGCTACTTCAATGTTGGGCCTTTGTATGTGGCGAGGCTGTGTAAAAGTCCCACAATGTGGTATCGCCATACTCAGGAGGAGTAGCAGAATGTATTTTGGGGTGTCATTTTTGCTATGTATTTGCTATGTGTTGGAAATATCTTATAAATGGACAACTTTGTGTAAAAAAAATGCGTTTTCATTTTTTTTCCACATTTTCCAAAAACATCTGGAAAAAAAAATAACCGTTCAAAAGACACATTATGCCTCATAGATTATATGTTGGGGTGTTTGCTTTCCAAAACAAAGAAAAAGGCAATTTTTCACAAAATTTACGGTCTTTTTTTATTTATAGCACAAAAAATAAAAAACCCATTAGTGATTAAATACCACCAAAAGAAAGCTCTATTTGTGTGAAAAAAAGGACACAAATTTCATTTGGGTACAGTGTTGCATGACTGAGTAATTGTCATTCAAAGTGTGAGAGCACCGAAAGCTGAAAATTGGTCTGGGCAGGAAGGGGGTTTAAGTGCCCTGTATTGAGGTGGTTAAAGCGGAGTTCCACACAAAAATGGAACTTCCGCTTTTCGGAACCCTTCCCCCCTCCGGTGTCACATTTGGCACCTTTCAGGGGGGAGGGGGGTGCAGATACCTGTCTAAGACAGGTATTTGCACCCACTTCCGGCATAGACTCCCATGGGAGTCTATGCCTCTTCCTGTCCCGACCGCGCTGTCTGCTGGGAACACACAGCTCCCAGGAGAGAGCGGGGACCACTAGGGACGCGCAGCGCGATTCGCGCATGCGCAGTAGGGAACTTGGAAGTGAAGCCGCAACGCTTCACTTCCTGATTCCCTCACCTAGGATGGCGGCGGCAGCTGCCGAGAACCGAGCGGGTTCTCGGCGTCCCCTGCCGACATCGCTGGACCCTGGGACAGGTAAGTGGCCATGTATTAAAAGTCAGCAGCTGCAGTATTTGTAGCTGCTGGCTTTTAATATTTTTTTTTTTTTGGCGGTGTGGGTGAACCCCCGCTTTAAGTACAGTACAGTATTTAGCAAGAATTCTCTAAAATACTAGTGTTTTTTTAATATGGAGGCGGGAGGAATGCAATGGTTTAAAGGTAAAAAAAACATAAAGGTCTGCTTTAAAATGAAAGCAGAGGTACCACTGACAACTTGCAAAGAGCTGTCCTTTCTGTTTTACTACATTTTCTTGAAGTAAACAGGTAAAGCTGGAGTCCTGACTTCACTATCTGCTTTTACTGGAACAGTGACTCAATAAGTAGTGAAGCATGGGTAAAAAACAACAGACCCACAGTTTGTACCTTTAGGAACTAAGCTGGCAATAAAAGCTCAAACATGTTAAAGACAAACCCAGCAGCCTCTAAAAATGCCAATGTGTTATTAAGCTGGCTATACGATAGTCGATTTTTGAACATACAGTATCTCACAAAAGTGAGTACACCCCTTTTTGTAAATATTTTATTATATCTTTTCATGTGACAACACTGAAGAAATGACACTTTGCTACAATGTAAAGTAGTGAGTGTACAGCTTGTATAACAGTGTAAATTGTCCCCTCAAAATAACTCAACACATAGCCATTAATGTCTAACCCGCTGGCAACAAAAGTGAGTACACCCCTAAGTGAAAATGTCCAAATTGGGCCCAATTAGCCATTTTCCCTCCCCGATGTCATGTGACTAGTTAGTGTTACAAGGTCTCACGTGTGAATGGGGAGCAGGTGGTAACCTGGAAGTTCAATATGGCACCCACCTCATGGCAAAGAACTTTCTGAGGATCTAAAAAAAAGAATTGTTGCTCTACATAAAGATGCCTAGGCTATAAGAAGATTGCCAAGACCCTAAAACTAAGTTGCAGCACAGTGGCCAAGACCATACAGTGGTTTAACAGGACAGGTTCTACTCAGAACAGGCCTCGCCATGGTCGACCGAAGAAGCTGAAAGCACGTGCTCAGCGTCACATCCAGAGGTTGTCTTTGGGAAATAGAAGTATGAATTACTGCAGAGGTTGAAGGGGTGGGGGGGCGGTCAGCCTGTCAGTGCTCACACCATACGCCATACACTGCATCAAATTGGTCTGCATGGCTGTCGTCCCAGAAGGAAGCCTCTTTTAAAGGTGATACACAAGAAAGCCCGCAAACAGTTTGCTGAAGACGTGCAGACTAAGGACATGGATTTATAATTTAAATATCTTGTGCTAACCAAGGTAGTGATGTGAATGTGATTATAATAATAACAAGTGAAGAAAAAAAATCTTAAAATAAATATAAAAGTGAAAAAGTATCTATAAGTGGGAGCACTTCGGACTCTGCACTCATCATCTGAAAATGTCTTCTATCATTCCATAGGTACGTGTTGCTGAAACATCTCCACCCAAAAACGGATACACTGCTATCTGCTTTTGCTTATGTCTATGGGCGGCACAGTGGTGAAGTGGGTAGCACTCTCGCCTAGCAGTAAAAAGGGTCACTGGTTTGAATCCCACCACGACACTACCTGCCTGGAGTTTGCATGTTCTCCCTGTGCTTGCGTGGGTTTCCTCCGGGTACTCCGGTTTTCCTCCCACACTCCAAAGACATGCTGGTAGGTTAATTGGCTTCTGTCTAAATTGGCCCTAGTATATGAATGTGAGTTAGGGACCTTAGTTTGTAAGCTCCTTGAGGGTAGGGACCGATGTGAATGTATATGTAAAGCACTGTGTAAATTGACGGCACTATATAAGTACCTTAAATAATAATAATTTAATAATACTGGTACGTGTTGCTGAAACATCTCCACCCAAAAACTGAAACACTGCTATCCACTTTTGCTTATGTCTATTTAATAATGCTGGTACGTGTTATTGAAACATCTCCACCCAAAAACTGAAACACTGCTATCTGCTTTTGCTTATGTCTATTTAACAATGCTGGTACATGTTACTGAAACATCTCCACCCACAGACTGAAACACTGCTATCTGCTTTTGCTTATGTCTATTTAACAATGCTGGTACATGTTGCTGAAACATCTCCACCCACAGACTGAAACACTGCTATCTGCTTTTGCTTATATCTATTTAATAATGCTGGTATGTTATTTTTGTTTATTTAATTTTTTTCTTCCCTTTTAAAAAGTGAGCGATTTTGGTTGCTTTTCATTATTATTAATTTTTTCCCTTTTGAAAAGCGAACGACTTTGGTTGCTTTTCATTTATTTTATTCAATTTTTTTTATTATTTATTTATCTTTATTTTGGTTGCTTTCTAGGGTGGTTCTGTGTGGAATATTTGTGATGTACATGCATTTATATACACAATATTTTTGCCTCCACGTGATTTATATATATATGTGGACATGGTTGATTTTCATGTGTATGTGCATTCTTTCCATCATGTATATGTTTTTTGTTTCCTTTTATCCTTGAACAGTTTTTAAGAAGTCTTTAATAATAAGTAGTAAATCACACAATTAGACTTAATTTGTTATACAGTGATATATGTGATTTATATTGGTATATATACATGTTTTTTTGCTCATTTTTCTATTTTTGTTTTTAATACATTTCAATGTTCACATTGTCTATTTTTTGTTTTGATTATTTTGTGATCAGAAGTTTTGTGTTGATTGCTCTTTAACTACAGGTTTTTTGTGTTGAGTGTTTGATTTGATATACGCCTTTAAATAGCTTGTACTGTGAGCATTTCAATTGTTGTGAACAAGCACGGTTCTTTTCGTGTGAAACGCGTCAACTGATCATCACTGCAATTTTGTCTGTCTCATGACAATAAAGAAATTTCTATAGCATCTTTTGAATTCAAGTGTGCGATCAATCTTTTCTTCTCTTCTTGATATTGCCTACGGTGATGAGCAGGGATTAGCACCTTGGATGTGTGTCCATTTTTTGCCTGAAGCGGTGTGTGCACCCTTGTTCTGTTTCCTGTCCATATTACAATTCTTTATTATCTCCCTTGTCTTACCAAAAATTATGACCCGTTAACTTTAGTGCCCTCTTGCTAGTCTGTTTCTGAAGTAAGGATTTTGGCCTGTTAATCAGCCAACCTTTATAACCTCCTGATTGATAATTGAAATGCACCCATCTCCCCATCCCTATCAGTATAAAAGCATCTTTTGGGGGAAGCATTTGCAGGGGGTACATTTGCAACTGGGGCTCTTTCTCATCGTGGGGCTATTTTTATAAGTGGGAGCACTTCTGACTCTGCACTTCAGTGAATACACAAAGCAAATGAACGCAAGAAAATTCTTTGAAAAACACCACACAGACATCAGGTGACCTTGTTTACTCCTTCAGCTCTTTCTCCTTGTAACATGCACTCTCTACCACTCCTTTTGACAGCTCTGTCCTCTATCCTTAAACTATCTCTCCTTCACCACTCTTCTCCCCCCCACAGCATATATATATCACCCTCACTTCTGTCCTCTCCTTATTACTGCACTCAACTCCTTCTAATTCCAAATCCACACACACAAAAAATCTCCAGGACCCTGGGGCATGTCCCTTCATATAAATCCCACTCCTATATTACCTCCTTCACCCTCCTGCTTCTCCTAACCTATAGAGATATATTCCCAAACTCTGAGCCTCCATCATTTAACTGTACCCCATGCACCCATCACCCTTTGGCAACAGCCGCAATCAACACAATTTAGTTCCCATTTCTATTCTTCCCAAGACCAGACTCCCTTTCTCTTGTGCCCTTTGGAATTCCCGCTCTGTCTGCAACAAACTCACCTCTCTCCATGACCTCTTTATCGCTAACTCATTTAATCCACTCGCCATTGCATCTTCTGCTGCCCTATCCTATGGTGGTCTTCTCTGGACTCACTCCCCTAGATCCAGTGGACGAAAGGGAGGAGGTGTTCTTCTAGCCCCACATAGCACCTTTCAGGTACTTCAACCACCTCCCTCTCTGTCACTCTTCTCTTTCGAAGCACACTGCATTCGTCTTTTCACTCCAGTTTTTCTAAGGATAGCTGTGATCTACAGGCCCCCTGGACCAGTATCAACGTTTCTTGATGACTTCTCTGCCTGGCTACCCTACTTTTTTTCTTCTGAAATCCCCACAATAATTCTGGGCGACTTCAAAGATCCCTATTAATACTAACACTCCTGCCACTTCCAGACTTCTCAGCCTAACCTCCTCCTTTGACCTGAAGCAGTGGATACACGCTTCTACTTACTCTGAAGGCAATACCCTTGACCTCATTTTCTCTCACCTTTGCACTCCATGCAACCTCTCTACCTATCCATTCCCTCTCTCTGATCACTACCTTATTAGTTTCACTCTCTCCCTCCAACCGCCTAAAAGTTACCCACAGTAACCTACGTCATCTCAACCATTCTCTGCTCTGCTACCAACAACCTCTACGACAAAATCTCACCCCTATACTGCACCAACCTAGCCACTTCTGTCTACAACGCTTCATTTCTTCATTTCCTCACTGGACTCACTGGCCCCCCTCACTACACACAGAATCAGGCCCCGACCCCTTCAACCTTGGCAAACAGATGATACTAGAGTCTGAAAAAACATAGTCATGCTCATGAGCGCCTGTGGTGTAAGACTAATGCCCCGTACACACGGTCGGATTTTCCGATGGAAAATGTCCGATCGGAGCGTGTTGTCGGAAATTCCGACCGTGTGTGGGCTCCATCGGACATTTTCCATCGGATTTTCCGACACACAAAGTTTGAGAGCAGGAGATAAAATTTTCCGACAACAAAATCCGATTGCGTCAATTCCGACCGTGTGTGGCCTGTTCCGACGCACAAAGTGCCACGCATGCTCAGAAGAAATTTCGGCACGGAAAAGCTCGGTCTGGTAAAATTAGCGTTCGCAATGGATACAGCACTTTCGTCACGGTGCAATGTTAAAAATGGTTTAATACAGCGCACTCTCTTCTTCTTTATAATGTGACAAGAATTAAGTAGTTTTGCTGCTCATATTCACACACACTTCTCACAAACTTCTTTTTTTGTTTTTTTCTTGGGATTCCCTTAATATATTGTTATTTGTCACATCTGACAGAATGTTTTTTTTTTGGCTTTAAAGCCATTTTTGGTTTAGATTTTATGTTTGTATTTTTTCCAAGGCTGATCTTTGTTTAATCTTATTTTTATTTTTACTCCAGACTATTTTTGTGTGTGTTTTGTGTGTCAAGTTACCACAACACCATTGATATCTTTTATTATTTAATCTCAAAGAGATTGTTTGTTGTTGGTGTCCCTTGTTAATTTCACATTGTATTTTTGATATGTACCTGAATCCTCACAAACCAACTGTCCTTTTTCAAGTCAAACACACATAGGCAAGTATAATTCCAAACAAAAATCCTTTATTAAGTGCTCAGAACCAAACAAAGAGGGAGGCAACACTGGATCAGCAGGAGAAATTAGGGAAGCCTGGGACCCCCAGGGCAGACATCAATTCTTGAACATCAAAATTGGTGGCCTGAGGAGTCCATATGTAAGGGAGGGCAGTCTGGTCCAGAAGTCGCAGAGATCCGGAAAGCAGCAGATGACATCTGTGTCCCCAGGCTGTGGTACCACAAGAGGCTGCATCTTTTGGCCGACCAGACTGGATCCAGGGTCATCACTTTCTGGTCTTCCTTCCATGCTTCATTCCGGGCTGTGGCTGTGCTGTTGGAGATGTGGCAAGAGGAGGAGTAGGACCTGGAGGAGGAGGAGGACTGGGAGGACCTGGAGGAGAAGGAGGAGGAGGAGGACCTGCAGGAGGAGGAGGAGGACCATCTGTGAGTTCGCAAGGGTGTGTCTGAGATGTAATTTGGCCCCTCATACCTTTATTAAGAGCCTCCAATATGAGCGACTCACACATGAGTTGTTGTCCCTCCTCCATTCTCTGCATTTTTGAGGCAATGATGGCAGCAATGTCCTCCTCCACGGTGTGTGGTGCTCCCAGGGCCTCTGTAGCCCTCCAAAAGAGGCCTATGGCAGCCTCCTCTAGGGCACTCCTCCTCCTGCCACTTTTTCTTTCCAGGTGTAGGGGAGGGACCGGCATATCAGGCAGCCGGCTCGGCCCGGCCACCTCCTGGCTGCGACTTCCCTGTGTATGAAAAAGGGACATGGTTTTAGTTTTTGCATCATCAATCACAATCATAAATTAGTACTCCAAACTAACATCTAGTTAACAGCATTGATTGGACAACCTGAACTATTTAGAGGAATGCTGTACCTGGCTCAATCTGGGCTCCTCCACATGTTGTTGCCTGGAAGGCCCAGGTTGGGCGTCAGAAGCCTCAGCTGGGGGGGAAGGAAGCGTGGAAGGAAGACTGGAGAGGGATGGCCTGGGTTCAGTCTGGCCTGCCAGAAAATGCAGCCTGTCATAGTACCACATCCTGGGGAGATAGATGTCATCTGCTGCTCCGGATCTCTGCGAATCCTGGACTTTCTGGCGCTCCCTTACATAAGTGCTCCTCAGGCCACCAATTAAGATCTTCAAAAATGTGCTGTCTGCCGTGGGGATCACCTGCTTCACAATTTCCAACAATATATCCAGTGCTGCCTTCCTCTTTGTTTGGTTCTTGTAATGTGGGTTGTTGATCTCCCACAGACATGGCAGAGCTCCCTTAACATATCAATGAATAGTGACATGAAGTCATTATCTTTTAATAAGATATCCATGTTCACTGCAAGACACAACACAAGACAAAGCCTAATGTCAGACAAAACTCTCCTAATCTTGTTACAATATAGGCCTCAATGTAGAAGCAGTATAGGCACAAGTTTGGCTCTTACCTTCGTTCTTACGATCGGCGCGTCCAATGCTCCTTCGTCCGCTCACAGATCGTACGTACTACACACGCGTGTAAAGCTTTATACACACTGCGCATGTGTGTAACTCCGCCCGCCCCTGACGTTCTTTCTAGTCTATTCCCCGCCCCTTTTCGTTTGGCGCAGTGGGTGAAGAGCACATGGCGGAGTTAGAGCAGGTGCGTGCTAATTATTGCAACGAGGAGGAGGAGGAGGAAAGCCCGGATCCGGACACGTCCCAATCCAGAAGGAGACGATTTAAGGCCACAAATATGTCCTTTGGGGAGATGTTGGAGATGGTGGACATCCTGAAGAAGGCCAACAATGACGGGAAGTATGGGCCTTACCCCAACCCCAATATCAGAAAGGCCAAGATCATGGTGAAAGTGGTAAAAAGTCTGCACAGGAATTTCGGGGTACGACGATCGAAAGATCAGCTCAGGAAGCGGTGGTCAGACCTCAAATTAAGAGAGCCCAAGCAGTACCGAAAGATCCGGAGAGTGCTGCAAAAAAGTAGTTGTGCTGTGTTCCTATTCTTTTTGTGTTTATTACGTTCGTGCTGCTCCATATGCTTTTCTTAATTGTACAGTTTAAAATGTCAATTTTAATGTTCATGGGCCCATTATTCATTCGTATCAAACATTTTTTTTTCGCCCTCTAAAACACCATTGTTTAGGCCATATGCATTTGCCAACATTTTTTAGGGCCTACTTGGATGCAAAATATTTGGTTGTGTAGATGGGTTTGTTACTAGAATGAAATGCAAACTAGATTCTGTGTAAGGAGAGGACACTGAGCAGCTGTTTTCACATCTGGACACTGGAGCACTAGTGTGGGACACAAGAACACCATTTTTATTAGGGGGGGCACACAGGTGCTCCAGTGTATACTATAGGGGGGTCTCCATCTGTGAAGCTTGTACTAAACAGGTAAGTATTGCAGGTTGACAAAGGACAATAAAAAAGCGACATCTTGGAACTCTGCTAAAATTGACAATTGTACCCCACTTCCAAGCAATGTTTCCTATTTATAGTTCTGCCATCAAATCACTGTGTGCTAATTCTACCATTTTTGTTTTACATAGGGGAGAAAAGACTCGGAGGACACCCCTCATCCGAGGAGACCAGAGACCCCCCACCTCAGGATTAAATTTTAATCAGTAACTAAGGATATGCAGAAAGCAGGATGATGATCTGATCACGCTGTAGCTATGGCAACCGCTATGCCATCATGCTATAAATTTGAGACCGTGATGTCTTGTGTGTATCCTTGAAAAAGTCACGTGACCGTGACGCAACGCGTGGGAGGAGCCGAGGACGCACTGTGCAGACTGGCAGTATCTGGCTGTGTACTGCAGCGACCCTGCTCTCGTCCGTGGCGGCTGACTGCTTTATTCACCTGCATATGCTTTTTACTATTGGGCGCACGTGAGTGGATCTAATACATGTTTGCTTGTGTACTTGGCATTAAGAGCATTGCGCAATGATATTTCTCTCCCATCTGCTTTACATATGATGTCTGACGGTGATCGTTACATCTGATGTGGCTGAAGCATAAGAACATTGCTGTCCAAAACCGCTAAATAAGCACCCCAATTAAGCAATTATAGTGCTATTGATGAACTTTTTGGGACTAGAGTTAATCTCTATGTGAACTTGGCTGTCTGATTTATTTATTTATTCACGTTTGTGGAGAATTATCATTAGAGTGATTTATTATTGAACACATTAGGATTTATTTGCATATATATATTTATTTATTTATGCACATGGTACCACTACTTTTATACTGCATTTTTACACTATTGCTGGATAGTTTCAAGTTATGGCCATCAGTAATTTAACATTTATACATTTATTCATTTATTTTATCACATTGTGAAGCGCTTCAAACACAATTTTATTCATTTATTTTTTAGTGATTGTGAACACTTCTTTTTTGATAGCAGCCTCACTTTTTATGTGTATATTTATTGGTTATTAATCATCACAGCGCATTGTGTTTTTTATAGATTATAAAGTATAAGGTACACCTATCATATTCCCCCCCCCCCCCCTCTCATGGGCCATTTCTAACATTATAGGGGGGGGGGGAATTGTGGACAGGTAACCCTCTTCACTTCATTGAGAGATGAATGCCTAAATACAGGGTATTACTTGGAACAGCCCCTCCTTAGTTACACTATTGGCAGCCCACTGGACAGGTAAGAAGTGTCATAATACAAAGATATAAATACACACTGTACACATTTGGACATTCTGCTATTACCTATCAAGATAATAACAGGATCTAAAAAGTTTAAACACTACCATTGGAAAGTATACAGGCAGGCCCTTGCACTACATGCTTTGGGGAATTCATCCATAAATCTGACCACAAAAGAGATGGGTATAGTGTGTATGGGTTTGGCAAAGTCAGCAGATAGATGATTGAGGATAGATAGAGAATTGGGATCAGCTGACTTAGCAGTTGGGGGAGGGAGGGTTGCTAAAAATGATTTGGGGACACCACAAAAAAAAAGCCTCTGCCACTCTGCCTGAATTTAAAAAGAAAATAACATTTCAAAACATTTTACGGGGTGTTTGGGGTAAAGCACTACTATGGAGCTGATAAAATACATTGTTTTAAGTGACTACATTAGGTGAATATAGGGCCCGTAGAGCATGCTGGGGAGGTTAGTGAAGGAAAATCTGTATGAAGGACCTAAAAAATTAATTACAGAAAAATCCAGCATGCATGAGAACAAAGGGGACATTCACAGCATATTCCAATCATGGTAATTAGGGAATGAGGAAAGAAATACAATACATTATCAAACATTAAATACAATAAAATGTGACATTAAAGGATAAAAATCTTACCTTCATATACTCCTTCTGCAGGACCTGTATGATGGCAGAACAGGTCTCTGGGATAATGATCCCCAGAGCCTGGGGGGAGATGCCTGTCGAGAACTTCAAGTCCTGCAGACTTCTCCCTGTCGCCAAATACCGCAGGGTAGCGACGAGCCTCTGCTCCGGAGTGATGGCTTGCCTCATGCAGGTATCCTGCCTGCTAATATAAGGGGTCAGCGAAGCCAACAGACGGTGAAATACGGGGTCCGTCATCCTGAGAAAGTTCCTGAAATCATCAGGATTATTCTCACGGATCTCACGGAGCAAAGGCATATGAGAGAACTGGTCACGCTGAAGCAACCAATTCATTAACTCCTCCCCACCCTATTCATGGACTGGACTTGTGTCAAGGTCAGGACCCCAACACCAAGCCCCCGCACAGCACGAACTCTACGAGGAGTACGCATACGCAACATGGCTAGAAAACGGTCGGCTGCTCAGAACGAAGTAACAGAACGCACTGAAGAACAGCAAGGCCTGTGAAGAGCGACCTGAAAAACAGTAGCGAACGGACAAGAACACAATGACTAAGTCACGCGGAACTTGCTTGCACGCACTGAAGAGCAGATACAAACCCACAAGCACAAACTGAACGGCAGAAAACGATCTGAAAACCACGAGTCTGAAAAAGCGCGAATCGTCTCTCACCAAACTTTTACTAACACTAGATTAGCAAAAGGAGCCCAAAGGGTGCTTGGTTCTGAACTGGCCTTTTCTAGTCTCGTTGTACGTGCTTGACGTCACCGCGTTGTTGGCGATCGGAAATTCCGACAACTTTGTGCGACCATGTGTAGGCAAAGCAAGTTTGGGCCAACATCCATCGGAAAAAAACCTAGGATTTTGTTGTCGGAATGTCCGAACAAAGTCCGACCGTGTGTATGGGGCATAAGTCTCAGAAAGATTTCAACCAATATAAATCCGCCCTCCAAAAATACAATTCCAGCCTCTTCACTGCCAAGCAGACCTATTTTATCACTCTCATTAGCAACTTATCATCCCGTCAATTCTTCTCTACCTTCAACTCTCTACTTCATCTTCCACTGCCTCCACCCGCCAACTCACTCACTGCCCAGGAGATCACCAATCACTTCAAACAGAAATTGATACAATTCGCGAGGAGATCTCTACTGTTCAGATACCCTCCACGCTTTACACTTCATGCCCACAGGTACAATCATTACTTCCCTCTTTCAACCCCACCACTATAGACGAGGTTGCTAAACTACTTGCTAACGTCCACCTTACCACCTGCCTTCTGGATCCTATTCCCTCACAAATGCTACATTCACCCTCTGGCTCTATGCTACACTCTCTAACCCACATCTTCAATCTCTCCCTCTCTTCTGGCAACTTCTCCAACTCTCTAAAACATGCACTTGTCAGACCCATACTTAAAAAGCCCTCACTGGACCCATCCAATCTTAACAACCTACGCCCCATGTCCCTGCTCCCCTTCTTTTCAAACTCCTTGAACGTATGATCTACAACTGACTGACCGTCCACCTTGCTTATAATAGCCTTCTTGATCTCCTTCAGTCTGGATTTTGTCTTCGACACTCCACAGAAACTGCTCTCCTAAAACTAACAAACTATCTACTAACGGCCAAAACCAATTGACACTTTTCTGTATTCCTACTCCTGGACCTCTCTGCTGCCTTTGATACGGTTGACCACCCTCTCCTCCTCAAAAAGCTCCACGCCTTTGGTCTCCGCAACTGTACTCTTCGCTGGTTCTCTTCCTACTTATCCAACCGCACCTTTAGCATTTCTCACAACTCTGTCTCCTCTCCTCTTCCTTTCTCTGTTAGGGTCCCCCAAGGTTCTGTTCTTAGACCTCTCCTATTTTCAATCTACATCTTCTCCCTGGGTCAGCTGATAGCCTCCCATGGCTTCCAATACCACCTCTACGCTGACGACACCCAAATCTATTTCTCTACCCCTCACCTCACCCCCTCTGTCTCCTCACGTATCACTAATTTACTATCAGATATATCAGTCTGGATGTCACACCATTTCCTCAAACTCAATCTATCCAAAACCGAACTTATAATTTTTCCTCCCCCATATGCCCCTTTCCCTTCCCCTAATCTCTCTGTCAAATTCGATGGCAAAACTATAAGCCCATCCCCGCATGCCAAGGTTTTAGGTGTAGTCCTGGACTCTAAACTCTCCTTTAAGCACCACGTCCAATCACTGTCCAAGTCTTGCTGCCTCAACCTCCGCAACATCTCCAAAATACGCCCCTTTCTAACCAATGACACAACAAAGCTCCTAATTCACTGGCTGGTCATCTCTCGCCTCGACTACTGCAACTTCCTTCTCATTGGCTTACCTCTACATAGTCTATCACCTCAATCCATCATAAATGCTGCTGCCAGACTCACCCACCTTACCAATAGCTCTGAGTCTGCTACCCCTCTCTGTCAATCCCTCCACTGGCTTCCGCTCACCCAACAAATTAAATTCAAAATACTAACAACTACTTACAAAGCCATCCACAATTTAGCCCCCAGCTACATCACTAGCCTAGTCTCTAAATACCAACCTACTCATTCCCTCCGTTCCTCTCAAGACCTTCTGCTCTCTAGCTCCCTCGTCACCTCCTCCCATGCTCACCTTTGGAACTTTTCCAAAGCCTCTCCAATCCTTTGGAATGCCTTACCCCAATCTGTCTGCTTATCTCCTACTCTATTAATTTTTAGACGATCACTGGAAACCCTTCTCTTCAGAGAAGCCTACCCTACCCACACCTAAAAACTGTATTTTCATTTTTTCCATCAGCTCACCCCCCACAGTTATTACCTTTTGTTCCACTTGACCCTCCCTTCTAGATTGTAAGCTCTAATGAGCAGGGCCCTCTGATCCACCCTATATTTATTTGTATTGTAAGTGTAATGTCTGCCCTCATGTTGTAAAGCGCTGCGCAAACTGTTGGCGCTATATAAATCCTGTATAATACTAATAATAATATGTGAAAAAATATTTTATCAAAAAAAATATATACATACTGTGTATATATATATAGAGAGAGAGAGAGAGAGAGAGAGAGAGAGAGAGAGAGAGAGAGAGAGAGAGGGGGATATAATAGGATACAGAAAATCAAACTATTTACACGAGGACTCTAACTTCCCTTTCTAGTGAAACTTGGCTGAAGTCCTTGCAGAAGGCAGATACAGACTTCTCCACAGCAGCAGCAAACTGATTGCAGAACTGAGCAATGTCCCTTAGTAAAGTAGTGGACAGTCCTGGACAAAGTTCTAAGAACACTAGCCAGTGTTTTCTTTGTGTGTACCCTCAGCTGACTTAGAGTACAAGGGGGGGTTAACTGTCTAGGGAACCTGAAGCACCACCAGCAGCCTTCTCTCTACATGATACCTGACTAGATGCACTGTGGACTCCCCTTGGGTCAGCTATGGTAGGACCATGGATAGCCACACAGAGTTCAGGCCCTCAGATCTGTCACCTGAGGCCACATGTCAGCAATTCAGGCCCTCAGGTCGGCCACCTGAGGCCACATGGCAGTGCCTCTCCCCCAGCCTGAAGCTATCCTCTGCCCATGTGCTCCTCAAACATAAACACCAGCCCCCAGCATGCCTAGGGGCACCTCCCCTTACAATTGGCCAGGGTTGTATGCATATTCATGCTGCTCATCTGCCTAGTCTCCACCTACAGCCCAGAACCTTCCTAGGTTGCTTGGGCATAGGGACACTCAGACAGCATAAGCCACACCAGAGCACACTGGGCAGCCTACACCAACCAATTACCACTCTCTGTTAAGCAGATAATAACTATAATACACAAATCCTAGCACCTACCTAGGTGGATGCTACAGAAAAATCTTCTCTTCCACTTATAATTGTGCGGTCTTCTCTGTAATTTTTGTTGCATAAAAAAATGGTTCATCAGATTGACTCAACCACTGCAAAATGTTTTGTGTGAACTGGTGAACTGAGCATAAGAATTGCTGTAAACTTGGTGGATCCTATCAGATGGTCATTAGCATGGAAAATTATAAAAAAAAAAATTATATTTTGTCTAGTGTTCTTACCTAGTAGATTAAATAGATTTGTTCCTTATCAACATAAGTAGACACCAGCAAGTCCCCTTTATCTTGTTTCTGTCCTATTTCTTTCAGTCTGCTAGGCTAGATACAGGTTTTGTGCACCCGTGGTGCTGGTCATAAGAAGAGAAACTGATAGGTACAGATAGTCCCAAATAAAATCACAGGCACAGAACCAAAATACAAAGTCTAAGTTGGAGACAGGAACATGATAAAGACATAGGTTTGATGGACAGACTGGAGCAGAAACAAAGAAACAGCATGCCAAGTGTGCTAACAGAGAGAGCAGGCACAGGCAGTGAATACAATTAAAAACAGGCACAATATACTTACACTTTCTGTTATTAAAAAGGCATGCATTTTATTCGTAAGTGGCTGAATTTTTGTGTTGTACATATATACACATTCTACAAAACATTTCTACTTTATTACATAGGGGAAGATACATGGAGAGAAGAAAACAACCACAAAATCTTAGTTATTGCAACCAATTAGGTGTCTCTTTTCTTTTAATACTAAAATTAAAAATGAGATCAGTGCAGATATAAAATGAATAAAAGAATGCAGCTTTGCAATCGTTAATACAATAATACATTTATTTTATAAATAAAATCTGTGTAAGTACCTGAATTTGACTGGCAGCCTCTTGCAGTCTCCTGAACAGTCTGAACAGCAGAGCTCACAAAAAAGAAGCAAAAAGCATCACAAGGAGGCAGACAGGTATGTTGCAGTGCAAAGATCATGCTGATATGAGGAGATATTAGATTGAAAGAGAGGAGTTCATCAGTGCACTGCTTCTTCCACGCTGGCAAAAAAAAAACCAGATTTGAATTGTAAGTAAAGTGCAAGATAAGGTATGCCATGCAAACAATCAATAAAATGTAATGCGACAACATATGAAAATATATTAAAAAAAAACAAATGTGTCAAAAGGTGAGTCCCATGTGATAAAACAGTCTGTTATAACACAACATGAATGTTCCAATTGTGAAGGTTCCAATGCTTTTAATGCATCCAACAAGTGCATCCCGGAATCTGATCCAAACACCTTGTTGTTTCAATGTGCGTGGTGATGTCACAAGGGTGAACTCCTCTCTATGCATTTCCTCACAATTGACCTCAACTGGGGGCACAGAGGTGGTTGGATCAGATTCCGGGACCGTTTCACACTATGGAAATATATTTGATTCATTTTCTATGCATGATATGATGGAGCAATTCCCATATGATGTCATATATGGTCTCATATGTTGTCACATTACATTTTATTTATTGTTAGCATGGCAAACCTAATCTTGCACATGTTAGGTAGAAGCTGTCAGCCCAAATATTCAGAATCTCAACATGTACACTGTCACCATAATATTAGATATGTGTTATGACTCACCAGATGAGAAGGAACTAAAATTATAAAGGTCAGATGCACATTTTCACCATTATCTCCAGATCTTCTATAGTAAATACCCAATTATTTCATAAAAGATCTCTTTTCCATCATACTAACTTCATCTCCATAAATTCTGCCAATGTAGGAAGGATGTAAGCATAAAATACAATAGAAAAATGTAATACTGCTTCATAAAAATGAATAAAAACATACATTTGTGCTTACGACATAATGATAAACATGCAAGTATGGAAAGAATGTCATCCACATAGGGTCCCAACACAACATGAAAGCACCAGCCACCTTGGCCTCTAAGAGCAGAAAATCCAAGGCTCATCTTTATGTGTATGTGGGTATAACATATACTGGAGTCTTCATATTGTGAGGATGGTAGCCCTGAAAAGGCATTCTCTGGATATAGGTTGGATGAAGAGCCGATTAAAAAGTGCAATCGATGTGGAAGATTTGTTTGAGCTGCACCATAGTGTCAGCTATGGAGATTTTGTCCTTACTGGTAGGTGAAGAATGACAAAGGGAACAATTCTCAGAAAAAGTATGATATGGTAATCACTTTCAGCCACTAGCTGATAATGATCGTAAAAATGTAACCTGGAGATAAAGGGTAAATATGCCAATGAAAATGTGTGCAGCAAGTCATTTCACTAAATCTATTATAAGACATCAGATTTTAGGGAAAATCTGTCAGATTTAAGTGTCTGTGCAAACAGCTGAAATTTTCCACAAGATTCCTTCTTTCCCTTTACATCGTATCTAGATTCAAAAGTTTTCAAATAATATAGATTATTTTAAGAAATTATCCAGTCTCTAATTATCCATGCACAAAGCACTAATGAAATATGTTTAAAAAAATAGGCCAAGTATGTAACTAGCCTTTCTCCGTGAATGCCAGGATTCTACTGTTCTTAAATATGCATATGAGAGGATTGCAATCAGAGAGATTACAGAGATTTCTTATTACTCATTATGAAATTGCATGTTTCCAACTTTCAATTAAACCCCAGAAATAGAGTCTATTTGTTTAGCAGGAAATAAATGCAGTCATTATAGGATGATGTAAATGTACTTGATTATCTTTTGAGACCTTATAACTGCAAATGTTTGTCTGCACTTTTCTAAACTGCCATGTGTCTGCATCCACCTGAGCACAGAGATAGCTGTACATATTAAAACAGTGTATAAGCATTGAGCAGTTAGTCTGAACAACCTGAGAAAATCTGCCTGGGGGTAATGGACCAGCATGATTCCTGAGTCCTAAACATTTTGATAATCTGGTACGCACTTACCCTGCAGGATTTAAAGCTGTCATTGCTGCAATAGATGGGCGACTCTCCAAAACATAGGTGTGCAAGGATTGAGAATACTTGCAAACAGTGCGTTTCTATTTTTTTTGTATTATTTCCTAACATAAAACAATGTTTTACAAAAAAATGGTTCCATTGCTTTGCAATGAAAAAAAACAAATACAATTTCTTCGTAGGATTTTGTATTAAAGTGGAAGTCCAATTTAAAAAAAGGTCAGCTTAGTGTACAATACTGTTATAACCAGTTATGAAATTAATTTACTCCTGTGCGCATGCACAGGAGTTAAGTCATCTTGAGCCAGCCTTTCAAGATGGCGGAAGACACCAAAACCAGAAGAAGCCCTGTCAAAGACTTCAGCAGCGATGACAGAGCAACAAGGGACTAGCACTGGGGGAGGCACTTTGGCAGATAGTGTAAGTCTACCATATTGTACACATATGCTGTGCATACTTGTACATTATGGTATAAACCCTGGACACTGACAGTGACATTTAAACAAAACAAGAAAACTAGCAAAGGAATATAAGGTTCACGCTTCCCTTCAAAGCTTCCCTTTCTGAAGCGTTAGGACAATCCACAATTTTGCTGCTTTAGCATAAGATTCAAAAAAGTGTGGTCACCCATTAGTCATCCACCTTTCTTTCTCATTTATGAACATATTTCTGAAACAGGCATGTGCAGGCAAGTATAAAGTTCAGGCACCTCTAGGTGGTTTTACTCAATTCTGTTACAGGCAAGCTGTTCTAAATAGACAAAGCTAGGACACTTCTGAGAAGTATAGAAGCTTGCCTGCTCTCTACTGCTTATAAACAGTGCCTTGCAAAAGTATCCCCCCCCCCCTTTGATTTTTGCCTATTTTGTTACATTACAGCCTTTAATTCAATGTTTTTTAATCTGAATTACATGTGATGGATGAAGTAAAATTAGAAAAATATATACATAAATATATTATTCAGAAATAGATAATAATTGGCATGTGCGTATGTATTCGCCCCCTTTGTTATGAAGCCCATAAAAAGCTCCGGTGCAACCAATTACCTTCAGAAATCACATAATTAGTGAATTGATGTCCTCCTGTATGCAATCTAAGTGTCACATGATCTGTCATTACATATACACACCTTTTTGAAAGGCCCCTGAGGCTGCAACACCTAAGCAAGAGGCATCACTAACCAATCATTGCCATGAAGACCAAGGAACTCTCCAAACAAGTAAGGGACAATGTTGTTGAGAAGTACAAGTCAGGGTTAGGTTATAAAAACAATATCCAAATCTTTGATGATCCCTAGGAGCACCATCAAATCTATCATAACCAAATGGAAAGAGCATGGCACAACAGCAAACCTGCCAAGAGACGGCTGCACACCCACGGACCGGGCAAGGAGGGCATTAATCAGAGAGGCAGCACAGAGACCTAAGGTAACCCTGGAGGAGCTGCAGAGTTCCACAGCAGAGACTGGAGTATCTGTACATAGGACGACAATAAGCCGTACGCTCCATATAGTTGGGCTTTATGGCAGAGTGGCCAGAAGAAAGCCATTACTTTTATAAAAAAACATGTTTTGAGTTTGTGAAAAGGCATGTGGGAGACTTCCAAAATGTATGAAGGAAGGTGCTCTGGTCTGATGAGACTAAAATTGAACTTTCTGGCCAAAGAAAACGCTTTGTCTAGCGCAAACCCAACACATCACATCACCCAAAGAACACCATCCCCACAGTGAAACATGGTGGTGGCAGCATCATGCTGTGGGAATGTTTTTCAGCAGTCGGGGCTGGGAAACTGGTCAGATTGATGGATGGTGCTAAATACAGGGATATTCTTGAGCAAAGCCTGTACCACTCTGTGTGTGTGATTTGAGGCTAGGATGGAGGTTCACTTTCCAGCAGGACAATGACCCCAAACACACTGCTAAAGCAACACTCGAGTGGTTTAAGGGGAAACATGTAAATGTGTTGGACTGGCCTAGTCAATGCCCAGACCTCAATCCAATAGAAAATCTGTGGTCAGACTTAAAGATTGCTGTTCACAAGCGCAAACCATCCAACTTAAAGGAGCTAGAGGAGTTTTGCAAGGAGGAATGGGCAAAAATCAGTATCAATAACCTTGATCAGCGTAAAAAAAAAAAAACCCACAAGTAATAAATAAGAAATTCACAAAAAGTGTTCTCACTCACTTCATTAAAATAGAAACGCGTGTATACTGCAGAGCAACTGCATTCAAATGAACAAATACTAAACTGAATGTGTATAAATATACAACAATGTATCATTAAATCCTAAGGAGCAAAAAATAGCCACACACAGAATGAATTAAAAGTGAATTTAAGTCTAAACAAAACAAACAAGTGATATCTCAGCAATTCATGTGCTAAAAATTAGATAACACAAGAAACAAAAACAAGGACAAGAAAAATGCTGTGATCTTCAAACTAGTGGGAATATGCCATCTGTCTGACACGCCGGCATGGTTCAGTGCCTTTTATGTGAGTGTGCTACCTTTTTATTTGATATTAAACCAGATACAGAGAGCACTAGATCTCCTTTAGTTCCATATAGTCCTGGATGAGATTATGCAACACAGAAAGGAGGTGTAGGGGGCTGTGAAGAGCACATACCTGTTCCATGCTTGTCAGTCTTGCTCTGTGTCACAAGCTGCACGCTTCCTCCGAGCCCAAGCTCCAGGTAGGATATGGGAAGGGGGGTTTTCTCTTTTCAGAAATGTCCCCCCCACATTTTCTTTCCAGCTAGAGGCCATGGGTCACTCGGCGTTATGCCGTACTGCTCCCTCTGCCACCGCTATTACGGCGGCTCTCCATCCACCTGCCCTCCTCTCTCCTCTGCCCCAGCCCCCCCTCCACGTGCGATCCGGTCGGATCGGAGCCCCCGCTCATGCGGAAAAACTGTCTTTTTTTATTTAAGATGAGGGGGGGCGGAAGGGGTGGTAGAAGGAGGGGGGCGGAGTATCAGTGCCGCGTCAGCGTGGTTCAAACACCCACAATGCGGGCTATGCATAGCTATAAAGGTGCACTTTTTGCAGGTGCACACAGCTAAAGGAGGGATACAGAGCAGATGGATGGCATGTGAGTGTGGGTGACACAGGCATTCCCAGGCACATTTACTTAGCATCAGACCGAGCCTTGATAGCAGCGGCAGTTGCTGAACTATTTTGCAGTAGGTGCATTTCTGGTAGTACCTCTGCATTTGTGCTTAGCACTATGGGCAGAAGGGGAGGTAAAAATACCCCGAAAAATTGGGGCTCAAAGGGATCTCCCTCAGGCTCTGAGGACCCCCCCTCTGCAACGCCATCTCCCCCTGAAAGACCTAGGGAGGCTGGTCAGGGTGAGCCATTGTGGTTAGGGGCTGCAACTGCTTCTGGCATTTCAGCCCTTGTATATATTACTCAGGAGGTTTTTTCCTCAGCCATGAGTGGATTGGAGGAAAGATTAACGGCCTTAATCGCATCTTCACAAAGTGGAAGAAAACGTGTTAGGTCTCCTACCACCCAGGACTCCCAAACAGAGGAACTCTGGGAAAGGGGAGACAAATCCCCCTCACGGACCGGGAAGAGACTGAGGACTCTTCTTCTGAGGAATCAAGTGGGGAAGGACCCTCTTCAGATTCGCAGGCTGAAAAATTGCTGGTGCATTCTCTTGCTGAAATGGTCCGCTCTACATTTAAGTTACCCGTAACTGAGTCGGGTAAAAAGCCCACTTCTTGTTTGGGTTCACTGAAGCCTCCTCAAGTTGTGCGTACTTTTCCCTATCTATTCATTGCTGGGAAAGCTTATATATTCTGAGTGGGATCACCCAGATAAACATTTTTTCCCTCCTAAAAAGTTTTCAACACTTTATCCAATGGAGGAAAATTTACAAAGATGTGGGGTATACCAGCAATTGACGCTGCTATATCCTCTGTAAATAAAAGTTTGACATGTCCTGTTGACAATGCTCAAATGCTTAGGGATCCAACAGAAATCCAATTTCTGTTAAAAAAACATTTTTTCCTTGGCAGGTTCAGTAGCTCAACCTGCAGTGGCGGCAATTGGAGTATGTCAGTCCTTGAGAGACCACTTGAAACAGGTGCTCAAGGTTTTCCCTGAACAGCAGGAGCTAGCCGAGCTGCCAGCGGCTTTGTGTTTTGCAATTGACACAATTAGAGATTCTATCCTTCAGACCTCTCCCCTTACGCTTGGGTTGGTGCATATGCGTAGAATCTTATGGTTGAAAAATTGGTCAGCCGAAGCGCCATGCAAAAAGCTGCTGTCTGGTTTTCCCTTCCGCGGTGTAAGGCTGTTTGGGAATGATTTGGACAATTACATCCAAAAGATTTCAAGTGGGAAAAGTACCCTTTTGCCAGTTAAGAAAAGGAGTAAACGTCCCTCATTTAAACTGGCTCTTTCTCCAGTGCTGGGGGCATCAGCCTCCAGGCAGTCGCGACGGCCTCCACCGTCAGGTTCAAGAGGTAAAACTCAGAGTCAACCCCAGGGACAAAAGAATTCCTGGGGGAGGAAACCTACAAGACAGAACGCTAAAGCCTCTTTATGAAGGGGCGCCCCCGCTCGTTCGAGTGGGGAGAAGACTGCTACAATTCCCATCTCCTCGTTTCCTCAGATCAAATGTTCCCAAAGACCCAGAGAAAAAGAAGTCTTTCCTTCAAGCGTTGGACCGACTTTTGTCACAAAAAGTAATCATGGTGGTTCCCATGGAAGAGCAGGGGTTGGGGTTTTATTCAAACCTTTTCATGGTTCCAAAACCAAATGGAGATGTCAGACCCATTCTAGATCTCAAAGTTCCTAGTAATTCAATCTTTTTCGCATGGAATCAATCCGATCAGTAGTCTCCATCCTACAAGGAGAACTTCTGGCATCAACAGACATCAAGAATGCATACCTGCATGTACCTTTTTTTTTTCTCATCAGAAATATCTGCGTTTCGAAGTGGAAAAACTTCATTTTCAGTTTGTAGCTCTACCTTTCGGTCTTGCTACTGTACCTCGGGTGTTTACAAAGGTCCTGGTCCCTCCTCTAGCCAGATTAAGGGCCCAGGGTATAACGATTATAGCTTACCTAGACAACCTGCTCTTAATAGACCAGTCAGTAGCCCGCTTAGACCAAAGCTTGGTCACCTAGGAATACCTAAGTTTGGGCCTCAACCTAGAGAAGTCTTCTTTAAAACCAGTAAGAAGACTAGAGTACTTGGGTCAGGTTATAGATACAACCTAGAAGAGGGTGTTTTTACCCCAGGCAAAAATCAGTGCCATAAAGGAGCTGGTTCAGGTAGTCAGGGCGAAGAAGGGTCCTTCTATTCGCCCTTGTATGAGGTTGTTGGGAAAGATGGTGGTGTCATTCGAAGTGGTTCCCTATGCTCAGTTTCATTCGAGACTGCTGCAAAACAGTATCCTGTCTGCCTGGAACAAGAAAGTCCAGGCGCTAGATTTTCCAATGCGTTTGTCACGGTGTAAGGCTGTTTGGGGATGATTTGGACGATTATATCCAACAGATTTCAAGTGGGAAAAGTACCCTTTTGCCAGTTAAGGAAAGGAGTAAATGACCCCTTTTTATTCGGGCTCTTTCTCCAGTGCCAGGGGCATCAGCCTCCAGGCAGTCGCACCTAATTAAATAACATGCCCCGACTAATCAGATAACCTGAAGAAGGGGCATGTCCCCCAAACATGTAGTGTCTCCAGTCGGCGATGTGTGACTCTCTTTGCTCCCTTGACATCGGCAGTTCCTAATTGGCTCCAGCAGCAGGGTTTGCCCATACTCTTCATATTCCTTTGGCTGACTTCCGCCAGGCTGTGACATCACTTCCGCGCTTCGAACACAGTGCGAGAGGCCGCTATATACTGGCCCCAACAGTTCCTGTGTCTGCAGTTTGGTTCCCCCTTCATCAGACCCCTGGCCTTACGGTCCTGGATGGGCCCCCCATCAGCGGTGCTCCTGTGTTCTTTGTACAATGGCTTTGTGCTGGGTTTCCCTAAGCCCCTGTGTCATCCATGCGGCTACAGTGTACATCCCGTGACCACGTCCTGTTGTGACGAAACGTCGTAGGGAGGAGGAGCTACGTCCCGACGACACCGCGATTCACACACCCGGAAGACACGGGTTACCTTGGAGCCGGCCGGCTTTTTCTCATACGTTTTAAACTACAATGTTTCTGTAAGTGCAACCTTTATCTTTTATTCAATAAAACGCTGGATTTTATGCTATGTGGAGCACTTTGTTTTTTGCATGGTGACATTTCCATATTTGCTGAGGCTGGTTGGAGAGAGTCCCTGGATTTGGACGCTGAGTGCCTGCTTTAAAGATCCCTGGCTGGGGTTGCAGCCATCCGCCCCTTGGGTCTCCTGTAATTAAGAGACCATTTCTATCTGGTAAGAGGCAGCAATTTTTCCAAGAGGTGGAGGTCTGTCTACGCACTCTATTTTTCACCACAGCAAGATTTTGTTACAATATTTCACAGAGCACTTGGAGACAAGCCATTTTTCATGCATGTTAACTTAACACGGATGGACTTTAATCAATACTGTTTTTGTTGAGCTATGGACTTTTTTTGGGTTTATTTTCTTTTATTTCTTTACTATTTTCCTATATCAATTATGGTTTAGTTTTCATAATCACAGATTTGTCACAATATTATTCCTATAGATATTTGAGATACTCACCTGTCATTGATTGGGTCATGCAATATTGATTTTTCCACACGGACATAGTTAATAATATCTGTGTCCCATTTATTTAACAGTATTTTTAGCTCTATTTATTTTTACAGTGTGTATGTACATTGCTCAGCACTCCTACAAAACTTATTCACTCAGTGATTATTATTCACCCTCATATTCCTATGAGGTTTTCTAGGCATTTGCCTGTTGTCACCTTTAGCTTTTAGCGTGACTTTTTGATTTTTATAGGCTACAGTGTACTGTCAGTCTTTTAATCCAAATCTCTGCATGACCATCAATTGTCTGCTGTATGCCTTGGTGAACATTTTATTGTTTTTTAACAATAATTAAAAGTTTTTACTTTGCCTCTGAGGGTCCTATTTATGTCTGCTGATCAGCGCTGTTCACCCCTTTGATTATAGCTTATATCAATCACCAAGGGGGCACCAGAAGTCGTGCAGCCCAAGGAGAGGTAAACCAGATCCTAACCTGGGCAGAAAAGCATGTGCTGTGCATATCGGCAATCTTCATTCCAGGGGTAGAGAACTGGCAGGCGGACTACTTAAGTCACCAGCAGTTGTTCCCTGGGGAATGGTCTCTTCACCCTGACATCTTCCTGGCTATATGCCAAAGAAGGGGGATCCCGGACACAGATCTGTTTGCATCCAGGTTCAACAACAAGATCGACAACTTTGTGTCAAGAACAAGAAATCCACTTGCATGCGGGACAGATGCGTTGGTGACCCCCATGGGATCAGTTCTCACTGATTTATGCATTTCCTCCTATTCTGCTGCTACGACTTCTTCGCAGGATCAAGCAGGAAAATAAGTTGGTGCTTCTGATGGCCCCAGAGTGGCCCAGAAGATCTTGGTATGTAGAAATCGTAAAGATGGTGGTAGGGCCCGCATGGACCCTACCACCACGTCCAGACCTGCTATCGCAGGGACCAGTGTTCCATCCTACCTTACAAATGCTAAATTTAACGGTTTAGCTATTGAAACCCACATTCTGAAGAACCACGGGCTTTCAGATTCAGTGATATCTACCTTGATTAATGCAAGAAAATCAGCTTCCAGAGTCATTTATTATAAAGTCTGGAAGGCATATGTTTCCTGGTGTGAATGCAGGGGTTGGCATCCCAGAAAGAATGTCATAGGTAGAATCCTTTTCTGCAAATGGGGTTAGAGATGAAGCTGGCCTTGAGTACTATCAAGGGCCAGGTCCCGGCCTTATTGGTATTGTTTCATTGTCCGCTTGCTTCATATTCCTTGGTCCGAAGCTTTATACAGGGGGTAACGTGGCTTAACCCACCAGTTAGAGCACCCCTGAATCCTTGGGACTTGAATTTAGTTCTGTCGGCATTACAGAAACAGCCTTTTGAGCCAATAAAACATATTCCCTTGGTCCTTTTGACAAGGAAGATAGTTTTTCTGGTAGCCATTTCCTCTGCAAGAAGGGTATCAGAATTGGCGGCTCTTTCTTGTAAAAAGCCATATTTAATCATTCACAAGGATAGTGTAGTATTGCGTCCTCATCCTAGCTTTCTACCGAAGGTGGTTTCAGGTTTTCATCTAAACCAGGATATTGTTCTACCTTCATTTTTTCCGGAACCCTGTTTTACGGAAGAAAAGTCACTACATTCTCTGGATGTAGTGAGAACGTTCAAAATCTATTTGGGGGATACTGCTCAGGTTCGGAAAATGGATGTTTTGTTTGTGTTGCCTGAAGGTCCTAGAAAAGGACAGGCAGCATCAAAATCTACTATTGCTAAGAGGATTCAGCAAGTAATTATTGAAATATTGTATACAAATGTTTATGTGTGCTCTGTCGGCTCAAAGAGAGAAATGGGTGATTAATCTACTCTCTATAGTGGGGAGTCCATGCATGAGAGTTCAAATGCAGCAAGAGGTGTGTAGATGGTCACAGATGGGCTGACTCTGGATGGCTGCCGGCTCATAACAAGCTAGAAGGGGCTCTGTAGATAGTAAAAAACAAAGCGCCATCTAAGTGCAGAGTGATAAAAACATTTTAATATAGGACAGACAATTTTAAACTCACAATATTGTAGAGATTACCCCAACGCTTCCTGGTTCTCAGATTCGGCTCAGGGGTGGCTGGACACATCACTTCTGGATGGTGAGAGAGTGGGGAGGAGCGCGCATTCTGAGCATGCATGCTCCCTCATCAGGCAGTAGTTGTGACCATGTTTGGAGAGGTTTTTATAGTCCATTCAGCCAGGGGATGTTGATATGGTGCCATGGCAATCACTCATAGGAGGGGCTTCTGATTACAGAATGGGCACTGGTGTGTCAGGCTGGATTGGACTGATCAAGCTCATGTGACCAAAGATGAGCTTTTTTTACATGGCAATGGAGATAAAGCAGGGGTAGAAAAGAAGGGGGTGGGGGGTAGTATAGGGTGGCACAGTATAGGGTAGTATAGGGCGGCACATTGGCGTAGTGGGTAGCACTCTCGCCTAGCAGTAAAAGGGGATCGCTGGTTCAAATCCCAACCAAGACACTACCTGCATGGAGTTTGCATGTTCTCCCTGTGCCTATGTGGGTTTCTTCCGGGTACTCTGGTTTTCTCCCACAAGCCAAAGACAGATTAATTTGGCTTCTGCCCAAATTGATGGGAAGCCTATTCTTTATTGAAGGATGTCTAAGAGGGGAAAGACCGTAAGGGTCATGGACCTAAAATGGTTACTGACAAAACAGAACATATGTTAGGCAATGAACAAAACTGGATTTCAAAAAAGAGAGAGAATAAAAAAAATATATAATATATATCTAAATGTGACTTGTCTTTTTGAGAGGGAAGGAAGAATGCTTGCTGAACAAGAATTTAGAGTAAAGGCTCCTCATTCAACCCTCCCGGTGTAAGGACATCTAGTCTGTAAATCCAGTAGGATTCCCGTGCACACGGGCGTTTGTAGCGTTCTGCTGCTGGAAAAGTATTGGGTATGGCTTTGATTACCCAAAATTTAAGATCATGAGAGGAATGTTTATGATGAATTAGGAAATGTTTGTCTGACCCTGCGTCCACTAGACGTCTGTGTTCCCCAAATCGTTTTCATAGTGTACGGATCATTCGGCCTACATATAATAGGCCGCATGGACAGGACAGGAAATATATCACAAACTCGGATGAGCATGTGTAAAAATCAGATAGGGAATATGTTTTTCCTTTTGAGTGGAATTCTTTTTGTCTGTGGGTTACATGTGAGCAAGTCAGGCATAGGGGCTTACGGCATTGGTACATGCCTTGGATATTGAAAAACTTAAATGGAGCACTAGTGGGTGGATTTTATTTTATTTTGCTGGGGGCAATTCTGGTTTTTAGGTTCCTGGCACGTCTATATGAGATAAGGGGTCATGCTGTGATAGTAGATTTGAGGTGTGGGTCTTGTAAAATGGACCAATGTTTTTGGAAGATTCGTTCCATATTTTTTGAATTTGGTGTGGAAGTTGGTTGTAAATCTCAATGGTTGTGTGGGAGGGTTCTAGTCAGTATCAATAGCCTAATACAACAGCTGCATTTTAATGGAAAAAAAAAATTTAATTTGAATACGTTTTCAAATTTGAATATCAATTCAATAATTTTTTTCGAATACAGTCAGGTTTTTTTGAATTTGGTTGAATTTTTCAAATTCAAATACAAAACTAATGAAAAGAATTCTGAAAACGAATGAAACAAATGTAACAAATTTAACTAAACAAATTTGTTTAACTATGTAATCAAAATGAAACAAAGCTAATTTTTTAGTCCTGCACATGTCTACTTTAAGAGAAATATAGCGGCTGCCATTGCTGACCTCTTTCTAATATTTCTATATGCTTGGCAGGTTTGATATCCCTTTGGCTTCAAGACTCTCTGATTCTCTGAACCAGAACAAGCATGTTGAATAGGAAAGACAGAATAAAGTTCTTATCTGAATGTTTTTTTTTCTGGGCTAGTGACTTGTAACATTGAAGTTGGCATGACAGCCAGGCAACAAGGTATTTGCAGAAAGATAAGGAATAAGAGAAGATTTGCAATAAAGGGTCATTCTATAGTTCAATATTTCCGTTTTTGGTAGACACTGGAGAGTTAAACCATCAACTAGACAAAGTATAGGTAAATGTCCAACAGAGATACATACAGGAAAATTGTTTTCTCCCATTAGAGTAGGAGAAAATAAGAACTCCTAGGAGCTTTATATTGCTGTTTATGTCCCTGTTTTCCTCACGGAATGTCCAGGAAAACTATCTTTACTTTAAAGGTAGCAGTAAAAACCCAACAAAAGTTGTTTTTTTTTTTTTTTTTTTATAAATTCTTTATTTAATGGTATTTTAACAAAAATGCAGACTTACACAACACAGTACACTAAATCATGTAAAGAAAACTCTGAAAAGAGAAAAAAAAAAAATGAAACAATAAATGCACATTCCTTACAGAAGAAAACAAAACTGGAAACAAAAAGCAGGTGATACATAACCATATGAAAAACAGACAAGGCAGGTCATAGACAGTGCAAATTTTTTGCAGGAAAGAAATTTGCACAATTCTCCCATCAACAAAGACAGCGCTGGCAGGGAAATCTTCCTGCCTAGACATTGTGTCCTCCAGGTGGGGGGGGGGGGGGGGAGTAGGGAAAGCCACCCGCACCAGAAGAGTGATTATTGCTAGCGGCAATAGCAGCCACTAGTGATAATCGCAAGTGAATGCGGTAGGCTGGTTGATCAATCAATCAAATTGGTATAGTCAGCCTGGCCACACATGGTTCGCATCTCAGCTGGTTCCTGCTGAACTGGCTGACATTTGAACCATCTTTGACCAGCCTTATACTCAGAGTGCACAAGTCTAATGTGGGTTGGGTGTAGATAAAGGGATTATGTCCCTGCAGTCACAAACAAAACCATAGAAAATTGGGTATCAACAACTCTTTTCAGGACAAGTGACTGTAGATATGGCAAATTTTAGTGTGTGAGAAGGTAGGGGGAACGGAGGTAGAGAGAATGGGGGTGGGGGGGAAGTATGTAGTGAGGGGAAGGGTGAATGGAAAAGAGCGTACAAAAAAAAGGAACTTGATACCAAGTGCACGTTGCCTGGGACCTCTTTAGCAGCCTGGAGAGCAATGCCAGCAGAAGCTGGAAGAGGAAAAGATTGGTGTGTTAAATATCACATACATTGTGCTTTTGCAATGGGCATATTAGCACCTAATCATAAAAATTAACAACTATTAGGCAGCACAGTGCACCTGCGCCTTTCCTGAGGGTTAGCTGCACTGAGCCATAGACTTCTATTATATCTTGCGGTTTTGGTGCACCACACCTGCAAGGCATAAAAGCATGGATAAACCGCAGCGGATCTGTGTGAAAGTAGTCTTATAGGGGGCTCAGGACAGTAAGGGCTCATTTAAATTTGTTGTTGGAGGGGGGGGGCAGTAAAACCCCATAGTTCATTCTGGCCCGTGACTGGTTACCAAACCACTTAAGTGGCCCTCGCTCTTCAAAAAAAGGTTGAGCACCCCTGGTCTAAAACTTATTGTATGAGTACAAATTGCCACAAAATATACTGTACTGTCTCTGAAAGCCAAATACACACAGTAAACATTCATGACAATGTGACTAGTAGTGAAGGCTGTGAGCAGCACTGCATTGTGTTCAGCAATATATGCACCCATAAATTAGTGATCATGTTCTTCAAATCCTTTAAATGAATGGGGTTTATGACACAAACTTTCTTTAACTGACTGTGGAAAAGAGCAGGAAGGTGCAGGGAAGTATGGAAGAACTCCAAAGCAGCACGACTGAGCCTGACATGGGCAAGCCTGAGAAATTGTACTACAATCTAAAAATGATGTAAACCATTTAGCATCAACTGCCAAAGTTTGACAGAAGCTGTGGTAGTCAGGAAAAGGAGCGATTCCTCCTTGCCGTTCTCCTGACTACTGCGAATTCTGTCAACTTTTGACAGTTCATGGAAGTTGGGCAATTTTATTTTCTACAAAATAAAAGAAATTGAACCAGGACAGTTATTGGTCTATACTTCTTTCAAACACACAAAACGTCAGGCTTTGTTTTTGTAGTAGTTTAGGTAATAAACACATACAATAGATCACCAGTTTGCTAATATATTAGAAAAAGCATCTTTGCTTCAAATTAGGAAAAAAAATATTATATATATATAATTTTATATATATATATATATATATATATATATATATATACACACACACACATACATTTTATTGTTATGGTTGATAATCCATCAAAAATCTTGGAAAATAAACACATCCAGTTACAGAACACATATATTCTGCCCAAAAAAAAAATAAACGTTTAGTATCTACAATTCATATATACCATGCCTAAAACAACAAACTGACACTTAAGAAGAAAAAAAAAAAGCTTTGTTCGAAAAAAGCAGCATGTTCTGCAGTGGTCATACACCATTATGTAGTATCTAAAATGGACAGCATATGTCATTTTTTTCTTTTATTGTTGTCTTGAGGTCTATTGAAGTGACAGTACATTAAGCTTGTCCTGCAGGGTCTCTTCATCATCTGATTCACTTTCTCCTGCACATCTTTCCAGGGTATGCACTGGTGATCTGACAAGAAGCAGTCAAAATAGATCAAATAAAGCACCATCTCAAATAATAGAAGCCATGCCGTTCTCTTAAATGTGACTGTGGTTAAAAAGTGACCAACCTATCAAACATTTGATGGCTATACATAAAGCTGTACATAAAATTGTAGCCTTATATCTGTGGATATGTTCACTGGGAATTTGATCTCCCATGTGCCAATGTCAAAAACTGACTTGACCTTCCATTACATAAAAAATACTGTTATTTTGTTATCAAAGAACCAGAAGTTAGTCATTTTAGTTTCTGAATTTTCTCTATTGTAAGCATGCAGACAGTAATTAGGTAATCGATTTGCAAGCCCTCAAGCACTAGTCATGTTATCAGCATACTTCTTGCTGGCTGTGGAGGACATTTGTTTTCCTACTTTAACCAAGCTCTTTTCATAAACCAAACACACAAGGATTGATTTGTGAAAACTAAAGCAAAATTGGAACTCTTGCCCATAGCAAACAATCAGATTTTTTTCATTTTCTTGGACAATGAAATATACTAACTTATTTATTTCTCTGGGCAATGGCTAAGCTTTTGATCATATTTTCATAAAATAGCCTCACAGACTGCAGGAAGGAGCCTAAGAACTGGTGTATATACAATTATTTTGGCTATGGTTATTACAGAGTAAGAATTGTATCTGGAGTGTTGGTGTAGGATACAGAAACAAACTAAAAATGGCCCAGACATGAATAAAGTGCACAGCAGATAATACAAGGGCCACAATATTGAAGTTATACTCCTCAGGGCACCTAAAGTCATCTTCATCCAGTTAAGTGTCAGCATCTTGGTGCTGCTACTTTTCAGCATAGGCGCTGTGAGGTTCTGGTACCACTGTTTCCAGCACAAGATAGGCAAAATATGCTGCAGAAAGGGGTTAGTTCAGTGTTAGGAGTTGGTTTAGGGATACGTTTAGGTTAGTATTAAGATTAAGGATTTTTGGGTTGAGAGCAATAGTTAAAGTAATATATAAGTAGAACTACAGCCAAAACTTTATTATTTCCATTTTGGATAGAATAAGGGAGGGTTATAAGCCCTGTAAGGTTTATTTTTACCATCTTTGTCTCATTTACCTTCACTTCCTGTCCCATAGCCAAACAGAAATTGAGAGGAAATCCCTGCAAATTAAGGAAATCTCTTGGGGACCCCCAGGTCACCAGACCTAGTGTCCCCATTTAAACATTTCCCATCTATTACTTTTCTGGGAACAACCCAAGACTTGGGATTTTCCTTTACATTCACCTTCAATGATAATGGTAAACTGTAAATAGAGTGGGTTAACCACTTAAGCTCCAGAAGGTTTTATTCAGCACTGCACTACTTTTACTGACAATTGCACGGTCATAAAAGGCTGTACCCAATTTATATAATTTGTTTCACACAAACAGAGCCTTCTTTTGATGGTATTTGATTACCTCTGGGTGATATAAACTAAAAAAACAGACAATTATAAAAAAAAAAAAAAACATATCCCATAAAAGAAAAAAAAAAATCTAATCTCTTAATACATTTTGGCCAAAATGTATTCTGCTACATGTCTTTGGTTAAAAAAAAATCCCAATAAGTGTATATTAATTGGTTTGTATGAAAGTTTTAGTGTCTACAAACAATGTGATATATACTGGAACTTTTATTTATTTATTTTATAGTAATGGCGGTGATCAGCTACTTATAACGGGACTGCAAAAGTGCAGCAGCCAATCTGACACTAACTGATGCTGGGGGGAAATAACAGCTAATAGAAGGGAAAAAGCCACGAGATCCCCTGTCATTGAACACAGCTGTGTTGTTTACACTCACAGAGCTGTGTTCAGGGAAGATTGGAGCCAATGATCGTGTGCTGGGGGTCAATCATTGGCCGTCACCTGGTTATTGGCATGTGCTGTGATGGATCACAGCCAGGCTGGGGGGTGCATGCACGCCCCCTACCTGGAAGAGTGGAATCACGTCTATATACGTAATTCTGTGCAGCCGGCCCACACTGTATCCCCTCTATCCAAAACTAAAAAAAAAGTTGTCTTTAGTTATCCTTTAACCCCTCAGCATTTTATCTCAACACATTAAGTACAATACAATAAACATTCCCCAGTTAACCATTTGTTAAAATTCCTACTCCAGCACATGCAGTTTACAAATTTCAACTCTGCTGGCTCCTGCTCTCTCACTGCTGCTTTCTTTGAACTACCAGTCTTCACAGGAAAGATTTAACAGCGGACAGTGAAGCCTTGAGTCACTGTTTGCTTGGCTGGGGGGGGGGGAGGAGTTAATTGAAGAGCAAGGGAGTTCCTTGCCATTCTAGGCTATAGGGCTTTGTGTTTCTGTTGATGCACACAGTGTAGGAAGACACAGCTCTAGTCCCTGCATTCAACAGTGGCTGTATAGGATGGATTTATCAATGGATAGATGAATTAAAAGAAAGGAGCAATCCTGAAACAGAATACTTGGGGCAGTGACTATAGTACCAGCTTAAACAGGAACATAGGCAAGAATAAAAAGATAAGGAAGCTCCACACTCAGTAATTGATCAAATCAACTGCAAAAACTGCTTATATAACGGAGGGTTTATTATCACTTTAAGGGCTTACCTTAGGTATTATTAAGTGTGAGTGTGGATTAAATGTTAGGGTCAGGTTTCAATGGTAAGAGTTAGGATAAGTGTTGAAAAGAAGGTTAAAGTTAAGGGTTTATGTGATTGTTATTCTTAAGGTCTGACAAGTGGGAAAAAAAATACTCAAGCTCATTATGAACTGATACTAGCTCACAAAGAACTTCACCACCAAAAAATTTAAAAAGACCTGGCAAGCCTGGTTGATACATCCCAGAGCCTCAACATTTCTGAAGGATTTTATCAAGCATTGAACATACTCTTCCTGCATGTTAAAATTTAAAATAACTTCCATAATTCTATCTTCTGGTTCCTATCCCCCCTTGTAGGATATAGGATAAAGAACAATTCCTTTTGACAGTATGGTTCCATTGGGGTCAATAGGATTCTATTTTTCCTGTCTTGAGAACTTATGTTAATAACATACTCACTTATTGATCTGATTGTTATTCTTAATGTCTGATTATTCTGTTCTTTTGTGTTTCTCTCCTTGCATCTAATTGTTAATGTATCAAAGCATTTGTTATATTCTTGATACTTTAATGAAAAAATGAAAGTGGAAAAAAGTTAAGGATTTTACTTTAGGAGAGAATTACAATGCATATCCACCTCCTCCAGCATAAAAAAATAAGAAGGCCCAACAAGAATGCATCCTCTGCATCCTTCTCCACAGCAAATTACCAGTCCCCTTCTGAGTTGAATGCTATGAGCAACAGCTTTGCCTTTGATTCAGTGCTTTGGCGTTTATCCATACAAGCAGCCAAGCCATTGGGCATTTCAAAGAAAAAACTGATTAGAGGAGACTGTATCAATTAACTATTTACAACCTTCTGTTTTAGGCTTGCCAGAAAACTGGAAAATGCAAACCTTTAAATGTTCCTAATGCTTTCCTTCTAGCCGAGGGACGACAAACGGAATGTATTTTGCTTTTTTAAATGTAGGAATAATAGCTATAGCTGGAAATAAATTTAATGATACTTATCCTATACACTGACCTCTTCATAGGAGTGCCATCTTCTGAAGTTTTAAATCTTCTGTGTCTAGAAAGCTGAAATTGTTCATCACTAGACCCCAGCAGGAGAACTTTCATGTCATCTAAAACAGAAACACAGAAGAGAAATAAGTAGTCCTTTGAATCTGCCTTTTAAAAAAACATTTTTGTTTTGACATACTGTATTCCAAGCTTGTTTAAATTCACTTACTATTGATTGACTCTCTATCTCTGCTGGAAGTCTGTTACCAAATCTTAACTGCTGTCTGTGTCCCTACTGAAGAGTTTCTGCCTGTCGGCGAGGCAGAAATGATGGGAAATCCTACCTTTTAGGTTGAATATATCTTTATTCACAAATTTATCAGAATCAAAGAGAAAGAACAAACAAAAAACAAGGCAATAAGGGGTACATAAGATAAAAAAAGGGGAAGGGGAAAAAATGTTGAACATATATCAAAGTTACATAAAATGACAACACGAGTGCCATAATTGACAATAAAACTATTCAATATGATGACTGGAGGGATAGATCAGGTGGAGAAAAAAATAACAGAGTATAGAGGAAAAAAAAAAAAAAAAAGGTAGAAGGGAAAAAAGAAGAGGGATAGAATGGAAAATACAGCATTCCTAATTACATTTCTACAGATTATATATAGGTCATATTGTCTCCATGATGATAATCCAAACTGAGGTACCTCCACTGGGTGCTAGACCGAAATGGGGTTAAAAAATCCTGTACAGCATCATAGTGGGGCATATCCAGGTCATGTAAGAAGTCTCTTCCAGAGTTTATCAGAGGTAGAATAATGCAGCCACACTTTTTTTATTTTGAAAAGCCAGTGGAGTGCAAAACACACCCAAAAACTTCCACCCGGTGCCAAAAAAAGTGCACACACATAAAGAGTGAAACACAAAAACGTACAATGGGTGTTTACACTGATCCTCCACTAGGGAAGGACCTTACCCTGATCCCCCGGGGCATTAGGCTCCAGACAGGGACTGAGGTACTTCACTTGGGTCCATCTAGCTGAAACCAGACGGACCCCCGTTCTCTGGAAGGTCTGCCGAAACAGACCCACCCAAGTACTAGGTGGGACTCCCCCGAAGGGAGACCACCATGAGAGAGGGCGAACCAGGCCAGAAGGCCTATTATCCACCCCCTCCCAAGACTTTCAGAGTAGGCCCGAGGACCCACACCCTACTCATCACACAGTGACAAACGTGTATACACATCAAACAAAAAAATACAAAAAAGTGACAAACACGGGGATATATAAAAAGAAAGTGGGGAGAAGGAAGGTGGGAGAGTGAAAAGTGATCATTGTGTAATACAATGGCCGGCCCTCCGGCCAGGAATAAAAATTTCCCCTGGTCCTAGCCAAAAGGCTCGGCCCTAGAGGCAGGTGCGAAAAACATGTGTTGTGGTGAAGTGACCATGGTGCCATAAATCAAGTGCCGAAACACTGTGACTGTACGGCACTCCTGAACTGCCACTTCAGGGGCACATTCACCACTGGCTTTTCGTGCAACCCTGACCCCCAGCCCAGACCACAGCAGCCCCCACCCCAGCCAGGAAGGCATGGCGTTCAGGAAGCTTGGTGAGAGCCCTTTACCATCAGGCCCCACCATCGGTCCTGCCTAATTACATTCGGGAAATACTAACCAATCCCCCCGAAGGAGGAGTAAGTGTTCTCTCCCAAAAAACTGACTGGATCTAGAGCTACCCCAATCTAGGCCAAAAGGCCATGGACCAGACCCTCTGGGTCAGACCTTGTGGTTCTCCATCCCCATCAGAAGGCTTCCCTTTCGACTACGAACCGCTCCAGGTCACCTTTACTCCAGCAGGTTTTGCATAGCAACCACCATCCCTGATACCACTTTGCCGTAGATCAGGGACGGAAGCAAGCGCCACCTCCTGGAAACTGATAAGAGCAGATTCTACACTTGATCTTAGCCAAAAGGCCGAGAAGCTTTTTATTCATCCCCGTGTTTGTCACTTTTTTGTATTTTTTTGTTTGGTGTGTGTATACACGTTTGTCACTGTCTGATGAGTAGGGTGTGGGTCCTCGGGCCTACTCTGAAAGTCTTGGGAGGGGGTGGACAAAGGCCTTCTGGCTTGGTTCGCCCTCTCTCATGGGGTCTCCCTTCGGGGGATGCAGCAACACATACCATAAGTTGTTATGCTTTTCCCACATATCCATTTCTCTAGCCTGCATCTCCTTCATGAGCATGGTGTCATTAGATATATCAACCCACATATGGAGAGGGGGAGTAACATTTATCTTCCAAAATTTAGCGATAAGCTGACGTGCAGCCGAAAGGAAGAATCTTAGGAGATTTGGTTTTTGGGATTTGACGGAGCCCGGGGAGGATAGATAGAAAGGCAATTTTAGGGGAGGAAGTGAGAGTTTTCTCATAGATCTCATTTTAAAGGGGCAGATATGGTCACATTCTGACCATCCATGCAAATATGTTCCTCTCATTCTATGACAGTGCCAGCACGTATCAGGGGTGCTCTAAAAAATTCTGTTGATAGCAACTGGGTCCCTATACCACAGAGAGAGTAATTTGTAATTATTCTCCTGCGCGTAGCTAGGGATTGAAGATTTGTGCGTAAAGGTAAAAGAGGTGTGCCAGTCACCTAATGGAATCTCTGTCCCCTGATCTCTGGACCATAGCCTTCTATAGGTGGGCAATTCACTATGGGTATGGGAAAGGATCTCTCTATTAATCAAAGATAAGGTGTGACAAGGAATCTGAGAGAGACTACACAATCCCTCAAAAGCTGTAAGAGATCTATGAATCTGTCTAGACAGATATAGGGATTTACAATACTTTGCAAAGCCTAGGTTTGTCAGCCAGTCAGTAGGATGGGAGGGACCCCCCATACATGGTCTAAAAGAGCCTGATGCAGAGTGCACAATTGTTCGAGCTGTGGGCCATGAGTCCCTATCATAAGTACTGTACGCCGCGATTCTAATGCTGTCAGGGAGTGCTGGATTATCAAAAAAGAAAGCTAATGTGGGCCACCCATTCTATTCAATACTTGGGTACCAGAATCCCTGCAAATCCAAAAGACATCTTTGCCGTGCATTTTCGTCCCTTCCTATCGACGCTTAGAACAGACCTTACGAAATGGGATCCCCTTGCTCTATCTTGGTTTGGCCGGTGTAATGTACTGAAGATGAACGCAATGCCTCGGCTCCTATATTTGCTACAAACCTTACCTGTCAAATTACCGCAAACTTTCTTTCACGAAGTTCGCTCAAGGTTTATTAAGTTTCTATGACGGGGTAGACACCCACGAATGGGTAGGGCGTTGCTGCTTAGGCCGAAGCTGAAGGGAGGCATTGGATTCCCAGACCCTGCTCTCTATTATACTGCAACACACATGACCCAAGTAATTGACTGGTGCCGTCATAGGGAAGGGAAACTCTGGGTAACGTTAGAACAGGAGATGGCACGGGCCCCGTTGGCTGGTCTACCTTGGGCGGGTAAACATCTTGACCCCCACATAACCATTCACCCGCTGATTGGCCCTTCTCTGGTGGAAATGGATAGATTTTTTCGTCTTTCTTCCTTGCCTAATTTCGCCGTCTCCCATGACCCCAATCATAGGACATCCCAAATTCCCCCCAGGCATGTCAGACCCAGCCTTTACTGGACAAGCCCCGAAAGGGCTCCTGCGTGCGTCTCAATTCCTGGGACCCACGGGTTGGATCCCTACAGGGTCCGTGACATCAGGTCAGGCACCCATCACATTGGATAGTTGGAGAGCGGGGCAACTTTCCCACTTTCTCAGCTCGCTACCCAGATATAGGTTTTTTTCTAGACAACTTCATTCCTTTGAGGAAATATGCCTGGGTGATGGCCCAATTCGGGGTTCCCTTTCTAGATCTTACAAATCTTTGTTGGACATGCATGCTACCATATACCCCCCTTCCTAGCTAAGTGGGAAAGGGACTTACAAATCACATTTACTACTCCGCAGAAGGAACGCATACTCTTCTTCGCTCATAAATCGTCACTTTGCAGCAAATATCAAGAAATCTCCTATAAGTTGACCACATGCTGGTACCGCACGCCGGCCGTATTGGCCAAAATATTTCCCAACCAATCTGATCGCTGCTGGCGATGTGAGCAACAAACTGGCACTATCCTACACATCTTCTGGGAGTGCCCCAAACTACAAACTTTCTGGCAACCGGTCCTCCGCTACATTCACAAATTCACAGATATTTCCTTAAACAATGACCCTGCTGCTGTGCTCCTCAACCTCACTCCCATGTCAGGAAAGTGATATCGTAAATCTCTTCTTAAACACCTACTCAGCACTGCTAGAGCTTGCATCCCAAGTCAATGGAAGCAACAGTCTGCTCTGACTGTGGCCCAATGGTTCGCAAGGGTCAATGATATCGAACGAATGGAGGACCTCACTGCTACGATCCGGGACAAATCCGAGGAACATAAGACCAGGTGGTTTTATTGGACCCAGTTCCGCTTCTCAGAGGAATACCTCCGCGAGACATAGCCAGGCCGCATTGAATACCAGAGGCTCTTGCTCCTATTCATGGCCGCTAGTTGGCCTGGGGAGTTGAGGGCGGTCCTTGCTCTCTAGGTGGACTTCTGACCCCCCCCCCACTCTTCTACTATACCACCCTCCTTCTTTCCCTCTTCTTCATTCCCCTTTCTCACTCTCTCTTCTTCTCTTTATTCTCCTTTATTCTTTTCCTTTATTTTAATCCCAAAAAACTTGGTATGATTCGACCTCAGTCGGTCACCTAGCAGCACCCTTCCCCTATGTACAGATACTCAACTTCTCCTTGGCTACTAGGGAGAATCCATAGAGCATCATAATTGTTCAGTTCCACCGTCAAGGCGAAGCCCTAGTCCTATACCCCCAGGGTATCCGAGTATTTTGCATGCTTACTGAACTGTTTCTGTTATGTAATCTTGAGTTTACTTATCTTTTGTTCAGATAATACTACCGGATGTCCATATGTAGGCTACTTTGTTTACACTACATATTCTGTGAAGTTATCGTTTCATTGTATGTCGCATACCACTAAATAAAAAATTAAAAAAAAAAAAAAAAAAGAAAGCTAATGGACTGGGGTCCGTGGACAGAGCATATCGCTCCCGACAAGGATACCAAAGACACAACGTTGCTAAAGTTAAAGGGGCGATCCTCGTCAAGGTGCAAAATTTTAGAGCTGTACCCGCCACAACAGGGCACGAAGGTCAACTAGCGCCATATCCTGTTCCACCATCGTGGCGGGTTTAGTTAACGGACGAGGAACCATTCCAGCAATCTAAAGAACATGGCTGCAGCATGATAAACTTTGAAGTCTGGTAAACCGATACCAAAATCCTACCTTCTAGAGCTGTTATGACAGCAAGGAGTAAGGGGAAATCTTCCAATAGGGACACATGTTCTGGGGACAACTAAAACAAGAATCTCCCTAATGTTAAGGAGATTTCCTTTCTTTTCCTGTTGTGTTTTCCAGACAAGACGTGAAGAGAAATCTCCCCAGTGGGACACAGACAACAAAACAAATCCTGATAGGGGGTTTAACCTTTCCCTACTCTATCAGAAATTTAAAAAAAAAAACTTTTTGGCTGTACATACACCTGAATTTATTTGAAATATTCAATTATCCCCCACCACCACTACTTTATAGTAAAAAAAAAAAAAAAACTCAACCCTTGCCTTCTCAACTCCTACTGGGCACTGTTATATATGTTGTTATATCTGTTGTGACAGCTTCACTTTAAACATCTTTAGAAACAAAAATATAATATTCAGCATGTATATATTAACTTGTACTGATAAGTTAAACACGTGTCCAGAACTGAAGGAGCATGGCGGTGTTTTAAATGCACAGAAAACAAGCTAAAATATAAATTCTACAAAACCCTGCCAGATCCCATTTTAACAGCATGCACCATTGTATAAACAGATCTGTTGTAATTTTCAGTAAACTGACACACACTCTTTCATATATATTAATGCTTCATTAAGTACAGACAGTGTTCTTGTAAAAGTGTCAAATAGCAGCATACATTATGGGCATTAACTCATTTCAAGTAGGAGCTCATCAGTATAGGCAGTCTTAAATGTGTAAAATGTATGATTTGATACAATGCATGGGTTGTAGTAGTGCTGGAATCAGTGGGCTGGATTTTCACACATAGTTTTAACAGTGAACAGAAATAGGATGCCATGCTTAAACTGCATCTAATTTTTATATTTTGCACTTCCACCCACATTCATTTTTTGAAAACTACTCATTTGCATACATTAAAAAAATAGTACTGTTATTCAATTAAAGTTAAGTTTTATACATAACTAATACCAGGAAGTCACTGTTCCGAGGGGGAATATAGATTACAGTAATGTACTGTTTTTATGGGCAAAGCTTTACCACTTCCATCCACCTACACATTCCTAATGGCGATAGAGACAGACTTCATGATTGGAAAGTGGGAGGCACCTCTAGTTACCTGCACTATTTAACTGATAAAGGACAAGCAGGACAGTCCTGAGCCTTGTACAAACAAGTCTTTAATAGTAGCTCTGATTAATTATATATATATATATATATATATATATATATATATATATATATATATCTCCTCACAAGTTCCTTAGGTGGGCTAAAAGAGTAGGTAATGTCCAATGATGTGGCTGCGAAGCAATTACTAAATATAGGACACTGAGCTTTCACTCAGGGAAAATGTCAGCCCAACAAATAAATCTTTTTTTTGCCTGGTTTCACTTAACAAGTTCACATCTTAAAGGCAACCTGTGATTTTCCCACACAGCAGAATATACTAACATTTTCTTCACTGCATTGTCTCCATTCTGTCACTGGGAGCAAGGAAAGGCTATGAGATGTTCTTGTTAGAGCTTACACAGGGATGAGGGCTCTTTTCCTGTCCTTATGTGACAGTGATGAGCAACTCATCAAGCAACATCAAATGGGGGGGGGGGGTATTCCTCTTTACCTGACAACACTGGGTATTTGTTATCCTTCTTTTTGTCCTTCTTAAAGTGATACTAAAGTCTAATTTTTTTTTTAAATAACAAATATTTCATACTTATCTGCACTGTGTATTGATTTTGTACAGAGCAGCCCAGGTCCTCCTCTTCTTGGGTCCCTCTTTGGAGAGCCTGGCCCGTCCCTTCTGCTGAGTGCCCACACAGCAGCTTGCTATGGGGGCACCCGAGCTGACCTGCAGCTCCCTGTGTCCATTCAGACACGGAGCCGTGGCCCAGCCCCACCCCCCCTCTCTCCTGGTTGGCTCACTGACTTTGATTGAATGGTGGGAGCCAATGGCGCTTCGCTGCTGTCTCAGCCAATGAGGAAGGAGAGTCCTGGGCAGCCCAGTCTCTTGTGCAACATCACTGGATCGAGATGGGGCTCAGATAAGTATTAGGGGGGCTGCTGCACACAAAAGGCTTTTTATCTTAATGCATAGAATGCATTAAGATAAAAACCTTCTGTCTTTACAATCACTTTAACTTCAAGGTTTCTTCATGCATTCTATGCATGAAGGTAAAAAAACCTTTTGTGTGCAGCAGCTCCCACTAATACTTACCTGAGCCCCATCTCAATCCAGCAATGTGCACAAGAGCCTTTGCTCTCCGAGGACTCTCACGCCGCATTGGCTTTGTGCATTGGTCCAAATCATTTGGTGGAGAGGGGATTATGCTGTGGGGTTGTTTTTCAGGGGTTAGGCTTGGCCCCTTAGTTCCAGAGAAGGAAACTCCTGAGATGGGAGCACACCAAGACATTTTGGACAATTTCATGCTCCCAACTTTGTGGGAACAGTTTGAGGATGGCCCCCTTCCTGTTCCAACATGACTGCACACCAGTGCACAAACAAGGTCTTTAACATGGATGAGCGAGTTTGGGGTGGAGGAACTTGACTGGCCTGCACAGAATCCTTACCTCAACCCTATAGGGCACCTTTGGGATAATTTAGAGCGGAGACTGCGAGCCAGGCCTTCTCGTCCAACATCAGTGTCTGAGCTCACAAATGAGCTACTGCAAGAATGGTAAAACATTCCTATAGACACACTACTAAACCTTGTGGACAGCATTCCTAGAAGAGTTGAAGCTGTTATAGCTGCGAAGGGTGGACCGACACAATATTGAACCCTACGGACTAACACTGGTATGCCATTAAAGCTCATGTGTGTATAAAGGCAGGCGTCCAAATACTTTTGACAATATAGTGTGTATATACAGGATCTCAAAGTGAATACACCCCTCACATTTTTGTAAATATTTTATATCTTTTCATGTGACAACACTGAAGAAATGACACTTTACTAGAACCTAAAGTAGTGAGTATACAGCTTGTATAACAGTGTAAATTTGCTGTCCCCTCAATATAATTTCACCACACAGCCATTAATGTCTAAACCACTGGCAAAAAAGTGAAAACAGCCCTAAGCGAAAATGCGTCGCTTTAACTGCTAATTGCGCGGACATGCAATGCTGTACCCAAACGAAATTTGCATCCTTTTCTTCCCACAAATAGAGCTTTCTTTTGATGGTATTTGATCACCTCTGCCGTTTTTATTTTTTGTGCTATAAACGGAAAAAGACCGAAAATTTTGAAAAAAAATTATATTTTCTACTTTTTGTTATAAAAAAAAATCCAATAATCTCAATTTTAGTCATACATTTAGGCCAAAATGTATTCGGCCACATGTCTTTTGTAAAAAAAATGTCAATAAGCATATATTTATTGGTTTGCACAAAAGTTATAGTGTCTACAAACTACGGTACATTTTCTGGAATTTACACAGCTTTTAGTTTATGACTGCCTATGTCATTTCTTGAGGTGCTAAAATGGCAGGGCAGTACAATACCCCCCCAAATGACCCCATTTTGGAAAGTAGACACCCCAAGGAAATTGCTGAGAGGCATGTTGAGCCCATTGAATATTAATTTTTTTTTGTCCCAAGTGATTGAATAATGACAAAAAAAAAAATTACAAAAAGTTGTTACTAAATGATATATTGCTCACACAGCCCATGGGCATAAGTGGAATTGCACCCCAAAATACATTTAGCTGCTTCTCCTGAGTATGGGGATACCACATGTGTGGGAATTTTTGGGAGCCTAGCCGCGTACGGGGCCCCGAAAACCAAGCACCGCCTTCAGGATTTCTAAGGGCGTAAATTTTTGATTTCACTCCTCACTACCTATCACAGTTTTGAAGGCCATAAAATGCCAAGATGGCACAAAACCCCCCAAATGACCCCATTTTGGAAAGTAGACACCCCAAGCTATTTGCTGAGAGGCATGTTGAGTCCATGGAATATTTTATATTTTGATACAAGTTGCAGGAAAGTGACAATTTTTTTTTTTTGTACAAAGTTGTCACTAAATGATATATTGCTCAAACATGCAATGGGCATATGTGGAATTACACCCCAAAATACATTCTGCTGCTTCTCCTGAGTACGGGGATACCACATGTGTGGGACTTTTTGGGAGCCTAGCTGCATACGGGGCCCCGAAACCAAGCACCGCCTTCAGGATTTCTAAGGGCGTAAAGTTTTGATTTCACTCCTCACTACCTATCACAGTTTTGAAGGCCATAAAATGCCCAGATGACACAACCCCCCCCCCCCCTAAATGACCCCATTTTGGAAAGTAGACATCCCAAGCTATTTGCTGAGAGGCATGTTGAGTCCATGGAATATTTTATATTTTGACACAAGTTGCAGGAAAGTGACAATTGTTTTTTTTTTTTGCACAAAGTTGTCACTAAATGATATATTGCTCAAACATGCCATGGGCATATGTGGAATTACACCCCAAAATACATTCTGTTGCTTTTCCTGAGTACAGGCATACCACATGTGTGGGACTTTTTGGGAGCCTAGCCGCGCACGGGGCCCCGAAAACAAAGCACCGCCTTCAGGATTTCTAAGGGCGTAAAGTTTTGATTTCACTCCTCACTACCTATCACAGTTTCGAAGGCCATAAAATGCCAAGATAGCACAAAACCCCCCCAAATGACCCAGTTTTAGAAAGTAGACACCCCAAGCTATTTGCTGAGAGGCATGGTGAGTATTTTGCAGCTCTCATTTGTTTTTGAAAATGAAGAAAGACAAGAAAAAAAAAAGTTTATTTCTTTTTTCAATTTTCAAAACTTGGTGACAAAAAGCGAGGTCTGCAAAATGCTCACTATACCTCTCAGCAAATAGCTTGGGGTGTCTACTTTCCAAAATAGGGTCATGGGGGGGGGGGGGTTGTGCCACCTGGGCATTCCATGGCCTCCGAAACTGTGATAGGCAGTGAAGAGTGAAATAAAAAATGTACTCCCTTAGAAAGCCTGAAGGCGGTGCTTGGTTTTCGGGGTCCCGTACGCGGCTAGGCTCCCAAAAAGTCTCACACATGTGGTATCCCCGTACTCAGGAGAAGCAACAGAATGTATTTTGGGGTGTAATTTCACATATTCCCATGGCATGTTTGAGCAATATATCATTTAGTGACAACTTTGTGCAAAAAAAAAAAAAAAAAAATTGTCTTTTTCCTGCAACTTGTGTCACAATATAAAATATTCCATGGACTCTACATGCCTCTCAGCAAATAGCTTGGGGTATCTACTTTCCAAAATGGGGTCATTTGGGGGGGGGGGGGTTAACTGTCCTGGCATTTTATGCACAACCTTTAGAAGCTTATGTCACACATCACCCACTCTTCTAACCACTTGAAGACAAAGCCCTTTCTGACACTTTTTGTTTACATGAAAAAATAATTTTTTTTGCAAGAAAATTACTTTGAACCCCACACATTATATATTTTTTTAAAGCAAATGCCCTACAGATTAAAATGGTGGGTGTTTAATTTTTTTGTTTTTTCACACAGTATTTGCGCAGCGATTTTTCAAACGCATTTTTTTGGGAAAAAACACACTTTTTAAAATTTTAACGCACTAAAACACACTATATTGCCCAAATGTTTGATGAAATAAAAAAGATGATCTTAGGCCGAGTACATGGATACCAAACATGACATGCTTTAAAATTGCGCACAAACGTGCAGAGGCGACAAACTAAATACATTATTAAAAGCCTTTAAAAGCCTTTACAGGTTATCACTTTAGATTTACAGAGGAGGTCTACTGCTAAAATTACTGCCCTTGATCTGACCTTCGTGGTGATACCTCACATGCATGGTGCAATTGCTGTTTACATTTGACGCCAGACCGACGCTTGCGTTCGCCTTTGCGCGAGAGCAGGGGGGGACAGGGGTGCTTTTTTTTTTTTTTTCCTTTATTATTTTTTTGCTTTTTTATCTTATTTTAAAACTGTTCCTTTCATTTTTATTGTTATCTCAGGGAATGTAAATATCCCCTATGATAGCAATAGGTAGTGACAGGTACTCTTTTTTGAAAAAACTGGGGTCTGTTAGACCCTAGATCTCTCCTCTGCCCTCAAAGCATCTGACCACACCAAGATCAGTGTGATAAAATGCTTTCCCAATTTCCCGATGGCGCTGTTTACATCTGGCGAAATCCGGCGAAGTCATGAAATGCTCGTAGCTTCCGGTTTCTTAGGCCATAGAGATGTTTGGAGCCACTCTGGTCTCTGATCACCTCTATGGTCAGCTGGCTGAATCACCGGCTGCATTCTCAGGTTCCCTGTTGGGACAGGAGAGCCAGAGAAAAACATGGAAGACGGTCCCTCCCACTGCTTGTAAAAGCAGTCTAGAGGCTTATTAGCCACTAGGATTGCTTTTACATGAAAGCCGACCGCTGGCTGAAAAGAATGATACCAAGATGATACCTAAACCTGCAAGCATCATTCTGGTATAACCACTCAAAGTCCAGCAACATACCAGTACGTTGCTGGTCCTTGTTGGGCATATATTGTAAACTTTTTTTTCATGCAGCCTGTGGGCTGAACGAAAAAAAGAGGATTGATCGGTGGGTATGCCCACCATTAGAATACCTCCCTTCATCCACCCACTTCTAATGATGGGCATACATGCACCGTATATATATGCTGAAGCATGGGGGCATCCTCCCGCAAAAGTTAGGAGCAAATCGCTCCTCCGCCCTCTGCTGCCCCCACGCTTCGGCATATATGCTGAAGTATGTAACTGTGGTGGTGGAATCACCTTCGACAGCGCTGGAGTCATGGCTTTATGTATCGTGGGAGCAAACGCTGTTGCTGTCAAGATAAATAAATCTGCGCTGCAACTGAATGGCGTACCTGCTAAGCAAATGGTGGTTAACAATAAAACAAAGTAACGTTACAGTATAACAGTAAGACTTACCATACCTGCAAAGCAAATACAAAAAAAACATAGTAAAAAATAAAACATTTAACGCAACCTGTGCCTAAAATATATATATGCCGAAGCATGGGGGCATCCTCCCACAAAAGGCAGGAGCAAATCGGTCCTCAACCCACTGCTGCCCCCACGCTTCCGCATATATGCTTAAGTATGTAACTGTGGTGGTGAAATCACCTCCGACAGCGCTGGAGTCACGGCTTTATATATCGTGGGAGCAAACGCTGTTGCTGTCAAGATAAATCCGCGCTGCAACTGAATGGCGTAACTGCTAAGCAAATGATGGTTAACAATAAAACAAAGTAACATTACAGTATAACAGTAAGACTTACCATACCTGCAAAGCAAATACAAAAAAAACATAGTAAAAAATAAAACATTTAACGCAACCTGTGCCTAAAATATAAATATGCCGAAGCATGGGGGCATCCTCCCACAAAAGGCAGGAGCAAATCGCTCCTCCACCCACTGCTGCCCCCACGCTTCTGCATATATGCTGAAGTATGTAACTGTGGTGGTGAAATCACCTCCGACAGCGCTGGAGTCACGGCTTTATGTATCGTGGGAGCAAACGCTGTTGCTGTCAAGATAAGTAAATCCGCTCTGCAGCTGAATGGCGTACCTGAAAACAAAAAAATGGTTACCAACAAAACACATATCTGAAAAGCAAACATGGTAAAACATAATAACAATAAAACATTGCAGAATAGAATACAGTAAAAAAGAGCAGAACAATAGAGAGAGAATAGAGAGAGAGAACAATAAAACGACAACTATTTTTGTGTTTTTTTATTTTATATTTTTTTGTGTTTTTATTTATTTTATTTTTTTTTTACACTTTTTTTAGTAACTTTAACTTTTGTAACTGGTACCAGGTTTGGGTCTCTCAAAATGCGATGGCATCTTGGGAGACCCTGTGAAAGTGTGTCCTAGTCTGTGCAATGCTGTACCCTACGCTAATACTCAACTAGTGTATGGTAGCGTGCAAAACATTCACCAATGCATAGACCAGGATTGTCAGGACAGGAGGGACAATAATACCGGGTGTCACGCCTAAATCCGCACTTGCTACAGACACGACATCTTCTTTGGGGGGCTCGTTGGGTAGGGGTACTCGAGAGGACATAAGGAAAATGCCTCTCATGCAGCCAGCTTACTGCATTTGGTTGGGGAAGGTGAGGTGGAGCACCCTCTGGAAACAGAAGGGCTCTGACGATCTCTTCCTGGAATTTAAGGAAGGATCCAGTCCGTCCTGAAGCTCTGTATAGCACATGAGCGTTCAGCAAAGCCAACTGAAATAAATAAACAGACACTTTTTTGTACCAGCGTCTGGCCTTACGGGCATCTAGGTAAGGCGCCAACAACTGGTCGTTGAGGTCCACCCCTCCCATATTTTGGTTAAATTCGTGGACACAGAGGGGTTTCTCCACAACACCAGTCGCCATAGTAATTTGGACCGTCGTGTGTGCATGAAGGGAGGTAAGAACGAAAACATTCTTATTGTCCCTCCACTTCATAGCGAGCAAATTATTACACTGCAAGCAGGCTCTCTCCCCCAGCCTAAGACGGGAATCTACAAGCCGCTGGGGAAAGCCCCGGTGATTAGGTCGCACGGTGCCACATGCTCCAATCTGTTGATCAAAAAGGTGACTAAAAAGTGGCACGCTTGTGTAATAATTGTCCACGTACAAGTGGTACCCCTTTCCAAATAAGGGTGACACCAAGTCCCACACTATCTTGCCAGCGCTTCCTATGTAGTCAGGGCAGTTTGTCAGCTCTACGTGACTATCTTTGCCCTTGTAAACCATAAATCTACATATATAGCCTGTGGCCCTGTCACAGAGCTTATACATCTTGACCCCGTATCTGGCACGCTTGCTGGGAAGGTACTGTTTGAATGACAAGCGGCCAGAAAACGTAATGAGGGACTCATCAATGCAGACAACTAGATGGGGAGTAAACAAGTCTGCAAAACGCTGGTTGAAGTGGTTTACGAGGGGCCGAATTTTGTAGAGCCGATCGTATCCAGAGTCTCCATGAGGACGACAGAGTTCATTGTCATTGAAGTGCATGAACCACAAAAAATGCTCATATCGTCCCCTGGCCATGGAAGCAGAGAAAACGGGCATATGGTAAATTGGGTCAGTGGACCAATATAACCGCAACTCTTTTTATTTATGCCCATGTTGAGGGAAAGGCCCAGAAAGATCTTAAATTCGAAGACCGTAATTGGTCTCCAATCTCTGGCAAGGGAGGACTGGGGATTAGCGGCGACGTGTTGACCAGCGTATAAATTGCTTTGGTCCACAATAGATCTATAGAGATCTTCGGTGAAAAACAGCAAATAAAAATCCAGTGGCGTAAAATCATCTGTTTCCACCTGAATTCCGGGTTGGCCAGTGAATGGGGGAAGTACGGGTGCTGCAGAAGTGGTGGGTTCCCAATTCGGATTGGCGAATGCAGCAGGAAGGGCACTATGGGCACGACGGGCCTGTGTTCATCTTCTTGGTGGCAGTGGGACACTACTAGTGCTTGCCACCTCGCCAGCTTGAACTGCACTTATGGGACTCGCCACGTCACCACGTGATACTGCAGTGCTGGATGTACGACCAGGGTGTACTAGGCCGCTGGTGCTTGCCAGTTCACCAGAAGGAATAGCGGCGCTAGTACTTCTCTGATCCATAAGAGGGACCTGCGATTCTTGCACTTCAAGGACAGAAAAAGAAGATTGGGGTCTGGTACGCCTGACCTTAGCAGGGACCACAACTCCGTCGTCAGAGCTATCTGTCATGGAGCCGCTGTCCTCTACAGGATTGTATTCTGAGCCTGAATCTGACAGATCAGTGACTTCCTCTTCACTATCTGTCATGCTCAGAAACGTGTAGGCCTCTTCACTAGTGTACCTTCGATTTGCCATTTTAGGCTCTAAATTTAGGGGTACACTAGTGAGACTCACAGGCAAAAAAGCTTCTGACTGTCAGCGACTGTATCAAAACGCTACCAAAAAACTGTTAGCGATCGCAGGGATAAGGCCTGACTCTGCGAACGCTGCAGTTATGTGTGCTTAGTGTTTTGTAAGTGTCAGTGATCAATCGATACTGCACTTGGGTGGACTGGGCAGGGCTGGGCCGAGGGGCAAAATGCAGGTGCTAGCAGGTATCTGGGCTGATCCCGCTAACACTGTGTTTATGGGAACCCTAAACTGCTGGGGATGCTAGTATAGATCTGATCGGATCAGATATTGATCCATTCAGATACTATAGCACTAAGGGAGGTGTATGCTGCGTGCGTGGGTGTTAGCGGTACTGGCACTAACCTGACGCTGCCTGGGGCGACGCAGACCTTATCTGACCCTAAAAAACTTAGGTAACGTCCCTGTCCATGCCTGCTGGACAATGAGTCAGCGGTAATATGCACCTTACCGCTGACCGTCCTGTCCAGTGAGGCATTGACATTGCCTTCCACATGCCGGTAGAGAGCTGGAATCGCCTTCCGTGAGAAAAAGTGGCATTTGGGTACCTGCTACTGAGGAACTGCACATTCCACAAACTCACAGAAGGGGGCAGAGTTTACCAACTGAAAAGGCAGCAGTTGAAGTGCTAGCAATTTTGCCAAGCTAGCATTCAACCGCTGGGCATGTGGATGGCTGGGAGCGAACTTCTTTCGGTGGTGCAGCAGCTGGGGCAGGGAAATTTGCCTGGTACAATCTGACATCCGTGTACCGAAAGCAGACTGCCCACAAGTACTTGGCTGTGACACACCTAATTCTACACCTTCATTCCTCTCAGTGCAGGTCTCAGAGGACTGAAGGTAAGGTGGGGTTGGAGATCTCAGCTGATGAGGAGCAAGGAGAGGTCCTCTTTGTTCTTTGGTGTAGGTCTTTTAGCTACGCTTGCCAACGAACTGCATGGCAGGTCAACATATGTCTGGTCAAGCATGTGGTGCCCAAGCGTGAGATGTTTTGGCCATGCGAGATACGCTTGAGACATATGTTGCAAATAGCAGCGGTGCGATCTGATGCACTCATCTCAAAAAAGGCCCACACCAAAGAACTTTTGGAATAACGCGCAGAGACAGCAGCGTCCTGCACATGCGGCGCTTTGGGGTGTGATGCAGTCAGTGTGCTGCCCTTAGGCTGGCCCCTGGAGGGCATCCTGCCTCGTTGGTGATGTGCCTCCTCCTCCTCTCTCCTATCAGGCACCCACGTTGAGTCAGTGACCTCATCATCACCTCCCTCCTCTTCACTGGAGCAAACCTGGCAGTATGCTGCAGCAGGGGGAGCATGACTGCCAGACTGCTGTCCTTCTTGGGCACCCCCTCTGTCCGTGCTCACGTTACTGCCTTCATCTAGCTCAGTATCATCAACAGAGCCTTCTAAACGCTGGGCGTCCTCCTGGAGCATGTACCCAACACTGTGGTCAAACAGTTTGAGGGACTCCTCAGGAGGACATGGTGGGGCTAGGGAAGGAGTCACTGATGCCATTGAGCCGAGGGAAGAGGCCACGTTGGCAGCTGCTTTGCCAGACAAAGTACCCTGAGCTTGGGTGAGAGAGGATGAGGAGGATGAGGACAGCTTGGTCGACCAAATCTGATACTGCAGCTAGCAAAATCAACTGCCTGCCTGTAGTATGAGAACACCACCAACCTTCTACAGGTAGCTTTAGCTGAACACTGTGCAGAGCTTGCAAAAAACTAACTTGTAGCTTATTTAGCTGCTTGCAGTAGTGATAGGATCAGGAAAACACCACCAACCTTCTACAGGTAGCTTTAAGTGAACACTGTGCAGAGCTCGCAAAAAAATAACTTGTAGCTTATTTAGCTGCCTGCGGTAGTGATAGGATCAGGAAAACACCAACAACCTTCGACAGGTAGCTTTCGCTGAACACTGTGCAGAGGTCGCACTACACTAACTTGTAGTTTTAGCTGAACACTGTTCAGAGGACGCACTACACTAACTTGTAGCTTTAGCTGAACACTGTGCAGAGGTCGCACTACACTAACTTGTAGTTTTAGCTGAACACTGTGAGGAGGATGCACTACACTAACTTGTAGCTTTAGCTGAACACTGTGAGGAGGACGCACTACCCTAACTTGTAGCTTTAGCTGAACACTGTGCACTACACTAACTTGTAGTTTTAGCTGAACACTGTGAGGAGGACGCACTACACTAACTTGTAGCTTATTTAGCTGCCTGCGGTAGTGATAGGATCAGGAAAACACCACCAACCTTCTACAGGTAGCTTTAGGTGAACACTGTTCAGATGACGCATTACACTAACTTGTAGCTTTAGCTGAACACTGTGCAGAGGTCGCACTACATTAACTTGTAGTTTTAGCTGAACACTGTGAGGAGGACGCACTACACTAACTTGTAGCTTTAGCTGAACACTGTGAGGAGGACGCACTACCCTAACTTGTAGCTTTAGCTGAACACTGTGCACTACACTAACTTGTAGTTTTACCTGAACACTGTGCAGAGCTCGCAAAAAACTAACTTGTAGCTTATTTAGCTGCCTGCGGTAGTGATAGGATCAGGAAAACACTACCAACCTTCTACAGGTAGCTTTAGCTGAACACTGTGCAGCGGTCGCACTACACTAACTTGTAGTTTTAGCTGAACACTGTGAGGAGGATGCACTACCCTAACTTGTAGCTTTAGCTGAACACTGTGCAGAGGTCACACTAAACTAACTTGTAGCTTTAACTGAACACTGTGAGGAGTACGCACTACACTAACTTGTAGTTTTAGCTGAACACTGTGCAGAGGTCACACTAAACTAACTTGTAGCTTTAACTGAACACTGTGAGGAGGATGCACTACACTAACTGTAAATAGTCTAGCTGCCTGACTGTGGTACTAATAGGATCAAAAGAACACCAGCAATTTTCTTCAGGTAGCTGTAAATACTGTAACAAGACAAGCCTTCCTGTCAGTAGGAAGATAACAGGAACGGATCTAGCTAAACTGAATACAGTGTGTATATATATATATATATATATATATATATATATATATATATATATATATATATATACACACATATACATATACACACACACACACACAAACACCTGGGATGCATATATATATATATATATATATACACACAATACACTGTAAGTGCAGCTAACTCACTGACTGTCCTGCCTAATCTATCTAACTTAAATCAAATGACACTGTCTCTCTGTCTATCTCTTTCAACGCCGGAACACACACTACACAGGGCCGCCGTGCAGGCGGCCTTATATAGTGGGGGGCGTGTACTAAATCCCCTGAGCCATAATTGGCCAAAGCTTCCTTGGCTTTGGCCAATTACGGCTCTCTGTTCAGACGGCGCTGTGATTGGCCAAGCATGCGAGTCATAGTGCATGCTTGGCCAATCATCAGCCAGCAATGCACGGCCCATATCGTTCGCAATTCGGCGACCGGGCGAACAGACAATGTCCGAGTCGAACATGGGTTCGACTCGAACACGAAGCTCATCCCTACTGGAGACATGCTTGGCCAGTCCATCCCCTTTACCCTCAGCTTCTTTAGCAAGGCAGTGGTCATCTTGGAGGTGCAGGCAGCTAAATAAGTTATGTTATGTTGGAATACTGCCGTGCAGCCCAGTCTCTGAAGGGAGGGGATCATGCTCTGTTTTAGTATGTCACAGTACAAGTTGGCATTCATGGTTCTCTCAATGAACTGCAGCTTCCCAGTGTCGGCAGCCACCACAGGACATAGTTCCAGTAGTCCTTCATCTGCTTGTCTTCAGCAAACTGCAGGTTTTCTTGGGCATCATCTTTAGAAGAAGCTTCCTTCTGGGATGACAGCCATGCAGACCAATTTGAGTCAGTGTGCGGCGTATGGTCTGAGCACTGACAGGCTGACCCCCCACCCCTTTCAACTTCTGCAGCAATGCTGGAAGCACTCATATGTCTATTTCCCAAACACAACCTCTGGAAATGCTAAGCAGGTGCACTCAACTTCTTTGATGGACCATGGCGAGGCCTGTTCTGAGTGGAACAGTGGCCTGTTAAACCGCTGTATGGTCTTGGCCACCGTGCTGCAGCTCAGTTTCAGGGTCTTGGTAATCTTCTTAAAGCCTAGGCCATCCCAATGTAGAGAACAAAAAACCCTAACTACTAAGCTTGAAGGACTGTAACGGTACCACTGGGTAAAAAAGTATCAAAATTGTTTATTATACAGAGTAAAATTGTTGGACAAGCATGAACAAAATGTACACATGTACTACAAACAAGACACGAAAGAAAGCACGGATATATGTTCTTCTTAGTGTTGATTCTCACCAACCCCACTGCAGTGGGGGATGAGAGACTCGCTGTGGTTTTGATGCAGATTGCATTTCACGGGACATAGCCTGCTTCTTCAGGAAAGTATCATGCAGTCATACACTGAAATTAACAATAAACCTAATTTTTTGCACCATAAGACGCACTTTTTTCCCCAAAAAAAGGGAGCAAAATGGGGGGTGCGTCTTATGGAGCGAATACTGACCAGGCCAACCCCCCAATTACTGTGATTACTGAATACTGTGAATACTGTAATTAACACTTACAAGGTGCTCAGCCTCCCCCACTGCAGGGACCAGGTGCTCAGTCACACACCGCAGGGACCAGGTGCTCAGCCACCCACCACAGGGACCAGGTGCTCAGCCACCCACTGCAGGGACCAGGTGCCAGCCCAGCCACCCACTGCCGGGACCAGGTGCCAGCCCAGCCACCCACTGCCGGGACCAGGTGCCGGCCCAGCCACCCACTGCCGGGACCAGGTGCCGGCCCAGCCACCCACTGCCGGGACCAGGTGCCGGCCCAGCCACCCACTGCCGGGACCAGATGCCAGCCCAGCCACCCACTGCCAGGACGAGGTGCCAGCCCAGCCACCCACTACCAGGACCAGGTGCCAGCCCAGCCACCCACTGCAGGGACCAGGTGCCAGCTCAGCCACCCAGTGCAGGGCCAGGGACCAGGTGCTAAAGCAGAAAGAATCATAAAGCAGAAAAGACTAGCATATAAAATTCCTTTTAAACTGGAGGTAGTAAATTATGCTAAGGGAACATGGAAACAGAGCAGCGGAGAGACATTTTGGGTCACCTCCAACTGAAAAAATGGTAACAGAGTAGAGGAAACAGGAGGATCAGCTGCAAAAAGCAAATAAAAGTAAGCACACTTTTCGTGGGCATGCTGCAAAGTGGCCACAGTTAGACGTGGACATGAAAGAATGGATCACACGTCACCGGAATAATGGATTCTCAGGCTCTCCAAAAATTATAATATATGAAGCCAAACGCTTTGCTGTAGAGAAAGGCATACAGGATTTTACTGGATCATCATCAAGGTGCTACAGATTTATGAGGTGTTGTGACCTTGTTATGCGCACCAAAACTAGAATTGCGCAAAAAATGCCAAAAGAATATGAATCTAAGATTCTGTCTTTTCATAAATTTGTAATTGATGCTAGGAAGAAAAATGGTTTTGAAATTGGCCAGATTGGGAATATGGATGAAGTCCTGCTAACTTTTGATGAGCCATCTAATAGGACTGTTGATCTAAAAGGTGTCAAAACCATAACCGTGAAAACCTCAGGACATGGGAAAACACATTACACAGTTGTGTTGTCCAGCTGAGCAGTTGGCACCAAATTGCCGCCCATGGTAATTTTCAAAAGGAAAACCTTTCTGAAAGAAGTGATTCCACAAGGAGTTGTACATGTTCATGAGAAAGGATGGATGGATGAAAATTGAATGAGAGTATGGGTTGAAAAAGTGTGGTCCAAACGTCCTAGTGGGCTTCTGAAAAAACCTTCCTTATTAGTGATTGACCAGTTTAGAGCACATATTAGCGAAACTACAAAAAAGTACTAACGAAGTGAAGACTCATTTAGCTGTAATTCCTGGGGTCTTACCAACCAGTTGCAACCTCTCGATATTTCCATCAACAAACCATTTAAAGTCTTTATGCGAGAACAGTGGAACAAATGGATGGCTGCTGGTAATCATGATCTGACACCTACTGGATGAATGAAGAGTCCCACTGTCACTCAAGTTTGTGGATGGGTGAAAACATCATGGCACTCAGTGGAGGAGGAAATCGATGTACAGTCATTAAAAAAATGTGGCATTAGCAATGCCTTAGATGGAACTGAAGATTGTATTGTATTTGAAGATAGTGAAGAAAGTGATGTCAGTGATTGTGAGCAACTGAGCTTTATAAAAGTCTGACACTAGTGATGAGTTCTTGGGGTTCCCAGAAAACTAGAAGAGTACTCGAACCTTAAAGTCTCTCCTCATTTGTTAATGACAGTGATGATGGTTCTTAATGCCATTGTTGACTGCTGTTCACTTTACATGGTTGAAATATTGTTTTGTTATATTTTATTAAATATTTTAGTACACCATTTGTTTCAGAATATTTTTTTCTCTTGTTTTCCTCCTCTAAAACCTAGGTGCGTCTTATGGTGCGAAAAATACGGTATATATCAGTTAGTCACACTTTGTCACTCAGTACAGTGGCTCAATAATCTGTTACCGCATACCTTAAGGTTTATGCAAAAACAAAAAAATCAAAGCAAGAGTCATATATACTCTTCATACAGTCAGCCGCTACCACCTTCTGAGTGGATAGGATAGTCCACACACAACATATGGGAGAGCCAAGCTCCTATGTGATCATAATGTGGAAATGTCTGAAACAATATATCATATGGATAACCCAACAACAGGTATAGTAAGCTAACATAATACCACATATATCTTGTATTGTGGCCAAAGGATGCCACAAAGTAGGGTTCCTCAAGGTTACAATCTACACCCCTACTCCCCAGTTTAGAAATACAAATACAAATCACTTAAACTGTCAGCAATTGCTGGCAATACTAAAGGGAACACCCACCATCCTTACAAGGCTCTTTCAAAAAATGGCACTAAAGTCGGATACTTACCCATCATTTCTTATACTTCAGACTATGGCCTAGGTCAGATGGCCAAGACTTTGAAAGATGTGATGCAGAGTGACCAGCCAGAAGTTCCTCAGTGACAGTGCTCTGTATCCAAATTACTCCTAAATCCCCTTGTGCAGCAAAGACCCCAAACACACCTCCAAGATGACCACTGCCTTGATAAAGAAGCTGAGGGTAAAGGTGATGGACTGGCCAAGCATGTCTCTGGACCTAAACATAATTGAGCATCTGTGGGGCATCCTCAAACAGAAGGTGGAGGTGTGCAAGGTCTCTAACATCCACCAGCTCCGTGATGTCGTCATGGAGGAGTAAAAGAGGACTCCAATGGCAACCTGTGAAGCGCTGGTGAACTCCATGCCCAAGAGGGTTAAGGCAGTGCTGGAAAATAATGATGGCCACACAAAATATTGACACTTTGGGCCCAATTTGAACATTTTCACTTAGAGGTGTACTCACTTTTGTTGCCGGCGGTTTAGACATTAATAGCTGTGTGTTGAGTTATTTTGAGGGGACAGCAAATTTACTGTTATACAAGCTGTACATTCACTACATTGTAGCAAAGTGTCATTTCTTCAGTGCTGTCACATGAAAAGATATAATAAAATATTTACAAAAATGTGAGGTGTGTACTTACTTTTGTGAGATACTGTATACATTACATAATCTCTGTCCTCAGCTGCTAGCTAAGTGGCTTGGAGAGATGGGGGTGGTGAAACAGCAATGCACTGATCTTCTCAGAGAATGGCTGTACAGGGAGGCATGTCAGCACATGTCTTGGCCATTGGAGGACAGGCAAACTGTTCTCCCAGCACAGCCAAAAACTGACCAAACTGCGATGAATGTGCTCTCATGTTTGGCATGGTCAGTTTGAAATAGGAAAGCAGGGGGACAGATATTTCACAAAAAGGAAGCAACACACAGAAAAGGATACTTTTTAACATAAGTACATGGTACAAGAGACACATACTGTATCAGGAATATGAAATGTTGGGGTAACAAATTCTTTAATTACTATTTGATTAATGAAACAGCTGAACAGAATCTACAAATGTTTATTTATATGAGGGTATCAGACTTCAGTGCTTACACTAGAGCCAGGTGATGTTCTTATTGCATACCCCTCTGTTTGTAGCAGATGTGGCTTTTTGAGTTTTATTTAACAGTAATACCAAACGAATAGTAATAAACTTGCAAATAGATATGAAACTACAGACATAGAAAGTAAAAGACCAGAAAGGATTTACATACTTGATTTTAAAGCATTTAGCTCTTTTTCCAGGACAGCTAAAGTCTCTCTTTCATTTTCATCTTCAAACAGATGGTCATGTCTGTCTGCCGAGTCAATAAACTCGATCTCTAGGATCTCTGAGGCAGCCCTGGACATTGGTCTTTCTCTTGCAGTGCTAGGCCTTGAATGGTTCAAAGGTCCAGATATTCTGTGCAGTGAGTTGGCAGAAAAAGCTCTTCCAGTGTGAATTCCTGAAATGGTTATAATAATATTAGGTAGAAATCATTACCTGTTTCTTCCCTCAGTTTTTGTCAACTCCACATAAAACACTATACATCTAAATATATTATGCTGGTACCTTCTTTTTGCACATACTGATTTTATAAAATAGGAGATACCTGGAATACACCAAAAGGCCTTTGAGACAGTTTTCCAGGCAGAAAGAGTTACATTCTGGTCATTAACTGGCATAAGGGGCTGGAATGTGAGAGAAATGGATGTATAGCTATGCATAAATTTAACCTGCAGGAATGGCTGTAACATTCTGGGACCAGAAGTGTACCCAGGAAGCCCCCTGGACAACTAATAGACAAGTTAGGTGGAGGTCAAATGGTACTTAATGTTGATGAGGCCAAAGGAATACTGCGATCACCTGGCAACGTGAGATTCTAAAAGTGCCAAGACTGGTATGTGAGATTCTCTGCCATTTCCATTAAGTTAGGAAATACATTCTACATACATTCCACTGGACTGTACAGAGTGGTCCTCAAACTATTTATTAGGCCAGATACAGCCTTCTGTTTGCTGTTTCTTAGTATATGTAGAGCGGCAGCAGGTTCCATTTGCTTAAATGCAGGGTTTTTTTTATTCTCAGGGATCAATGACCCTGGGGCATATTTGGTTTCCACTGACCATCAATGCCAGGGCATTTCTTTTTACTCAACTTACCGCTGGTCACATTCTAAACCTCCCAACATTCTAAAGGACACCGAACTGGCCCTTTGTTTAAAATATATAAGCACCCCTAGTGTATAGCGCCCAGATGCAATTGTTTTCCTGCAAAGGACCACTAAGCTCAGTAGTTTGAGCTCTTAGAAGTGGGAGAAAATTATTTGAGGCTTTATATGAGTCTGGGCTGCCCAGGCAATCGTACAAAGTCTTTCCTCTTAAAAAAAAACATGATAAAAAGATATAAAATTAGTTACTATACTTCAAGAGAAATTTCCACTTAAATAATTAATGATATTAAAAAATATGGGGAATGACATTTTCTGAGCTACTGACCTGGAATTAGTATGTAGTTCAGGAAAACAATATTAAAGTGTGAATTTTTTATGTACATGTTTCTAGGTCAGTAATTTTGAGTATTGAAACAAAGGGGTCAGCATAGCAGCAGGGAATAAGAAGTCTGCAATGGCATCCTCCCTGTTTTTTCACATGACAGTCTGCCTATATTTTCATGTTAACACATAAGCCATAATGAGGTTGATATACAAAAATGTACACAGGATAGTTTTGAGCTCTTAATAAGGATAGATAGGGTACATTAACACAACACACAGACTCTGGGTCTTTGGTGCAAAACATATCAAAAAGCCTGGGGAATTAGTTGTCTTCTTTGCACATTATTCCCAGTGCCCATAATAGTAAATGCTGAATGTCAGCTTCAGTGAATGAGATTATAGAATAGCTATATTAGTTCTGGATTACATGTCACTGTAGGGTAGACATGTTGGCTATACAAAACTAAGTCAGCATATCTGAAGGACACTAGAAGGAGATGTCAAATTCTCCATGAAGGTGAAAATAGTAATCATGCAATTCTAAAGGAGATACAGATATATATCATAAGTACAACTTGTTTTAAGGTAACAGTAAATGTATACTTGTTCTAACAAATAATGTACATACAAAGACAGTGTAGATGTAATAAAAATCTTGCTAGGTGTCCTTTATTACCATATTTATATCAACTTTATGCACATATTTAGAAGTTTTGCCTATAACAATAATTACATGCAAAAATATTTGTCTTCTACATAAAAGTATCCATTATAAATATACAGTAGTGCTGGGGAATGATGTTGGAGCGATAGTTGACATCCGCATTAATTACACAGAAGAAGCAACATGGTTAACGCTGTCTGAAAAGTGCCAAAATGAGTAGACTGAATTTTCCAGGGGTATGGTTTGCATCTCATTGAAAATAAATTAAGTTTTGTTGACATAGATGACTTATATACACTTATTTGGACCGAAATTCTACTGAAGTATAACTTAGCAATAAATATGAGAGCTCTGCAAGCGAATTTCAGTGATTAGTTGGCAGCAATGTACAGTGCAGAAATACTGTAGTCCATAAGTATTGCTTTGCATTACAGTACAGTCCAGCATGACCCTTGCATTACTTATCTGATGTTGTATTTCCTGCTGCCTACCTTTATTATAATGGTTCTCAACTTTTTCATGTCAGCAACCACATGGTAAGTCTTTTATGTTAAGGAAGATGACCTTTATTATGGGGATATTTTTCATACTGTAAATGTGTATTGTAAAGTAGACATTAATCCATACAATTTGACTTGCATTGCAAATAGTTTTATTATTCCTACTGATTAAAATTGTCTATTTTAATTAATAACAATGTCCATTCTGGATAGAGAGGGGTCATGTTAACAAAAGTAAATTAATATCAAGATGGGTGATGTGTGAGAGATGGGGGATTAGCAATGCAACATTCACTGATGTTTGAGAGGTCCATACATTCAAAAGGACCTTCACCTCACTGGAGATAGCTGTTATCATAGCCTGGTGCTCCCCCAGAGTGTTGCCCGATGCTGGATCGGGCAGCTCTGCATTTCTTGTGCTCACTGGTACCCCTTACAGGCCACACAAACTTCTTGCCAATGTTGCCAGAGGTGACAACAGTTGCATTTGCACAGGACCCAGAGCAGCTACACACTCACACTCTCTCCGAAGCCATTGCTCCTCTGGTGCCCTAGCCTCCCGGTGATACTCAGTGAGCCGCATTTTACGATGCTTGCATTATAGTTCTGAGAGCTCAGAGACTCCAGGGGGCAGGGCTTCGTTGGTGGTGCTGTATGCTCACAGCTAGCCAGTAGTGTGAGTGCTCCCTGCTCCGGGTGATGACTGAACACAAAAAAAGATGTCTTACTTCACAGGCTTTAATTGAGGTTCGATTCTTTGTGACCTGCATCCATCAGCTGCAAACCAGTCTGTGAAAGGAACACTGACTTTGCTGTGTCCAGGGATTACAGGTATGTGCTGGAGGCAGTGAGCCATTTAGTTTATCAGCAACGCTGCTGAATGGAGTGTGTGGAGATAAGGAGAGAATGTCCGTGTGCAGGCTGCCCAGAACTTTGCACAGACAACTGGTCAGCAGCCTGGGAATGGGGGGGGGGGGGGCGCTCGGCGAACGTATTTGATCCATAGCTCCCTGCTGGCTCCTCTTTGACTTGACCACCCTTTTACATCCATGTAGCAGGCTGAAAAAACAACTCAGAACAGAAGGTTTCTACCAGACAGTGGGCTCTAAGAACCAAGTCACAGAGAGCATGTCCTCCTATACCATCTCTTCAGACTAGAGAGAGCCAGAAGTGGAGAAAAGTCTGTATTGGGGGTAATTTAGGGGGAGAGTCTGTACTGGGAATGTTGTATACTGGCCTATGTGTTATCAACCTCTAAACCAGTGGAGTATCATCCCTGGGTGCAACGTATGCACTGGACCCATAGATGAGACATGTGTGAGGCACTACAGCTGCGCCTGTCACCAAGTACATACAGCGCCACTAAGCCTGGATTTTCCTCCCTCCACTTCTCCCAGCACTCTCACTTAGTGTGCTCCAGTGCTGCCCACAAAAAGATGTCTACTGTAGGGGGTAGAGGCAGGGAGAGGGTGAGAGCAGTGTCTGCAGAATGGTGGGAGGCCAGTACTGCTGCTGTGTGCCTGTAGTCAGCGTAAGTTGCCCCATGCATGCCACTGCCCAGTGGCCTCTGTAGTGCTGGAGCAATGACTTAGGACCATATACTTTCCTACCATCTGCAACTCCTCTCCCTGCACATACTACCCACTGCCATACACTCAGCACTCCTCTCCCTGCACATACTACCCACCGCCATGCACTCTGCACTCCTCTCCCTGCACATACTACCCACCGCCAAACACTCCACACTCCTCTCCTGTATATACTACCCGCCGCCATATACTCCATAGTCCTCTCCTGTATATTCTACCTGCCGCCTTACACTCCGCACTCCTCTCCTGTATATACTATTAGCCACCATACAAACCGCACTCCTTTCCCTGCACATACTACCCACCACCATAGGCTCTATACTCCTCTCCTGCACATACTACCCACCACCATACACTGCGCACTGTACATTACCTATTTAACATTACGACATACTGTAGTATGTAAGTAATCTCAGACACTATTTAACCACGCCCCAATATTTAGTGCAATTTAAATCACACCCACCATTATTTTTTTCTCTATGCCTAGGGGCACTTTTGATGTTGCACATGGGCCCACTGATTTCATGATATGCCCTGCACTGTAACTATTTGGTTCTGTATTTTTATTTTCTCCAGCAGTAAAAAGGTTTGGAGATTAGTTAATTTCATCTAAAATTGTCCCTACAGTAAGTAACTGAAAAAGAAACAACAGACTATAGGCTCCATTTTGAAAATGACTTGCATAAAAGATTCAATGTTCAATGCAGGATGCGCAAGTATCGCATTTGTACCAAAGTACCAAAAATGGTGCAGAAGTTATTTCCAATTACACTAGAACTGTTCTTGTGTCATAAAAACAGCCCCTTATTAGCCTAATTATTTTGTGACTTTTTTTTATTATTTAAAATAAAAAACAGACATCCAAAAAAAAGTAAAATGACAATGCACAAATATAAATTAAACTACACAAAAAAAAGGATAACAATTACAAAACATACAACTAAATCATCCCACATATCTCCCTGCCCCCAAAAAGAAGCACCCTCTATTTTTTTCTATGCTAATTTCTTCTAAGCACTAGTGAGCAAAACTGAGAGTTTGTACTTTGGTTAAATTCCACTTTGCTCACCCTTACTGTGTTGTAATACTTGGTACAATTAGAACATTGGTATAAACACAGATGACTTTAATATTTACTACATTGCAATAATTTATGCAGTATATTGTTACTGTTGGTTCTTTAAAACAACTTTCATGGCTTCTGGGGTCATTACCAAAGGGGGCGGAAGACTGTGCATTATTCTGTATGCTGTAGGCAGGAGAAATATAAAACATTAGACATGGGGGAGAAGGTTCATATAATTTGAAATGTCTGGGAGGAGGAGAGGAATTGAGAGCAGCCTAATACACTGAGGACAGGAAATCAGTGACTGATACAGGGAATAAAAAAATACATCAGATTTATATTAACTTCATATTAACATGTGTAGGAAGTGATGGATGGTAAGTAAAACAGCAGTAATGAAGCAGAGCGGTAAAATTGTCAAAGTTGAAGTCTCTCTGGATAAGGTGGTGAAAAAGTTATTATGAAAGAACAGTTTGAGCCTTGTTTAGGACAGTATAGAAATGAAGATTTGCTACAAAAAGACATAATACCATGTAACTGCGCTACTAATATTTTAATACATTATCTTCCTTAAATAATTAACAAAAGATGGCATCAGTTAGAAAAGAGGTGTGCAAGTGTGGGTGCAAACCAGTTGGCATCATAGACAGTGCGTTGTGATCCCCAAATTGTTAAATATACAATTCACCCCATTACCTATCGTGAGACTCCATGTAATGGTATAGATGCTGAATGCAAATCTATAATAATGAAAGAAGGTAAAATAAGAAACTCATAGCAACAAAGCTTCAGTGCACTACTAAAGTGATTGAAAAGGTAAAAGTTTTTTTTTTTTTACTTTAAGGCATTCTATGCATTAAGGTAAAAGATCTTCGGTGTGCAGCTTCCCTTCAGCCCTCCCCCCACACACACACACTTATACGTACCTGAGCCCCATCTCGACCCCTAGCGCTGTGCCTGAGAGCAGTAGCTCTCTCCTCTCTGGGCAGATTGATAGCAGCAGGAGCCATTGGCTTGTGCTGCTGTCAATCAAATCTTGTGACAAGGGAACGGGGCTGAGCCACACTGTCAGTGAAGACAGACACAGACCGCACATCTCAGGAATGAGCCCACGGGTTGCCACAATAGGAAGCAGCTTCCAATGGTGGCACACAGAGTACCAGCAGGGAACTCTAGACGAGGAGGATTGGGCTGCTCTGTGCAAAACCATTGAACAGAGCAAGTAAGTATAATACGTTTGTTATAGGTTTATAATCATGTTATGCCTGCTATAGATTAGAAAAATGGTTGATATGGGTAATATGTCTATATTTTTTTCCTTACTATTACAGCATACCACCTTTAATGTGATGCTAAACTCTAGTTAAAAAAAATATATATTCAAATATGTATTCTTAACTCAAAAAAGTACCCTCTATTTGCTCTCAGCCTCCTCCACATCCTAATTTCTTATCTGACTTCCTGTTAGAGGGTGGCTGCATTCATGCTCCATAGCCCTACTGTAGGTAGGAATGTAGCTACCCTGTCTTGCTTACTCCCAAGATGAATTAGGGACTACATGCAGTGCACATGACCGCAACTAACATGCATTGCTCATTCCAAGCAAACAAAAATGAGGGTGAAAAGGACATGTTCAGAAACTAACAGATGATGTCACCAGGAGACAGAAAAACCAAGTAAGAAACAATGTCTTGAAAAACAGATTACAGGGCCATTAAGTAGTGGATGTGAATGGATTTTTTATGGAGATCAAATATATTCTTTAACATCACTTTAAAGCGGAGTTCCACCCATAAGTTTCCCCCCCTCCTCCGTTGTCACATTTTTCACCTTTCGAGGGGGGGACCCATTTCCGACAGGTCTCCTTCCCCTCTTCCAGTAGACAGGCCGTGGCCCAATCTCCTGGAAGTTCGGCTCCCCTCCTATTTCCCCCGCCGCCAGGCCAATTAGAAAGCACAGAACGCTTCGCACATGCGCAGTAGGGAACCAGAAGTGACCCCAAAAGGCTACACTGCTGGGTTCCGTTACCAGGAATGGTGGCAGCAGCACCCGGAGTCGATCCGAAGATCGGCTGGGGTGTCGACATTGTGGGCTCCCTGGACAGGTAAGTGCCCTAATATTAAAAGTCAGCAGCTACAGTATTTGTAGCTGCTGACTTTTAATTTTTTTCACCCAGGCTGGCCTTCTTCTTTAAGGTAATGACCGGTCTATGCTATGATACTAACACATGCACCCCCACTGTAAATAATGCCAGGTGTCACCATTTTAAAGTAAGGGTAGCAAATGGATAACCCCAATAGGTATATATATGTGGGGAGATTCATCAACAAATCAGTGTGGCATTCACACCTAATCAATCATGTTGATCCTGCACAGTTGAGTCTGCAATTGTGTAGCAATTGTGCAATTTAATGTACAAAGGTCAGGCCCCTGATATCACATGGGTTTATCTAACTGAACTTTTTGACCTGTAACAAATACAATGGCAATTCCAGACTCTTTCCAAACTTTTTCCTTATTTTTTTCTATTACAAAAAAGCAATAAACCTTGGTCGCCTCCCTTCCCCACAGGTTGTGATTGAACAATGAAGAAGGAGCAGCAGACAGATAAGTTCATCTCTGGTCTCCTCCTGTCAGCATGCTCCTTGTGTGAACATGTGCATGTTGCTCATTTGTTTGGCTCTTAGTGCTGCCTCTCCGTCTCCTAGTGCTGACGGACGTACAGTGGGTGACAAGAGGCAGATATTAAGCAAGATTAAAACACTTACAAAAGTTGCATTTCAAATGCATTATTTATTTCAACAAAACTGAATTAACCAATGTTATATTTTTTTCTGTTTGGAGTTCAGCTTTGACTTGTTTTTATTATTAATACATTTATAATGTTCAGATTGCATAAACTTCCCATTCCAGGATTCCTCTATAAACTGAACACATTTTATAAAAACTCATTGTTTGCAAGATTATGTTGACACGTACACATTTTTGTTACTAATGACGGTAACCTCTGTGATTTTCCCGTGTCCTTTCTTTCTGACATTATTATTACTGTTTATTTATGGTTCTGAAAGTCACATACAAGTCCTTGTAAAATGAGCACTATAATTAGTTTGAGAGATCACTACAGAAAGGTCAAGTACCTCAAAATCACAATACTTATCACTACAGACAAGTACAATGGCTAAGAATAAGAAAATCCAGGAATTCTTTCTTTCTCTAGCAGGAAACACATCATACAAACTCCCAGGCATTATAATATGCTGTCACACATGGCACTTGACCAACAGTACTTCTATCAAAGCTATGTTATATTCCGGTGAAACTCTGACTCTTGAGGGAAGATAACAGTGAAAGCACTAATTTTCTTGGCTTGGTGTCACATTAAGTATACAAACAAAGAACAGAAAGAGACCAGAAGAGATATGAAGGTTCTAAATATAAAAAGGTCCTCGCTGAGCACAGCCTGCTGAACATAAAACGCAGTAGCTGCTGTTCTCTAGAAAGAATTGATGAAGGCCTGCAACCTTTGTGAATAAATTCAGCAGGAAATATATTTGCTATCTTGGCCGACTTTAATTGTCATCCATGCTGGAAGCAAGCCACGAGACTTCCTTAAATACAGTAATGAACCTTTGAGACATGTTTTTATAGTAAAATAAAGTAAGGGAGCGGATGTGTGTTTTCCTCTCTAGCCTAAGGTCTTGGTGTTTCCCAACATCAAAATGAATGCATAAAAATGATTAGCTGCTGCTGAAGGTCTAAATACGCATGAACCAGTTCTGCTAACATTCTTTGTATATTGCGAAGAAACATATTAAAGTGATCATACTTTCAAATATTTTCAAAGGTCACCCTTGAAATGGAACTTATGGAGACTATAAACTATACTCAGGACCGTGTGAAAACTCATCATCGTTTCTTATAAATATTCATGCTAAACTGGCAACTTTTATGGGAATATGGAATGTAATTAGTTCTGCAATAGCACCATAGGTATATAACAAAACAAGCATTTTACAAAGAAAACATTTTGTATGCTTGCTGGAAACCAAATGAATAGATTACAATAGCAGGGAATGCCATATAACAAAAAAAACAAAACAAAGCAAAAAAGAACGTTTGGACAGGGATGCAAAAACAAATAAACACACATGCTAAATAGAAAGAGATATATGGACTAGAAATGGATGATAGATAGATAGATAGATAGATAGATAGATAGATAGATAGATAGATAGATAGATAGATAGATAGATAGATAGATAGATAGATAGATAGATAGATAGATAGGATAGAGCATGTAAATGCCAGCATATTTCCCCTCCTGGAAAGCCCAGGTGCTATATACACTGGCCCATAGACATGAACAGCTTGGGTATGGTGCTCACATATTGACATATACGAAATAGAAAATTATCTATTTTTGCATACACTTGTACTCCATACTCAAGTGTACAATAGCACAGCCATATATATATAAGCACAGCCATGCACAGTCATTCATGTCTAATGGTGACTACACGCAGCAAAGCAAAACTAAAAACCTGACTATGAATATAAACTACACCGAAAATTCATGCTAGGGTGAACAAAATATTGTATTGAAATTTAAAGTTTTAGACCTTGGGATTAATAAGAATCACAAAACACTTGTATATACACTCACCGATCAATTTAATAGGTACATCTTGCTAGTACCGGTTGGACTCCCTTTTGCTTATAAAAATGCCTTAATTCTTCGTAGCATAGATTCAACAAGGTGTTGGAAACATTCCTCAGAGATTTTGGTCCATATTGACATGATAACTTCACATTGTTGCTGCAGTTGTTAAAGATCTGTTGGCTGCATATCCATGATGCGAATCTCCCACCACATCTCAAAGGTGCTCTATTGGTTTGAGATCTGGTGACTATGGAGGCCCTTTGAGTACAGAGAACTCATTGACATGTTCAAGAAACAAGTCGTGGGATGATTTGAGCTTTGTGACAGGGTGCATTATCCTGCTGGAAGTAGCCATCAGAAGATGGGTACAGTGCATTCATAAAGGGATGGACATGGTCAGCAACAATACTCAGGTAGGCCGTGGTGTATAAACGATGCGTAGTTGGTTCTAAGGGGCCCATAGTGTGCCAAGAAAATATCCCCCACACCATTACACCACCACCAGCCTGGACTGTTGATACAATGCAGGATGGATCCATGCTTTCATGTTGTTTACTCCAAATTCTGACCCTACCATCTGAAAGTTGCAGCTGAAATTGAGGATCAACAGACCAGGCAATGTTTTTCAATCTTCTATTGTCCAGGTTTGGTGAGCCTGTGCGAATTGTAGCCTCAGTTTCCTGTTCTTTGCTGACAGGAGTGGCACCTGGTGTGGTCTTCTGCTGCTGTAGCCCATCTGCTTCAAGGTTCGATGTGTTGTGCGTTCAGAGATGGTATTCTGCATACCTTGGTTGTAACAAATGGTTATTAGAGTTACTGTTGCCTTTCTATCATCTCAAACTAGTCTGTCCATTCTCCTCTGACATCAACAAGGCATTTTAATCCACGCATCTTTTTCGGACCATTCTCTGTAAACCCTAGAGATGGTTGTGCAAGAAAATCCCAGTAGATTAGATGTTTTTGAAATACTCAGACTAGCCCATCTGGCACCAACAACCCTGCCATGTTTAAAGTCACTCAAATCCCCTTTCTTTCCCATTCTGATGCTCAGTTTGAACTTCAGCAAGTCATCTTCACCACGTCTAGAAGCCTACAGTGCCTTGCAAAAGTATTCACCCCCCTTGTTTTTTTTACCTATTTTGTTACATTACAGCCTTTAGTTCAATGTTTTTTTTAATCTGAATTATATGTGATGGATCAGAACACAATAGCCTAAGTAAAATTAGAAAAATGTATGCATAAAACTATTTTTCAAAAATAAAAAACTTATAATTGGCATGTGCGTATGTATTCACGCCCTTTGTGTTATGAAGCCCATAAAAAGCTCTGGTGCAACCAATTACCTTCAGAAGTCACATAATTTGTGAAATGATGTCCACCTGTGTGCAATCTAAGTGTCACATGATCTGTCATTACATATACACACACCTTTTTGAAAGGCACCAGAGGCTGCAACACCTAAGCAAGAGGCAAAACTAACCAAACACTGCCATGATGACAAAGGAACTCTCCAAACAAGTAAGGGACAATGTTGTTGAGAAGTACAAGTCAGGGTTAGGTTATAAACAAATATCCAAATCTTTGATGATCCCTAGGAGCGCCATCAAATCTATCATAACCAAATGGAAAGAACATGGCACAACAGCAAACCTGCCAAGAGACGGCCGCACACCAAAACTCATGGACCGGGCAAGAAGGGCATTAATCAGAGAGGCAGCACAGGAACCTAAGGTAACCCTGGAGGAGCTGCAGAGTTCCACAGCAGAGACTGGAGTATCTGTAGATAGGACGACAATAAGCCGTACGCTCCATAGAGTTGGGCTTTATGGCAGAGTGGCCAGAAGAAAGCCATTACTTTCAGCAAAAAACAAAATGGCACGTTTTTAGTTTGCGAAAAAGACAGGTAGGAGACTCCCAAAATGTATGGAGGAAGGTGCTCTGGTCTGATGAGACTAAAATTGAACTTTTTGGCCATCAAAGAAAATGCTATGTCTGGTGCAAAACCAACACATCACCCAAAGAACACCGTCCTCACAGTGAAACATGGTGGTGGCAGCATCATGCTGTGGGGATGTTTTTCAGCAGTCAGGACTGGGAAACTGGTCAGAGTTGAGGGAAAGATGGATGGTGCTAAATACAAGGATATTCTTGAGCAAAACCTATACCACTCTGAGTGTGATTTGAGGCTAGGACGGAGGTTCACCTTCCAGCAGGACAATGACCCCAAACACACTGCTAAAGCAACACTTGAGTGGTTTAAGGGGAAACATGTAAATGTGTTGGAATTGTCTAGTCAAAGCCCAGACCTCAATCCAATAGAAAATCTGTGGTCAGGCTTAAAGATCGCTGTTCACAAGCGCAAACCATCCAACTTGAAGGATCTGGAGCAATTTTGCAAGGAGGACTGGGCAAAAATCCCAGTATTAAGATGTGGCAATCTCATAGAGACTTATTCAAAGTGACTTGGAGCTGATATAGCCGCAAAAGGTGGCTCTACAAAGTATTGACTTTAGGGGGGGGTGAATAGTTATGCACATTGACTTTTTCTGTTATTTTGTCCTATTTGTTGTTTGCTTCACAATTAAAAAAAAAACATCTTCAAAGTTGTGGGCATGTTCTGTAAATTAAATGATGCAAATCCTCAAACAATCCATGTTAATTCCAGGTTGTGAGGCAACAAAACACGAAAAATGCAAAGGGGGTGAATACTTTTGAAAGGCACTGTAAATGCATTGAGTTGCTGCCATACGATTGACTGATTAGCAATTTGTGTTACCAAGCAATTGAACAGGTCTACCTAATAAAGTGTCCGGTGAGTTTATATATCAAGTTGATCCTGAGGCGCATTGTATATAGCCCCATTACCTTGTACTTATGCTTACTGTGGATTAATTTATCCCACATCAAATTTTGACCTCCCACAAGTTGATGGATATGTCTGTGGGAAGCATGTAAGGGTGTACAGCATTTGGTGACTGCAAAGTGCTGGATTTGTATCTTCTCTGGGGCTAATGGATCCATGAATGTGCATGCCATGTATCTGTATAGCTTTATTCGCATGTGAATGATTTATCTTCTATAACCTGTTGAAGACTTGGCTTTACAGCACAGTTCATTTATGGGAGTTGTATATCACTTGCATGGATTCTTTTAATGCACTCTGAAGAGCTATATATGAAATATAACTGTCGGACACCGAGTAAAGTGATACGCAGTCCAGGTGCAAATATATTATTTACTATTCCAACGGATGGGATCTAACCTTTATGGAACATTGTGCAACTTGTTGAGTTACATGTAGTCCATATATATCATTACTTTTTCATTTGATGGGAGCTTATGGAACACTGTGCAACTCGAAGCCCCTCGAAGCCTATGTCTGAAATGGCAGGGGGTTACATCCAATTTAATATAATACAATTTCTGATGATCTACACACCAGGACAATGGGTGGTATAATTGTGATAATTTACATGAGGGTGCTGGTTTGTTTCTTTTAGCTTCTTATACTTGGTCAAGCATTTTAAATGTGTGTTTTCACTTTGTATGTTGATATGAATACATTTTGTAATATAAGATATTTCTGTTTAAGAGATCTATCCGTTTCTGGAGTTTTTTTTCCCCACTGGCATGTGTTTTTGGTGGAGCTTAGAGTCAAAGTCTGCTTTTTAGTTTTGTTTTGTGGTATTTTAGATATATACTGATGACTCATTCATATTATGTAAGCAGGTATTGAGCAGACCTGGACCTAGAAGATTTTTTATCAATTTTTGAATGCCTGTATGCAGCACCTGGGCTTTCCGGGGAAAAAAAAAAAAGACGCCATTGATACAACCTTAAAATATTTTTGCAAGCAAGCAGAGTAAGTAAATGTATTTTACTTGGTACAGGCTTCATGCAGTTCCTGCACAGCAAAGCTCAGAGTGGTGGAGGAAGAAGCAACTCAAGGAGCCAATCGCTTGTACTGCAGTGTGAGCGAGGAACATGATGATTGGAGAAGAGAGCAAAGTTACAGAGAGATGAGCTCAAGGGTCTACTTCTTCTCTTTTCACTGTCGAACCATAGGCTGAGGGTAGGGAGAAGTGTTACTGAACTACAGCAGAGAAAATAGGGTCTCCAGGTCTGCCAGACTGGGTTGTGCTCTGTGGCAGAGCTGTGTAAATATCAGAACGGGATAAACAGAAATACAAATCCTTCGGTAGGTAAACAGCTCCCATGTACATACTTCATGTGTGTATTTAGCTGCTTGCCTGAAGTTAAGCGTTAGCTGTTACTATCCACTGAATACATTTTGAGACACAAAAGCCACAGCATATGATTAAAAAAAGTGTATTAAAGAGTATAGAAGAAGGGTGTTTTCTTATATATTCCTTTTATTTCCCTCAGTCTGCATGAAGCTGATATCATCTAAGCAAATGTATCTAAGCAAAAGTAAATATTCAATTCCAGAGCATTTATAAAAGGCAATGCTTATTTTAGTTATGCAAGTACCTTGGGCTATTGAAACTGCTTGGTATGAATGTCAACCTGTTGCAAATTGGCACTGAATAGACTTGTAGTCCAGAGTAATTGTTCTCTATCCATATCACAAATGAATGTATATAGTACTATGCCATTTCATGTATAAAGTAGGTAGGGGGATTTTACAGCCTACATTTTTCATAAAAAGAATGCTTGACAGTAACTATATATTGCACTTTAGCATTTACTTAGGATTAATTGTAACAGGGAGACAAAGTACTGTAACTGATCCTGAAAAAAACAAAACTATTTGCTGTATGCTAGCGATGAATATTATTCATCATTTTCAAAACTATAATATTTGAAGAATTAAGTAACTGATTTTTTTGCATTTCTTTAACCTATAAAGTACACATATTTATTAATAAAGCAAAGTAGTTTAAGTGTACCCACCAGTTACTCTTTGGCTACCATATCTTGGAGTAGCACAGCGGTCTACAATACGATTGCTGTACTCAGCCTGAGCCTTAAGTACAATATCTTCAACAACAGTTTCATCTGCAAAGCTGCTTAAGCTGCTTTCTGGTCTCCAGTAGTCATTACCTAAATGGAAGGCAAATAGGAAACTATTTTATGTATTAGTGATTCATAGAGAACCATCTACGTAATATATACATGGAAGATCTATGTACACTCCTAAATAATTATTTAATATAGCATTCCACAGAGCAAACTATGATATGGTAATATGGTAATAATATGGTAAAGTTAGCACACTACTCATTAAAGTGGAGTTCCACCCACTTTTATAACTCTTCAGCATCCCTCACTAAACTGTGCACTGTAAATGAATTGGATATTTTTTTTTTTCTCAGCACCTACTGTATATCTGCTGTATTCATTTTTCACTTCCTCCTCCCTGGCTGCGGCCCATCGCATCATTTCCTGTTTGCAATGCCTTCTGGGAAGGGGCGGCAACTTCCTCTGACACTGCCGTTGCTATGGAAACCGGACCTGAAACCTATTACACTGCTTGTGCTGCACTGAGCATGTGCGAGATCTGCAAGGATGAGATCCAGGAAGAAATACAGTCTGGCTTCAGATGCCCACACTTAAGATAGCCACGGCCTGCTGTAAGTTTATAAAATAACAAACTACTGCTATAAACTAACAAAACAGACCTTAGTTTACAGACTAACGTTACTAGAATACATTAAGCTTGTGTATTATAGGGGTATTTTAATTTAAAAAGTATAATTTCGGCCGGGAACACCACTTTAAACATTGCAGAATATACAACACTTTTGGCTTAGTTTTTCATAATTTCTCAACCATTTATAATCAAATTATATGGGCTTTGCCTTATTATTTTGCACCTATTCCCCAGAAACATGTGTTATTAGGTCTCATTTCATGTATATTCAGCAATTTGATAACTTGCCAATAAGTAATACATTCCTTATGTATATGATAGATTGCAGAAACCTCGTCCTATCTATTTATTTGATTGAATATGTAAAGCATAGATGCAGGTCTTGGTCAGCATTGACGTTCTTACTTTATACCTAATTTAATACTAATAAACAGCAATAGATTGTCTTCTTGCAGAAATTGGGATCCTCAAAGTTCCCAGGATCTCTCCAGATAACCTGCCCCCTCCTACGTACTGCAGGCAAAGGGTAAGGCAAGTATACCCTATAAATATCTCTCCTGTGAGATTTTTCAATGGAAATGGGGAAGTGGGGGGCAGTGGCTAACTAATAGTTGTACTTTGTGTTTTGATGCAAGGTCTGAATTCATAGGCAGTTATTCAGACAAAACTATATTACTTTAAACTAATGGGTTAGCAAACTTTTTTAGTAATATGCTCCATTGTATCTATGCATCAATCCATTGTCCATTGAATTTGTTTCATGTTGTTCTTATATGGGCAGCACAGTGGCTTAGTGGTTAGCACTTCAGCCTTGCAGCACGAGGTCCTTAATTTGAACACCTACTAGGACACTACCTGTATAGCGTTTGCATGTTCACCCTCTGCTTCAGAGGGTTTCCTCCCACAATCCAAAGACATACTGGTAGGTTAATTGGCTATGGTCTAAATTGGCACCTTGTGTGTTTATGTATGCATGTGAGATAGGGACCATAGATTGTAAGCTCTGTAAAAGGCAGAGATTAATGTGAGTGTACAATATGTAAAGTGTTGGGTAAAAAAATGCCATCACTATATAAATACTTTTTAATAAATTCTACTTTTTTATGACCATACAGTATGTAGAACTGATTTTGGGACCTTGTACTGGCACCACTAATATGCATCACCTAATTTGGATTTTACTTGGATTTAAAGACTTAAGATATACAAAGCCAGACTAGGGATAGCAAATAATGATGTTTTAGGCAGATGAAAGAAAAAGTTTGTTGTTCTATTGAGAATAATATCATATAATTCATGTAAAACCATCATACGTGATTATCCTAAAACACTGGTTATGTTCTTGGAATTAATGCATGGCTAGAACCTTTGGAAGTGAACATTGATATTGATTACAATCCTCGGTCTCAGAGAATCCATGCTGTATTAGGAACCAATTTTTAAGATATATTAATTCTATTGAGCTCTCTAAAGCTGACCATGCACTATACAATATGAATGTACAATGTCCTCCAGATTTAACAAAACTATGTAATAGGAGGGCAAACCTAAACAGATCTTTCGAATAGTATCAGATCTGGCAGGCTCTTCTGCTACATAAACAAACAAAACTCCTTTGGGTACATCGCTATTCGATATACATTATGAACAACACTATTGATTAGTAATAATTTGCTATGAGCAATGTACAGTATATACTAATATCATAAATAACAGTGATAATGTGATAAAGTCCAACACAATGTAGTGGTATAGTCCAACACAAAGTGCTCAGTGCTGCATGCTGCTCCAAAACAATTCCATATAGTGTAACATGTAAAATTCACCAAATTTCTAGTGATGAAATCCACATACATGCTTCATGCACACTCTTTGTGACCCCTAACTTCTCCTGTATTCACCAAAACTATTTGACCTCTTGCACTAGTAAGCGAGTCAAAAAAGCATTTAATGGCCCCCAGGGATAGAAACTCTCGGTACTCAAACTCAATTTCACCTTTGTTCCATAAACAGCTTCAGTTGCTCATATTGCATGCAGAGAATGATGTTACAGAGGTGTAAAAAAAAAAAAAAGTAAAAAAACTTTCTATAGTGAAATTATTTATTATGTGTAAAAGTATAAAAATAAAAATGCACTCACATAATGATCTACATAAATTGCCTGTACAGGTGGTCCCCTAGTTACAAACATCCGACTTACAAACGACTCCTACTTACAGAGGGAGATAACAGGAAGTAAGAGAAAATCTACCCCTAGGAAGGGAAATTCACTCTTGTAAGAGCTATTATGGGAAAAAGGTACCTCCACTGATGCTTTATCACCAAGTCTGGTTTCCACAACCCCCCAAAATTTTCAAAATTCAATTGCCATTAGGACAGAAAGTGAGGTGAAATCTTCTGAACAGGGGCACAGACAGCAAAACAAACGTTGCAGGGGTGTCAACCCCTCCCTATGCTATCCAAAAAGCTAAACATTATTTTTTTTGTCTGAAGCTACACTTAAAAAATGTACTTGTTCCGACTTACAAACAGATTCAATTAAGAACAGCCCTACAGACCCTATCTTGTTTGTAACCCGGGGACCGCCTGTAATCAGGAAGCACTGCTCTGTCTGTACCCAGTGTGTGCTCCAAAGAGTGGATATGACATCACCTGGAACTCTTGCCCAGCACATTTCATGATCAATAGCGGACGCTTACAGGAGCGCGTACTCCTAGTTTCACCTCCACTTCGCCAGAATTTCTTCTCCATAAATTCTTTTTATCTTTGATAAATCTCTGCTTGACAATATTTTTAGGTTTTTTGACCTGACCATCTTTTTTTTAACAAACCTGAGGGGATATGATAGACGCGTCATAAGTGCATAGTTTGGCTAATATCTTTATGTCAGATTTTGAAAATGTACTTATGTTTAACAGTTCACACCACTGTAATTTGATATCTGGTTATTGCTGCTATATAGATGTTTATTTTTGTTAGAATGGTGGGATATAAGCTCTGCTGACTTTTGTAAAGGTTCCACATAAAAGGTTACCTTTTTATTTAGCTTTACTTTGGAATGTCAACAATATTGGGCTGATTTACTAAGATCATGGAGCTTGTTGTTCAGTCTTCAACGTGGATTTTCACTTAGCTTACTGAATGGGGTGAAGTTATGCTGACTTCAATTATCCAATCATGTGTGAGCATAAATCCCATTTTTTTTTAATTTCCTTGCACGTGAATTTTTCCCTAGCTTTATCTCTGTCATTAAGTAATAATTCAATGTAGAATGAACATGCTCTACTCCTTTGGTTTTTGCTAATGTTTTGCTTCTTTTTTTTTTGTGGGTGGGGGAGTTGTGATTAGAGGAGCTCTAAATTTCTTAGTTGAAGAGGTAAAATGGATGGATTACATGTTTTTCAGAGGTTTTAATTAATGTGTGGCCAGGATATTGATATTCAAGTTTAATATAATTATATATTAACCATCAATAAAATAGCCTTAAAATTTGTCCTTAATAACCTCTGTAGCTGAAGACACCAAAGAATAATTCATACACAAAGATTATAGCAGAAGCACTAACATCTTTATTACTCAACAGCTCTGCTCACCCTGCTCCTTCCTCCCCGACCACCAGCTTTGTGTTAATATTAGAAATTAGAAGGGTGGAAAGGTGGAAGCCTGCAAGGCCACTGCTATGAGGGGGAGCAGGGTGACATGAACTGTCTGAGAGAAGGATTTGTATGACTTCAGTGCTTCTGTTTTAAATTTTGATGATGTATTGCTCCACAGTACCTACAGAAACAAAAGTCAGTGAGGGATTGTTTTGAAACTCATTTACGGCTTGTTAAGAATATGTAAAAATAAGTGAATGATCATAGCCCAGCCACAGATTCAAGAGACTCCATTTTGAAAGCATTATTTTGAGTAGAAACACAATTTATGAAGAGTTCAGCATTTAGTATTGAAGGAGGTTTAATTACCAGGGAACTCTAAGAAGACATTAATCCAGATAGAGGCATACTGGCTATATAGATTGGCAGCAAACAACCTGCTTGGTCATAGTGAGAAGCTTTAAGCACTTTTTGTGATTCTTCACATCTTTTGCAAATGTATTTTCCAACTATCAGAGAGAGGACCAACAGGCTTAGTCAGTTACACACAGGATGTCAAAAACCATGCAGTGCTTGGCTCTCTTGTTAAAAACACCAGCATGTTAGGAGTCGCATTTTATTAATTATTTGAAAATAAACTACTGTTTATAAATAAAAAAAATCTATTAAAAAGTGTGTATCAAATTCAGATTTGATCAAAGTTGTTATACCTTATGTACCAGCTTCATAACTGCAAAAGAAGTAAATCAGAAAATTCATATTTTTCTTTTTTTATTCTATCTTTGGTATAAATATACTGAGCCAGTCTAGGTTTAATTAGCATTAAAAACGTGAAACATTTAGCTCATGCAGGATAATAATAAAACAAACTGACAAAACTTTAACATCTCGTATTTTCTCGCTTTCAAACATGAAAATAGTATAAGAAGGATGAGAAAAGGTGGAAATGGATGTCTTCACATTTTTCACAAGACAAGCATTGAGATTATGTATTCAGCTACAAAGAAAATGTGTTAAAATAATATGGTAATCCAGCTGATTAAACATTTTTATTGAAGCAAACTTGTTTTGCTACTACAAAATGAGCCACATATCAAGCTATGTTATGTAAAGCGCCATTAAACCCACAGCAACATTTTCCTATGCATCATAAGCACATATAATAATTCAACTAACAGTCTAAAGATCTTAAATTATGAATATACCATATTGCAAAATACCTTTTTTAAGGGTTTTGATATCAAAGTCATATGACTCTATAGAACACGCTTCACACTGCAGTGTGAGATCAGTGGATAGAGCTATTCAGGTGTCAGAAACCATGAATCAGACTGCGATAGTAGTACAGTTAAATCACACTTGTTTAATAATAATAATAAAAATGTAAACAGAGTAAACATATTCAAAACATAGCCAGAGTTCAGGAACCAGAAAGGATAGTCAGACAAGCCAAAACATCAGGGAGCCAGAGATGAGCTTAGTAGAACAGCAAGAAGGATTTGGAGCCAGAAGGAATGTCAGCCAAGCAAGTCTTTAACAGGAACACAGGAGAGTGTCTCTAGAGATGTGGCCAAGAAGGCAGTGATCATCTGGGCTGGACGGCTTAAGTAGGCAGGACTGATGAGCAGGATATCATCAACAGGTGAGTCACTGTGGACAGAAAGGAGCTAGCAATTAGCCAACAGCTGAGTGGCCAGCATTGAGAAGGAAGGGCTGAGCCCAGTCCTGACATCAGATAACTTCTGACACAACCTCTGTTATTTGTCACACAGGTTACTACATACTGTGTCACGTGGGATGGGTAGGTGGGGAGAGAAAGTTTTTATCAGTCAACCTGCTGAAGCTGCCCTGGAAGCTAATACAGAGGTGAAAAGAGGAGCATTCTCTGATTGGACAAGGTGAAGATTTTAACATGACCGCCCTGCTTCTTAAAATAATCCAATGAGAGAACATGTATTGAAAAAAATACAAGGCTTTCTCTGAATGATGGCACTGCAGAAAAAGTGAACCCCTATGATTACTATGTAGATTTTTCAGCCTGAAGATACTGGACCAGGAAGACTGCTTTCAGTGTAGTTCTGCCAATTACTAGAATGATGTGCAGCTTACACAGGGTTGAGTCAGGTATGAGATATGCATATTTACAACTATTAAAAAAAAACACACACACATAAACTTCAGCTGTCTCTCTTGCTTCATATCTGGTGAAACCGTGGTCTGCAAGACAGGAAGATAAAGGAAATCTCTAACAAAACCCTGGATAGCAGTAGTAACCAGACAGGAGTTATAATCTTTGCCCACTCTATCCATAATTAAAGTTGACTTGACATACCCTTTAATTTCAGCTTCAGATACTCAGGTGAAACAACTTAGCTTTTTCAACTCCAGTGTTGTGAATGTCCGTAATCAGCGAGTGTGTATTCAGTCCCTGGTATTAGCAGGCCTTAGTATAGAGATTGTGTCTATTGCAAATGCCAGGTATCAGTGGAGTGTGTATTATCAGTCTCTGGTATGGGCTGAATGTGTGTTGCCAGCTCCTGGTATCAGTCTGGTGTATATTTCCCAGTTTCTGGTATCAGCAGGGTGTGTATTATGAGTCCCTTGTATCAGGTATGTATGTATCATTAGCCCCTGGTATTGGTGGAATGTGTAATGTCAGTCTTTGGTATCAGTGGATTGCATATGTTTAGTGTCCGGTATCAGTCAGATGTGTATTATTAGTCCCTAGATGTCTGTGGTATCTGCGAACACCGAACAATATGTGGTGTTCGGGGCAAATTCGAAAGCCGCCGGAACACCGTTAAAGTCTAAGGGACACTAACATGGAAAATCAAAAGTGCTCATTTTAAAGGCTTATATGCAAGTTATTGTCATAAAAAGTGTTTGGGGACCCGGGTCCTGCCCCAGGGGACATGTATCAATGCAAAATTAAAAAAAAAAAACGTCTGTTTTTTCGGGAGCAGTGATTTTTTTAATGCTTAAAGTGAAACAATAAAAATGAAATATTCCTTTAAATATTGTGCCTGGGGGGTTGTCTATAGTATGCCTGTAAAGTGGTGCATTTTTCCTGTGTTTAGAACAGTACCACAACAAAATGACATTTCTAAAGGGAAAACGGTCATTTAAAACTGATCACGGCTGTAATGAATTGTCGGATCTCGGCAATATAAATAAAACTCACTGAAAAAAAGAGCATGGGACCCCCCCCCCAGTCCATTACCAGGCTCTTTGGGTCTGGTATGAATATTAAGAGGAACCCCAAACCAAAATTTAAAAAAAAATTGTGTGGGGGTCCCCCTAAAATCCATACCAGGCCCTTCGGGTCTGATATGGAAATTATGGGGAACCCTGCGCCAATTTTTTTTTTTTTAAATGGCGTAGGGGCCCCCCCCAAATCAATACCAGACTCTTCAGGTCTGGTATGGATTTTAAGGGGAACCCTGCGCCAAAATTTTAAAAAAAATGGCGTAGGGTCCCCCTTAAAATCCATACTAGACCCTTATCCGAGCACGCAACCTGGCATGCCGCAGGAAAAGAGGGGGGACAAGAGAGCACCCCCCCTCCTAGCCCCCCCAAAGCACCTTGTCCCCATGTTGATGGGGACAAGGGCTCATCCCCACAACCCTTGCCCGGTGGTTGTGGGGGTCTGCGGGTGGGGGGCTTATGGGAATCTGGAAGCCCCCTTTAACAAGGGGACCCCCAGATCCCGGCCTCCCCCCATGTGAAATGGTAACGGGGTACAAGTACCCCTACCATTTCACAAAAAAAAGTGTCAATATGTTAAATAAAAATGACAAGATACAGCCCTTTTTTTTAAAAATGTCCCACGATGTCCATTCATCTTCTTCTTCACGCCGCAACAGACCGAAAAATAAAAAAAAACAAAAAACGATCCTCCTCTATGGGAGGCTCCCACCGTGTGATGCTTCATCGCCTTTGACAGTTCTTATATAACTGAGTGCGGGGCCACCCGGTGATGTACCCGGGTGACCCGTCCCCCTCTGACGCACGGGGACTTCCCCATGACGTCAGAGGGGGCGGGCCACCTGGTTACGTAAACGGGTGACCTCGGGTAGTTATATAAGAACTGTCAAAGGCAATAAAGCGTCACATGGCGGGAGCCTCCTATAGAGGAGGATCGTTTTTTTTTTTCTTTTTTTCTTTTTCGGTCCGTCGCAGCGTGAAAAAGAAGATGAATGGACATCATGGGACATTTTTATTTTTTTATTTTTTAATAAAGGACTTGTCCCCAAGCTGTGTCTTGTAGTTTTAAACATTTTGACACTTTTTTGGGGGAAATGGCAGGGGTACATGTACCCCGTTACCATTTCACACGGGGGGAGGCCGGGATCTGGGGGTGCCCTTGTTAAAGGGGGCTTCCAGATTCCGATAAGCCCCCCGCCCGCAGACCCCCACAACCACCGGGCAAGGGTTGTGGGGACAAGGTGCTTTGGGGGGCTACCCTAAAGCACCCTCCCCATGTTGAGGGCATGTGGCCTGGTACGGTTCAGGAGGGGGGGCGATCTCTCATCCCCCCCTCTTTTCCTGCGGCCTGCCAGGTTGCGTTCTCGGATAAGGGTCTGGTATGGATCTTGGGGGGACCCCTACGCCATTTTTTAAAAACATTTAGCGCAGGGTTCCCCTTAAAATCCATACCAGACCTGAAGGGCCTGGTATGGATTTTAGGGGGACCCCCACGCAATTTTTTTTACATTTTGGTTTGGGTTCCCCTTAATATTCATACCAGACCCAAAGGGCCTGGTAATGGACTGGGGGGGATCCCATACTCTTTTTTTCGATGAGTTTTATCTATATTGCCAAGAACCGACAATTCATTACAGCCGCGATCAGTTTTAAATGACAAATTTTCCTTTAGAAATGTCATTTTGCTGTGCTACTGTTCTAAACACGGGAAAAATTCGCCACTTTACAGGCATACTATAGACACCCCCCAGGCACGATATTTAAAGGAATATTTCATTTTTATTGTTTCACTTTAAGCAGTAAAAAAAAAATCACTGCTCCTGAAAAAACGGCCATTTAAAAAAAAAAAAAATAGCATTGATACATGTCCCCTGGGGCAGGACTCAGGTCCCCAAACACTTTTTATGACAATAACTTGCATATAAGCCTTTAAAATTAGCCCTTTTGATTTTTCATGTTCGTGTCCCATATACTTTATCGGTGTTCGTGTGTTCTGCTGATTTTTTTGCCTGTTCGGTATGTTCTGGTGCGAACCAAACCAGGGGGTGTTCGGCCCATCCCTAATCTTCATTCCCTCCCTGAGAAAAGAGTTTTCTCTACCCCAAAATGTTAGTTTTAGGACCTCATTAGTCTGCCTGACCTCTGTGTCCCTTACTTTACAGCTTGGTATGCTATTTATGCATTATATGTTGTCTTTTTCACTTGGATTGGACATTTTTTTTTCATTGTATGCATATTATAATATATACATTTGCTGCATGTCCTATATCCATTGTATCATATCATTACTTTTTTGGGACAAACTTTTTTTTTTTATTACATGTTTGTGTGCTGATATTCTATTTTGAAACATTTATTCATGTGTCATAGGGGTGGTGGAACGGCCCCTATAAATTCTGGCAAGCACCCCTGTGCTTGTTATCCATTATTTTTATATTACTTTGGGAAGGTGTGCAAGATACGATTTCTAATTGCCTATTTTCGGTTCCTGGCCACAATGAAGTCTGTTTTTTTCATGCTCTGGTATCAGTAGGGTGTGTGCTGTCAATCTCGGGTATCAGTACAGCATATTTTCTATCACTGGAATCTATAAGGCAGGATTTCTCAACCAGGGTTCCATGGAACCATGGGGTTCCTCCAGAAGTTTCTAGGGGTTCCTTAAGCAATGAGCAATTTCTGTCTCTCTGAGAAGTTCCCACTGACACCATTGGTCTTTTTAGCTATCTGTAAGGAGGGAATTCTTCCGAATGACCATAAGTGTAAGGAGCATTCTTCCCACTGACCATCACACTAATGTATCATGACTTGTGGATATAGTAATTGTAGCAGGGGTTCCTTGAGCCCAGAAAGTTATTTCAAGGGTTCCTCTGTGTTGAAAAGGTTGAGAAAGGCTGCTATAAGGTGTGTATTGTGAGTCCTTAGCATTATCTGGGAGTGAACTCACAGTCCCAGGTATCTGCAGAATGTTGATTGTCAATCTGTGATATCAGCTCAATGTGAATTGCCAGTTTCTGGTATGGATGAGATGGATACGGTCAGTCTCTGGTATCTCTACACTATATGATGGCAAACTCTGACATCAAAAGGGTCAGATAAAAGAAGAGTGAAAAAGACATTGCTCCTGGGTAAGGATGTGCTCACAGATTAGAAAATGTCTCACTACCTGTGATTAGCGCTGCGGAGTGTCAGCTTCCTGGCGGGTGCGAGCATGTGGAGTTGCAAACACGCCTGAGACCATCCTTACTCCTGGGCTTTCACTATCAAAGAGCATCTATCAGCAGCGCCTCCTCCTCACCCCATACCAGCACACCTCAAATCAGCCAACGAGCAGCGCAGTGGGGTTTTCTCTTTTTCCTCTGACAGCTTTAGTTATCACCTGTCCAGGAATTACCAAAGCAATGACAGCAGAGAACAGAGAGTAAGCATTATGGCTGCATGATCTAAACATCTAAGGATATAATGTATATGCAAAGTATATGGACACAAGAACGGTGAAAGGTGCTCCATTCTGAGGCCTCAGTTGGTTTATGAGCCAAAATTGCTGCCTTTCTTGGGGCCCCATTTGCTTTTAATCCTTTTTTGCTATGGGCAGCTCGGCGTGTATATAACATTTTTCAGATTTAACTGCTGTGTATAATTTAGTATCTTACTGCATGAAGGTAATGCATGTCCCAAATTTTGGGCTGAATTCAGACCTGAAACGGGCCAAAAAACACACAGGGCTCCTGTGCAAATTCGCACCAGAGCCGCCTTGGAGATGTGAACCGGCTCCATTGAGAGCCATTCACAATCTCCTGCTATTGCAAATTGGATGAGGGGATCCTGCATCCAATTCGCAATAGTGTGTGAACCCAGCTTCAGGAAACACTGTCATTGTCCTAGGTTTAGGAATGTCTCTGTGGGAATGTTTGACCATTCTTCCAGGTACGCATTTATGAGTTCAGGCACTGATATGGACAAGAAGGCCCAGCTCGCAGTCTCTGCTCTAACTCATCCCAAAGGTGTTAAATCAGGTTGAGGTCGGGACTCTGTGCAGGCCAGTGAAGTTCCTCCACCCCAAACTCGCTCATCCATGTCTTTATGGACCTTGCTTTGTGGTGTGTAGTCATGCTGGAACAGGGATGGGCCATCCCCAAACTTTTCCCACAAAGTTGGGAGCATGAAATTGTCCAAAATGTCTTGTATGCTGATGCCTTAAGAGTTCCCTTCACTGGAACTAAGGGGCCAAGCCCAACCCCTGAAAAAACAACCCCACACCATATTTCCCCCTCCACCAAATTATTTGGACCAGTGCACAAAGCAGGGTCCATAAAGACATGGATAGGTGAGTTTGGGGTGGAGGAATGTGACTGCCCTGCACAGAGTCCTGACCTCAACCCGATAGAACACCTTAATACATTTTTAGAACACTGACACTTTTTCACAGTACATTACAGAGCACAAAGAACAGTCCTTGCTCTGAGAAAGCCAACAATCTAATGTCCCTACCACAGTCAAACTCACTATATGGGCAGAGTGCAAAAGAAAATGTGTTAGCTCTTTCTCTGTAGAAAGTTATATGTATTAGAGGAGTTTACATTTTTTTACACTGCCAGAACTTTTTTTTTTCTATGATTAAAAGAGGAGACTTGCGCAAACATTGGGAAAATGTGCAAACAAAATGCAGAAGGAATACATTCAAGGACCTAAACACTGCAAGGCATGAGTATTAACCACTTAACCACAATGCAGTTCTTACTTTTGCCACCTGTTTTTCAGGACGGTACAGTAAAGATCCTTCAGTATTCCTGCTGTCAGAGCACAATTGCACAGCATGGAGCATTCCACCATCCATATCAAATGTGTGAATGAGGGAATCGGTTTATTTTGATTGTAAAGGTTTTTTTTTTATATAAATAACAAACATGTCACACTTACCTGCTCTGTGCCAGGGTTTTGCACAGAGCAGCCTTGATCCCCCCTTTCTGGGGTGCCCCGGTGGTGCTCCTCCTCTTCATCGGGTGCCCCCCACGGAGAGCTTCTTTCCATGGGGGCACCCAGGCGGGCGCGCTCCTGAGTCCTCCTGCTGCTGCTTTCATTGACACAGACAGGAGGACTCGTCCGCCTGACTTCCGTGTCCCTGATCTGACTGACAGCAGTGGGAGCCAATGGCTCCTGCTGCTATCAATCTATCTGAGGATCCGAGGCAGCGGCTGGAGCTTGTTGCTGGAATGATCGGGCTCAGGTAAGAAAATGGGGGGGTCTGGGGGGCAGCTGAAGCACAGAAGTTTTTTCATCTAAATGCATAGAATGCATTAAGGTGAAAAACCATGAGACTTTACAACCCCTTTAAGGTAATCCACTCACCCGTTCATCAAATGTCATTATTGTCACACTGCTAGTCTAGGTCTGACTGAATGCTTTTGTGGTAGGTACATAAATATGACACAATCAGATATTACATCAGGGCCATATTGCTTGTAATGGCACCTCTGCTGTATGGAGATGTGTGGGTAGTCGTGTCTGCAGGCTCAATGAACTACAATATGACGCATGTTTTACTTACCATAATGATCATTATTTTTAGCCATTATTTTAATTTCATACAGGCCTTCAATGAGAAACATAATGGTTTTTATTGCAAATAAGGTTGTTGTAGTGAAGTAAATAGACTCTTTGGGGATTATTTACGAAAGGCAAATCCACTCTACACTACAAGTGTAAACCAGAAGTGCAAAGTGCACTTGAAATTGCACTGAAAGTGCAGTTGCTGTAGATCTGAGGGGAAGATCTGAAACGAGGGGAAGCACTGCTGATTTTACCATCCAATCATGTGCAAGCTAAAATGCTGTTTTTTATTTTCCTTGCTTGTCCCCCACGGATCTACAGTGACTGCACTTCCAAGTGCACTTTCTGTGCAATTTCAAGTGCACTTTGCACTTGTAGTTTGCACTTCTGGTGCAAAGTGGATTTGCCTTTCGTAAATAACCCCCTATGTGTCCAAAGAGAATATCATTTTTGGAAGTAGAAGCAAATTTCGGGTTTGCTAAAAGCAGAAATCCCAATAAGAGGAAGGCACAGTAATGGTGTCTCTTTATTACAAATCATTGCGTGTTTTATATGTCACGCTACAAGTCAGAGGGCTGAATCATACATGAATCACCATGTTTGTGTTACTGTGAAAGGGTTACATTTTATATCTCTCTTTTAACTGCTTTCCTTTTCATTATGTTTTCCAAATGAATGCCATATCAAAAAACAATTACACATCCCTCATTGTGGCAGCACTAGAAGAACAGAACAGTATACAATTATTTTTGCAGCTATAAGCATATACAAGTGTTCAATTCTCTTTGTGAACACACTCTCTTATAATTTAGCAAAGAGCGGATTGTATGGCTTTAGTGAATCTGTTCATGAGCACCCTCCAGCAGATTTGTTCAATTCTATTAATGTTAAAATGTCAACCATGAAATTCAAATAATTGCCACTTAGTACTTTCTACGGTGCAGTACAGCCTTCTGATGTCACTCGGATATTGACATTTGCTCTGAATACGAACACAAAAACGGGAATGTTCAATGACAGCAGGGCCAACAAAACAAGACAATAAAATAAGCAAACATAATTAGGTTATATATGTAAACATGATTTATGTCTATAGCATTTTGTACAAAACTATGCATAAAATATAAAGTATATTAAGAGCAGAGCTCGCATATTTTATTCTCTCTGATGTAAAAGCAACAGATATATAATTTAGAGGTTACTCTTACACATGACTTCTGCAAGTATGTGCCATGTTAACAGATGATTAAAAATACATTTTATCAGTTAATTCCCATCAGTCACGCCGCTTGATCTTAACTAATGTCCTTTATGCCAGGCACATGTAACACTTACTGTATATGGTGATTACAAGATCCTTAGCCCCTATTCACACTGGAATATTACCGCATTCCTGTGCAAATCATATGAGATTCTGTTTGGTGTGAGTTGAGCCCATTCATTTTGAATAGCTCAAAATGCAACACATCCGCACGAAAAGAAAGTATTAAGTAGTATTTAAAGGGTATATCCACTTTGAGAAAAAAAATATTTCCCTCTGGGTGATCGATGTACATTGCAAAGATTTTTAACAAACTTTGTTGCAGATTCCTACCTTTTGTTATTCAAAATAAATCCCTGTGTGTTTGTGTAATTATCAATCAGCTGCTGCACTTGCAGGTTTCTAATGAGGAAAGTGGAAAGGTCTGCATTCCTTTAGACATGATTTCCCTCTGGGAGTATCTCTCCAAAAATGCCATTTTTGTTGCAGGGGATGCACAAAATCACACAAGCAGGGAATGACATATCTGGGAGGTGTTCTGTACACCTCTGTATACAGAAAGCCTCCAGGCAGCCATATTGCATTACATTTCTTTATCATACATCACAGGACACAGAGTTAGGCTAATATTCATTACCTACTGGGTTATATGCCATCTCTAGGTGTAAAGTCTTAGACAGGAAGTCCGCCCCTATATAACCCCTCCCATACAGGAAGTACTTCAGTTTTTTAACCAGTGTCTGAAAGGTGGATGGGCGTGTTTGTTGAGCTCTCTGAGCTCCAGGTCTTTAGTTCCAAAAACGGTCCTTAAATGAATCAAGGTATTGACCGATCGGATCCATTTGAAGAAAAGCTTTTATGCTTAAATAAATGGTACCCGAGCCTCGCAAAGAAGACACAAGGATCCTGCAAGGTTTTGCCTGTAACGCAACCATCGGGCGCTGGACCCTGCGTAGTGCAATCCTGGAAACCACAGAGCTAAGGCATACCTGCAGGGTGTTGTACAGGTCCAAGGGAGTGGATCCTAAAACATGAAAGGATACCCAGTCCTTGAAGGTCCCCAAGTGATGGAACCCGCTGTGATGGGTGAAGATTGGGCTCTTAGTTTCTAAGGTCGCCTTGCGCCTGGACAGGTAAGTGAAACCTCCTTATTTTCTTATTGTGGGGTGCCCAGTGATTTTAACAATCAGTCAAGCTAGCTAGAGGCTGGGCACCTGTGTGCGGTAACCACAGGGGGGAGTTTGGGCTAGCTGTGGGTGTTTACAAAGAGTACCTTGTTTCCTGTTGTCTTGGCTGTTTTTTCTTATGAATGGTCCGCGCACGACGGTGCGCCATTGCGCATCTTGGTTCGCCAAAGTGCACGAGTGTTTGCGGCTATTTGGCAGCCATGGCGCATGCGGTTTCACCACAGATGTTGTGCGCAGGAGCCGTGCATGCACTGTAGCCTAATCTTGTCACGCAAAGATTTGCATCATATGCAAATACAGCTGCGCCCATTCGCTGGGCCACAACATGTGCATGCGCATGTATGCGCGGAATGTCCCAGCGTACAGCCAGCTTATTTAAGCCGAGTATGTCAGACATGTGGTGCTTCCAGGAGACAGCTGTGGGACACAGAGCAGGCTCTTAACCAGTCATTTTCAGTGGTTCATTTCTCCTTACCCAGGTATTGTGAGTCACCAGGTGTTGCTTGGCTGGCTAAGGTGCTTAGCAGGATTGTTGCATAGGGTCTTGGTAAGCCCTATTAAAAAGGTCTCCCTTCTGGGGTATGTAAATACTAAACCCAGGTACATCCTTTTTGTGGCTTGCAATGTCTTCAAAAAAGAGGAGCTGGGCTAACACTACAGGGAAGGGCACATTTATGTCGTCAGTAGCTCCTGAGGAGCCTAGTCGAAACCCAATGTTGTATCCCCTGAAAAAACAGAGGCTTCCAAGCAATCTGAGCCGCTGCGCCTGTCTGAGATTGTGCCTGTGGTCAACGCTGCTGCTTCAGCCTTTATCCCCAGGGTTGATCTGTCCTTAGCCCTAGCCGGGTTAGAGGACAGGATTGCTGGCACGATTGCCTCTATCTCGCAGGGTGGTAAGAAGCGCGACAATCCCCCTCCCCTGAGCCACCTATCTTGGAGCAGGAATGGGTAGAGGATGGGGAAGAGCTAAATGCCACAGATTCTGTGGAGGGCCTGGCAGTTGAGTCTGCTTCTGAGCCTGGGCCGGAAGATATCCAGGGATGGATATCCCTGGGATGGTTCGTTCTGCCTTTAGGTTACCTCCTGCTGAGGTTTTTGAGCCCCCCTGTTCTTCTTTGGGGTCCGTGAGGCCTCCTCAGGCTTTCCCCTTGCACCCACTGTTGGAACAGGTGGTGTATGCTGATTGGGAACATCCTGACAGGATTTTCGTTCCTCCTAGGAGGTTTTCCCTTTTATATCCCATGGAGGAAAAGTTTATTAAGAAGTGGAGCATATCAGCCATAGATGCGGCAGTCTCTTCTTTAAATAAGAACTTAACTTGTCCGGTGGATAACGCACAGGTCTTGAAGGACCCTGTTGACAAGAAACTGGAGTCACTATTAAGGGCTTCCTTTTCTTTGGCCAGTTCAGCTATTCAGCCAGCTGTCGCAGCAATATGAGTCTGCCAGTCCTTAAAGGATCAGGTCAGATGGCCTGACAGGCCTAACCAAGAGGATGATCCTGAAAACAGAGCAGATATATCTCGAGTGCTGCATTTTGCTGTTGATGCCTTGAAGGATTCAATACAGCAGGTTTCTGGCTTTCCTGTCTGTACACATGTGCAGACTTTTATTGCTTGAGAACTGGTCAGCTGAGCTTCCTTGTAAGAGGTTATTGGCAGGGTACCCCTTTCATGGGAAACGTTTGTTTGGTGATGATTTGGACAAATATATCCAAAACATTTCCGGAGGGAAGAGCTCTCTACTTCCTGTGAAGAGAAGGACCAGACGCCCCTCATTTAAAACCACAGGGACCACTTCCTCAGGTGTCTCAGCACCAAGGCAGTTCTGCCGCCAACAGGGCGCTAGAGCCAGGGGCAAGCCGCAGGGCCAGGGCCAGAAGAAACCCTGGATCCAAAAGTCTTCTAAACCCGGCACCAAGCCCTCCTTTTGAGGGAACGCCCCCACTCTATTAGGTGGGGGAAAAGCTGCTGCACTTTGCAGACATTTGGAGAACAGTGGTTCAGGACGAGTGGGTCACCTCGACAATATCTTACGATTACAAGCTGGATTTATGGGGGTTCCCCCTCAGAGGTTTCTAAGATCCAGCGTACCCTTGGCTCCTCCAAAGAGAGAAACTTATTGTTTCAGGGACTAGATTATATTGTGCATCAAGAAGTGATTACACAGGTTCCTGTATCCGAAAGGGGCGTGGGGTTTTATTCGAACCTGTTCACGGTTCAAAAACCAAACAGGGACACAAGGCCCATTTTGGATCTAAGATCTCTGAACCAGCATCTATTAATCCAGTCCTTTCAGATGGAGTCTGTCCGCTTAGTAGTAGCCTCGCTCCAGATGAGAGGCTTCTTAGCACCCATCAATATCAAGGACACGTATTAACACTTACCTATTTTCAACCTCATCAGAGGTTCCTGCGATTTGCAGTAGAGGAATGTCCTTTCCAGTTTGTGGCTCTGTGGGCTTGCCACTGCACCATGGGTGTTTACAAGTTCCTAGCACCAGTACTGGGTCTTTTAAGGGCCCAGGGAATCTTGGTGCTCGGATACCTGGACAACCTGCTCAGAGATCAATCACTACAGGCTCTAGAACAGAGCATAGCCTGCACAGTGCGGTATTTAGAAAGCCTGGGCTGGGTCATAAAATACCAAAGTCAGCCTTGAGACCAGCTTAAAGTCTGAAGTATTTAGGTTTGATCTTAGGTACGGTCCAGGCAAGGGTATTTTTACCACCCGTAAGGATCTGTATGAGTCTTCTAGGTAGGATGGTGTCCTCCTTCAAGGCAGTGCCCTATGCCCAGTTCCAATCCAGGCCTATACAACAAGACATCTTGTCAGCTTGGAACAGGAGAGAGCAAGCCCTGGATTACCCCATGTTCTTATCTCCTCGGGTGTGCTTAAGCCTAAGCTGGTGGTTGCAGGATCAGAACCTGCGAAAGGGAAGATCCTTCCTCCCGGTGTCTTGGAGAGTACTACCCACAGAAGCCAGTCTCTCGGGCTGGGAAGTGACCCTAGAGGGGCTCACAGTTCAGGGGAGATGGTCAAGGGCAGGACAAAGCCTGCTTATCAACATCCTGGAGTTGTGGGAAGTACGTCTGGCCCTACGGTCCTGGACGGTAGATCTTCAGGACTGCCCTAGCAAGGTTCAGTCTGACAATGCCACTGCAGTGGCCTATATAAAGGACCAGGGCGGTACCAGTAGTCGTTCAGCTCAGAAATAAGTAAACATACTAGCCTGGGCAGAGGGACATGTGCCGGTTTTAACGGTGGTTCATATCCCGGGGGTAGAGAACTGGAAGGCAGATTATCTCAGCCGCCAGTAGATCTGCCCGGAGGAATGGTCCCTACACCCGAGGGTGTTCAATGAAATTTGCAAGCGTTGGGGATGGCCCGATGTCAATCTATTGGTATCCAGGTTCAACAACAAACTGGTAGTTCCATGGAACCAGTATTCCTTGGTTTATGCTTTCTCCCCGATCCCTCTCCTTCCACATTTGTTGCGTAGGATTCGAAGAGAGGGGGTTCCAGTCATTCTGGCGGCACCAGCCTGGCCCAGAAGACCCTGGTTCCCCGGAGATTGTGAGACTGGCAATAGACGGGCCATGGACGTTTCTGCGACCCCGCCGAGATACTGTATCAAGGTCCTCTATTCCACCCCAATTTACAGTCTCCAAATTTGACAGCATGGCTATTGAAGCCAGGGTGCTGAAGGATCGTGGCATCTCAGGACCAGTGGTGTCTACCCTAGTGAATGCTAGGAAAGCGGTCACTAGGAAGATCTATCATAAGGTCTGGAAGACTTATATTGCTTGGTGTGAAGCCAGAAAATGGCATCCTCGGAAATACGTGATTGGGAGAATTCTCTCTTTTCTACAGTCGGCTGTGGAAATCAGATTGGCTTTGAGTACAATCAGAGGTCAGATTTCGTCCCTGTCTGTATTCTTCCAAAGGCCTTTAGCCTCCCATTCGCTGGTCCGAACCTTTATGCAGAGGGAAACTCATTTGCTTCCCCCCATTAGGTCACCGATGTATCCTTGGGACTTAAATTTTGTGGTGTCTGTGTTACAGAAACGACCATTTGAGCCTATCAAGGAAATTCCATTAGTCTTGCTGTCACGCAAGCTAGCCTTCCTGATGGCATCATCTTGGCTAGAAGGGTGTCGGAATTGGCAACCCTTTCATGTAGGGAACCATACCTAATCCTTCACCATGACAAGGTGGTGTTGCATCCTATTCCATCCTTCTTGCCAAAAGTGGTGTCGGCCTTTCATTTAAATCAGGACATTGTTTTGCCTTCTTTTTTCTCTCAGCCTCGTTCGGCGGAAGATAGAGGACTGCATTCCTTGGATGTTGTCTGGGCAGTCAGAGTTTGTCTAGATCTGCAGAGATCCAAGTATCAGACTCCTTTTTTGTTTTACCAAAAGGACCCAAGAAGAGGCAGGCAGCTTCCAAAGCCAATTGGGTCTGCCAGTTGGTCATTCAGGTCTATGGTCTGAAATTTAAGGCTCCTCCCTTTAAGGTGAGAGATCATTCTACCAGGGGTGTAGAAACCTGGGCTTTTCGCCATCAGGTATCTGTGGATCAGATTTGTAAGGCTGCTACCTGGTCTTATCAGGTAGATGTTAGAGCAGCTTAAAAAAGGACCATGCAGCTTAAATAAGGGACCTTTAATACAAAATTTCAAATGGTAATACAAAAAAACTGGGTAAAATTCCCACCACCACCACCTTTGCTAAAGAGTTAAAAAAGGCAATGTTGTCTATTCATAAAGCAGCTGCATCATTCAGAACCACTCACATATACATGGCCCATAGAGTGGTATGCTGGCTTTGTTGAATACGATAGAAATCCACAGGGTGTCTAACCAGTTTAGGGATTAAACAGACTTCCAGATGGACACAAACTAAGTTCCTGCCCAGGTTTCGGACTCCCATAGGCAAATGTGTGGATGAGTAAATCGGTCAAGAAAAGGGTCCTTGGGTAACCTTTTAGCAAACAGCAGGCACTTATGCCTCGTAAACACGAGCGGAATTTCCATTGGAAAAATCTTGGATGGTTTTTCCAATGGAATTCCGCTCAAGCTTGGCTTGCATACACACAGTCACACAAAAGTTCTCTGAGCTTTCGACCGTCAAGAACGCGGTGACGTACAACACTACGAAGAGCCTAAAAAATGAAGTTCAATGCTTCCGAGCATGCGTCAAATTGTTTCCGAGCATGCGTGTTTTTTTGCGCGTCGGAATTGCATACAGACGAACAGAATTTCCGTCAAGAACTTTTTCCGTCGGGAACATACAGAACCAGCTCTCAATCTTTTGCTGGCAGAAATTCAGACAGAAAAAGTTGGATGGAGCATACACACGGTCGGAATATCCGACCAAAAGCTCCCATCACACTTTTTTTGATGGCAATTCCAACCGTGTGTATGCAGCATTAGTCAAAGTATACTGTTCTGTTTGTCTTCACAACCTGGGGTTCCCCACTAGAGACAGGGCTATAGAGAGGCATATATTCAATAAAATCAGATTATGGTAACACAGTTCTCAATATCACCGATAATTGCAGCAGCAGCAAGAAGCAAGTCAGGATCTAGAGCTGGTGCTCCATTTCCAATCTGACACCCACATAGCCCCTTTTATAGGCACAGCCCTGCATGTCGAGTGGAAGGACACATGGGATGGGGTAGGAGGCGGAGCAGATCCAGCCTCTTTCCTTTTCATGCAGGGGTGAATGATGCTGGGAAGACAGGGTCACAGACAGCCTGAACTGACAGCAAGCCACCATATTTTCATGGATAGTTTTGTCCACTGAGGGGAGAAATCAGGATTTTTCTTCACAAACTGTCTGTGCAAATATAGACAGTTTGCAACCCTGAGCCACAGGCTGTTGTAGATGGTCAGTAGAAGCAGCACAGTGATAAACTCATCCCTCTGCTTTATCCTATCAGCATACTTCATGTCAGTACATGAACTGACTGACTCCTTGTGCTTCTTCTTCCTCTCCCACTTAGCTCTGCTTTACAAGAATTGCAACAGGCTGATACCAAGTGAATTTAGGGTACCTAAACTACTTGCATGTACAAAAAGCATGTAATTGTAGCTCCCTGCTCCTGAAGAGCAGACGCTATTCTTTTGAAATTTACATTAGTTGTAGCTGCAGTTTTGGCTCAACTTATTATTGCCTAAATGTAATGGTTTCTGTGCCAGATTGGCTGGACTGTGCAGATTTCCATCTAACCATGGGTGGTGCTGTCATCATTGGTGGATTGGGAAATATAGTCTGGTCAGACACACTGACTACTCGTTGCTCAGAGGCTTTTCGGTGGAAGTGGTTCACACACCGGACATTTCTGGGTAGGGGTATTTAAGGCACAGACGCCATCTTTCGTGGTTCTTTGGCTATTGGTTGGTCCGCGCTTCCTGACTCCCTGGGCTCGTGGCCCTCCTGGCCTTGGAGACTACGAATCCTTAAAGTTCTGCCTTGAGTTTGGCAGATCTAAGGCCTAGCTGCTAAAGGAAGGATCAGAATCTTAGTGGCCTATGGGTCGGCATGATGGTCTCTTTGCTGTCAGGCCTGCGGGAAGAAGCAAGGGAGTGCAGTGACCAGGGGAAGACTCTTCGGGAGAGGACCAAGCATAAGGCTGGTATCTGAAGAGCCTGGGAACTCAGTCAGAGACGCATCTTGGATTAGTACCACAGTCAGTTCTTTCAATACTGTACGGTCTGTGGCAGAGGCCATTTAGATCATCCACAATTTGTTCACCTAGAATCGTAAGGTCTGTGGCAGAGACCGTCTTCGAGCATTGCATCGGCTGCTAGTTCAGTGAGAGGGGCCTATCCGGTGATTGCTGAATCCAGCTTTGGAAGTGTTATTTGCTGGATGTAGAAATTATCTCCGACCGCAACGTCCAAGGTACCTGAATCCCTTTTTCACCCTCTGTCTTTCTATTGCGTGTGATGTTACTGAATAAAACTTGGAAAGAGAAAAAAAAAGGACTAAGTGTTGGAGCCAGTGTTTCAATTGAACGAGTGATGAGTACCCCTAGAATGGACACTGGAAGCAAGGTAACTGTAGGCCCGAAAAAAATAATTAGCAACAGCTTTTGGGGTAGAAGAGATTAAAGTAATAATCTGATACGAGGAGAACGACCAAAAGCGGAATTATCTGTTTGCTACATAATAATGTATTAAAGTAACTTTGAGGCTAGGTTCACATACTGTATATGTGAATTGGGTACATTTTTTAACCCAATCCAATTTGCATAACATGTGAATGTGACCGGCTCTCAATGGAGGAGGCGGCCGCAGTGAGGTTTTGAAAAGGGTCCTGTGCATTTTTGGGTCCGGGTTAGGTGCGAATTCAGGCATAAATTCACAATTGAACTGGTGTACAGAAACTGCAAACCGCAGCCGGACGTGTGTGAACCCAGCCTAAAGGATTGTTTTGTATAACAAAAATGCTTCTGAAATACAGTACTTTTGCAGGTTTTTGTTTTCAGTGGAATCTGATGGTCGGGCCCACCCAGCGTTTCCACTCCTGGAGGGTGTGTAGGTTAATGAAAACACACAGCCCCTCTACACTTTCTGCTCCCTCCTCCAAGCTGATTGAAGGAGAGCTGCTGGAACCTGCACTGTCCCTCAATTACCTCATACTTCCCAATCAGAAAGTTAATGGAAAGTTGTGCTGCGTGACCTAGGGCGGACGGCGGTGCATTGCAAATAAACAAGTTTTTGTCCTCACAGTAAAGTATGTGCTGGGGTAAGTTTATCACAGGGCTTCCAATTCATTATTTAAAAAGGCAGAGGAATTAATCTACTTTAAGGTATAAAGAACTGCATTTTTGTGTTTTATCTTTCTCTGAAGTTCAGATTTAATGACAGTTTTCTGGCAATAGTTTCCCTAAAGCGGTAGTAAACCCCAAACCAAAAATAATTGTTTGCAAAAATAATTAATTGTAATATATTGCAGCTTACCAGTCAATAGATGTGGTTGCTGCATACATTTTTTTTTTTAGGCTTTTTTACCCCTCTGTTTTCACCTGGTGATCTGGCCAGTAGCACACCTCCTGTATTAAACTGCCCATTGTCAGTCGGGGGGGGTGGTTGTGTTAGATGTACTAGCAGATTTTCATACAATAACAAACTGAAGCCAAACTCTAGCTAATACTATAAGCAGTTACAGCTTTGGGATAAAGGTTTTACATAAAGAAATAAAAGCTGATCTTTGTAAGTACCCTCCAGTTTTGAATAGTTTGTCTCATTGCTGTAACTGATACATCTGCAAGAGAGCTTGTTATTTTGAAAAAAACAGACTTACTGGCTGGATCACCGCATGAAAATAGAAGAAAGCAAGCTTAAAACAGAAAACAAATGCAGCCATCACATCTAAGAATCGGTAAGCTCCAATAAAACAAATGTTTGCTTTTGGGTTTAATACCACTTTAACCACTTACCCACTGGCCACTTAAACCCCCTTCCTAACCAGACCAATTTTCAGCTTTCGGTGCTCTCACAATTTGAATGACAATTACTCAGTCATGCAACACTGTACCCATATGAAATTTTTGTCCTTTTTTCCCACAAATAGAGCTTTCTTTTGGTGGTATTTAATCACCGCTGGGTTTTTTATTTTTTGCGCTATAAAAGAAAAAAAGACTGAAAATTCTGTAAAAAAATGCATTTTTCTTCGTTTCGGTAAAAAAAATTTGCAAATTAGTAATTTTTCTTCATAAATTTTGGCCAAAATTTATACTGCTACATATCTTTGGTAAAAATAATCCAAATTGGTGTATATTATTTGGTCTTTGTGAAAGTTATAGAGTCCACAAGCTATGGTGCCAATCTCTGAAAATTGATCACACCTGACAGCCTAAATTCTTCAGACCCTAAGGCTCGGTTCACACTGGGACGACTTGGGATCCGACTTGTAAGCCCTCAAGTCGCCCCAAGTCACCCCAGAAAGAGATTCACATTACAGTGAATGGGAGCGTCTTAATAGACACTACTGAAGTCGCTCCGACTTCAGAGCGTACTCCCTGTACTACTTGGATCCGACTTGGTAGGCGACCTGTACCATAGAAATCAATGGAAGTCGCCTCCAAGTCAGATCTCTCTCTACAGTCAAGCGACTTTGCAGGGAAAAAAATTTAGTTTGCCCAGGCAAACCCCTCCCTCCCAGAGAGCTGATTATCCTGTGACTGGCCTCAGCCAAAGTCGCCTGTCCTGGAGGCGACTTGAAGTCGCGTTGTAATTTGCTTAAAGTCGCGCTGAAGTCGCGCTGAAGTCGCGTTGAAGCCGCGTTGAAGTCGCCGTACAAAGTCGCACTGAAATCGTGTTGCCCCTGTGTGAACCGAGCCTGACATGCCAGGAAAGTACAAATACCCCCCAAATGACCCATTTTTGGAAAGCAGACATTCCAAGGTATTTAGAAAGGGGCATGGTGAGTTTTTTGAAGTTGTAATTTTTTCCCACAATTCTTTGCAAAATGAAGTTTTTTTTTTCTTTTTCACAAAATTGTCATATTAGCAGGTTATTTCTCACACACAGCATGTGCATACCACAAATTACACCCCAAAACACATTCTACTATTCCTCCCGAGTATGGCGATACCACATGTGTGAGACTTTTACACAGCGTGGCCACATACAGAGGCCCAACATGCAGGGAGTGCCATCAGGTGTTCTGGAGCATAAATTACACATCTAATTTCCTGACTACCTCTTACACTTTTGAAGGCCCTGGAGCACCAGGACAATGGAAACGCCCCAAAAATGACCCCATTTTGGAAAGTAAACACCCACAACGTATAATCTATGAGGTATAATGAGTCTTTTGAACATGTCATTTTTTTCTACACATATTTGGAAAATGTGGAAAGAAAATGAAAACATATTTTTTTTTTTAACAAAAGTTGCCCATTTATACAATATTTCTAACACATAGCATGTACATACCAAAAATGACACCCCAAAATAGATTCTCCTACTCCTCCTGAGTACGGCGATACCACATGTGGGCGACTTCCATAGCCTGGCCACATACAGAGGCCGAGCACGGCTGGGTATGGCTGGCTACGGCTGAGCATGGCTGGGTATCGCTGAGTATGGCTGAGTATCACTGAGTATGGCTGGGTATCGCTGAGTATGGCTGGGTATCACTGAGTATGGCTGGGTATCACTGAGTATGGCTGAGTACAGCTCGGTATGGCTGAGTACATCTGGGTATCTCCGAGTATGGCTGAGCATGGCTGGGTACAGCTCGGTACGGCCGAGTATGGCTGGGTACGGCCCAGTATGGCTGAGCATGGCTGAGCATGGCTGGGTACCGCTGGGTATGGCTGGGGGTGGATGGGATGGCTGAGCATGGATGAATGGATGGATGAGTATTGCTGAGTATGGATGGCTGAGCATGGATGGGTGGATAAGTATGACAGGGATGGCTGAGCTGAATGGATGAGTATGAATGGCAGGATGGCTGAGCGTGGATGGCGGGATGGCTGAGCGTGGATGGCGGGATGGCTGAGCGTGGATGGCGGGATGGCTGAGCGTGGATGGTGGGATGGCTGAGCGTGGATGGCGGGATGGCTAAGCGTGGATGGCGGGATGGCGGAGTGTGGATGGCGGGATGGATGAGCGTGGATGGATGAGCGTGGATGGCGGGATGGCCGAGTGTGCATGGTGGGATGGATGAGCGTGGATGGCGGGATGGATGAGTGTGGATGGCTAATACAGAGGGATGGATAGATGGCTGAATTTGTCACTGAGCAGCGCTGTGGGCACTACACATCCAGCCTACAACACTGCTGCATCCGATCTCTCACCTCTCCGCTCACACTGGATGGAGAGGGGAGAGTGGAAACGGATATCACGCCGGTTTGTTTACATGTGATCAAGTGGTAAAAGGCTGCTGTCAGGGGCCATTTACTGTGATCCGTGATGCCGGACCCAGCGGTCACGGATGCTCCCGTGTGCGCACCCCAGGGGGCGCGCGGGAGCGCGATTCTGGGAGGACATCATAGTACACCCTCCCAGAGTTATTAAACCGCCCTGTAATCATTATTTGGCTATGGGCTGGTTGTTAAGTGGTTAAGAACTACTTGAGTCTAATTCAGGCAAGCATTTGTGCCAGTGTCAGACATCCCAGATAGCAAGTAAAATCCCAGATAGCAAGCAATTGTGCAGCAAGTTTGAAAATGACCTGCTAAGCTATTCCTAGACTTGCCAGGCTTCACAAGTGTGTTGCACCAAGTCCACATTGCATGACTCCAGATCAACTTTCTTTGCATACATTCTGCAAGTTCTGGTTCAGTTATGGGATGTTCAGTCATCCCACCACAGGGGTCACTGTGGCTGAATTTTCATGCTGTAGACTTGCAGAGCAAGAGCTCTGTAGACTCACCACTGCAACTTTGCTCTTGCAAAAAAGTGTCAACTAGAATTGTGCTTCAATGCTCTGCAAGTGTACAACTTGCCATTCAAAATATGTAGCTTGTTAACAGGCTTACAATTCAACACTGCCACAAATTTGCGGTAAGTTATCCTTGCTATCTGGGATTACTGACACGTGTGGCAAATTCAGGTAGTTCTAACTACTATTGCTGTGGCAGCAACTAATTCTTAAAGAATTACCGCCAGTTCTCTGTTTAGAAAACTGGTGGTAATTAAGAGGAACTGTGATCTGGCATACAGAAGCATGTCTTTGATGGGAAGCTGTCATGGAAGCTCTGCCTCATTTAGCGGTCAGCTGGGATAATTCACCGGCCAAAAGCTAAATGAAAACAAAAGCCAGAGGATAGAGCTGGTGCCATTACCCAAATATGGGCACTGGGTGGGCGGAGTCTTATGGAAAACTGAGAGACTCGTTTTCAATCAATTTGAATGACAGTGCTCAGCAGTGGACAGATTCAAAAGCCGCTTGTCATGAAGCTTGGAATACTGAAGTATTTCCCTTTAAATCTATTACACAGTGGGGGGGGATCTGCTGCCCTGTTTTAAGGCTAACCCCCTCCAGACGGCTCCATGGTCTGGAAGGAAGGCATTGTTCTGTGTTTGACTGTTTGTTTATGTACTTTAATTACCCCCTGGGGCTTCTCTGTGTCATTACACATATGAGTCCTCCTATTCAAGCTATCGGACCAATCCCTGCTGACCTGGTTTCAAGTCCTCATTTGCATGGCCAAGAGGACCTTAATTGAAGACTAAAGTGTACTTTACAATTGACCAATAGGAAAGTGGTTGTTGGGGGCAGGGTGTTCAAACTGCTGTGTATAAAATTGTGTTGTGTGCATCCAATAAAAGTGAGATTCCTGTTTGAACTTACATACAGCCTGCCTGGTGTTTGTTCTGAGCTATCACAACTGGATTTGAACGGCACATAGCTGTAGTTCGATTCCCGGAGCATCGGATGACCGAACCATCAGACGTTGCAATCTGATTCAATAGCCACAGAGGAGTGTCGGGAGAGTGGAACTGAGCGAGCAGGGGCTCGTTACACTGCTATTGGACTGAATAGCGGCTATGGATCCACCCACTACCATGCACTGTCAATCAAAAATGGAGCGGACATAATGATGAACTAGTCTCTCAGTTCCCCCATCAGGTTCCAAACACCTCTAGTATAAAATTCCTCAGCCAAGTGCCTGTCAGTGTGACAGGTGCAGAAGCCGGGGAGAGAGAGCAGGAGTGAGACAGAGTGTCCAGTGTGATTACTCCTTCCTCAGTGAAAACACAGACAAATTAATCTACCTGTCTGTGACAAGTACATGAATTGGGCACAAACACCTACGCTTGTGGCAGTGTTACCAACTGTCAGTAATTTTTACTGTCAACCAGTAAATGGCAGTGACAGGAAAAGGTTGCCAGTAAAAAATATGGCTGTAACGCTCGGTCTAGAGCCAGTTGAGACCATCCCAGTGCCTGCTACAATGTGTTGCATACTATATTGAAAATAAAATAAGAAATATGTTTTTTGCCTTAATATCCACCTTAAATAACATTGCTATATGCATATTGTACTTGTTTGTCGCCTAAATATCGAAACTTGCATTTAAAACTGTAATTTTGTAACTTTTGGAAATGCCAGTAAAAACTTAGCTGTGCCAGTAAATTCTGGGTGTGGTGACAGTAGATTTCAATCTGGTAGGTTGGCAACACTGAATTGTGGTACTGTGACTCCCTTTATGAATTCCCCGAATGTGTTACTAATTGCATGCTTCAGGGCCATTATATTCATACCTGGATCAAAGCTTTTGTGAGTCACAGACCTGGAACATGCATGTGTATATCAGGTGTTCTAGTTCCTGGTACCTACATGCGTGTTCAGTGAATCTCCAATTAGGCAAGGAAGCATAAAGATAACACCCCAGGAGCTTAAACCTATAGAAACAAGTCCATACATCTGTCTTGGTGGGTTCCTTTAAATGCACATGCTCATTTTTCATTTTTCAGACCTGGAACATGCATGTGTATATCAGGTGTTCCAGTTCCTGGTACCGACATGCGTGTTCAGTGAATCTCCAATTAGGCAAGGAAGCATAAAGATAACAGCCCAGAAGCTTAAACCTATAGAAACAAGTCCATACATCTGTCTTGGTGGGTTCCTTTAAATGCACATGCTCATTTTTCATCCACAATCACGCCAGCCGTTTAAAGACTGGATGTGCTCTAAGGGCATTAATATAGGCAATCTAGTCAATAAAAAATTGTGGGCACAACATGTAAAAATACAGCTTAACCTGGAAATTGGAAGGCAACTCCACATTAAGATTAATAAACTAAAAGTGACTTTACAATTAAAATTGTATGAAGTAGCGATTTCGGTTTTATGCTTAGATAATAAGTGAACTAAAAATCTGGCATTCAAAGAACACAAGAACAAGCTGGGTAATTGGTACAGCAGTGCCCATAAAGCACTCATTATAATATTTTTACTGTATCAGAAAGCAGACTTCCTGGGATTCTTTATTTATTTTTTCTTGCAGAAATGAAAGGTTTTGTGTTTGTTACTTTGAAGGAGCAATATCCCATGCTGCTTGTTTGAGACCTAATTACCACACATTTTAGCCAAAAGAAGAAAACAGGGGAAAAAAAATCACTCATTTCTGTGATTGCTGTTATTTTATTATTGCTTTAGTTTGGATATAGCATGCCCCCCTTTCCCATGTTTTGCTTTTGTTCACAGTTATTTCTGTCGTGTCCACAAATAGGAATGATTTATCATATCTTGCAACATTCTTAGAAAAGAGCAGGGATGAAAACCGACTTAAGCCTATACTCTAGTTAAACAATAAAACGTAGCATGAAAACATACAGGTGTATCCAACCTTTCCAGTGCTGTTGATCTTCATATAAACAGCAGGAGCATCTTGCAAAATACTATAATGGTTAATAACCTGGTGTTACCTGGGACTCCCTGTTCTCAGACCAAGAGTTAAGCAGGCCAGGTAGTCTCATATGCACTATTAGGAGTTACACTGAAGCACACAGGCAGCATAGATCTTAATAAGCATGATCTTAGTATGCATACCCATCTTAACTATGCAAACTTTTCATCATTCAGACATAAATTATTCACACCATGGTTTTATCTGCCCCACTGCAGTCTGCTGGAGAAGTAGTTCTGAAGGAGAAAGGTTACACAGCACTAGATGACTAACAAGAAGCAGTCTAACCATGGGACAATGTCTAAGCCCTGCTTAATCTGGTGACCACATATCATGGGAGATTTTTTGTTTTTACATAAAGGCATGCAGATACTACATCCTTTGTTAAGCATACAGAAAATGCCTTTTTGGACAAAAACTGGCAGCTGACTAAGTAAATATTACTTGTTGTCTGAAGATACTCTTTAAACAAAGTACACAAGATGAAAAGCATAAAAACAAAGAATATCCAATAATATAATCTCTTTTTCCTTTTCTTGTAATGGGAATAAATGTACAGGCTAAGCTTTTCTGGTAAACACTTTTTTATGTAGTAAAAAGATAAGCAAATAAAAATAAAGACTTTTTGTTAAATCCTGGGCTTTCCACCGGCTAGATACATTTGGGCTAATTTGTTGAGGTTTTGCTTTGTTTGTGCTCAGCATGTATTTTCGAAAATGATGTTGAAACAAATGCTCAATAAAATTGCTTCTAACTCACAATAATGTAATTTTTGTACTCACTGAAAAATTCCTGCAGTTCATTGAGGGACACAAGATTTAGAGACATTTGGAGTACACTGCCACCTCCAGGAGGACTGGACACTGGCAAAAATAAACAGTGACCTGCCTGGTATAACCCTTCCCACTCCCACCATGCCTCAGTTTTATAACAAAGCAATTATAACAGCAAGATTATAAAAAACAGAGGGGTAAGGCCTGTGTCCCTCAACAAACTCCAGGAAAAGTGTTTTACGGTGAGCAATAAAATCTTATTTTATTCTTCATTTATTCACGGACACAGGGTGCAGAGAGATTTGGGATGTTGAAAGGCATTCTGACTGAGGAGCGGGCAACACAGCAAACAAAATGCTAACTAGCCCACTAAAAAGCACTCACAGAATTAATAGAGTGTGCATTGACAGGAAAGGATGGAACACGATCCTTAAGACCATAGGCTTGAACAATTATCGGTCTAAGCCACCAAGAAATATTGAGTGAGAAGCTGGTTCCCCTTTGTGGGAACCATCTGAGATCACAAAAAGTCAATCTGTCTTCCTAATTGAAGTAGTGATTGTGAGTAGACTTAAATCCAGACAATTAGGAGTTATTTCCTTCTGATATACTGGAGCCTGACAGGGGGATGTTGGTACAATGTCCTGGTTGAGGTGAAAGGCTGAAAACATCCTAAGAAGGAAAGAGGCTATATGCCCCAATGCTACCTTGTCTCTATTTAAGAGCAGAAAGGGTTATTTACAAGACAAGGCTGTGAGGCACACCCCTCGCAGAGATGACAGTAACAAGGCAGGCAACCTTGTGAGTAAGCATAGAAAGAGCAATATCTATTTTAGGTTTACAGGGCAGTTTTTGATATACCAAAAAAGCAAAGTCAAATTCCATGGAGTGAGGGGTGAATGTACAAGGCAGCTACACACCCTGTACAAAAGTCTTTCAAGGAATAGCACGCTAGCAGTCTCTGGAACAAGATCAAATGACCCTTAATGGGCCAAATGCTGGTCAAGACCTGATTGTAAAAAGGTCAGGATACATCCACAGAATATTTCCTTGGATGAAAGTTTCAAGCAAAATCATGTGCAATTATAGATCCTTTCAGGATGTGAACTTCCTAGCTTGTAGTCATTTCTGATTCAAAGAGGCCTCTATGCCTCAAGACTTGGGCTGCTGTTCCATGAAATTGAAGATCCTGACAATTTGTAAAGGCATCTGCCAGGAGGTTGGAGTACCTCATCCTCCTGGGACAGTCCAATACCGAGGATCACTGGGATCCTCTCCAACTTGATTTTGCAGAGCACATAAGGAAGGATTTTCAGGGGAAGAAAGGTGTTGATCAAGCTCTAGTGATCCCACACAGCCACCAGAGCTTCTATTGCTTCCACAAGACGATCTCTGTATCTGAAGACAAACTGTCCAATGACACAGATCCTGGAACACCTCCTGGTGTAGGGCCTATTCCTCTGGATCCAACCGCTGCAGGCTGAGAAAGTCTGCCTGCCAAATGTCCACACCTGGAATGTAAATGGTGGACAAAGCTGGAGGGTGACGTTCTGCCCAAGATCCAGGAAAGAATCCTTTCTACCTATCCCTCTTGCCATAGTAGCAATTCTTTTTCCTTTCTGAATGTTGAGGTACACCGCTGCAGCAGTGTTGTCCATCTGGATCCTGATTGGATGACCCACCAGCCGGGGTGTCCAGTGTTTTAGGAACAACCAAATATCCCGGAGCTTTAGAATATTGATTGGGAGATGTGATTCGCCTAAGGCCCAAGTCCCCTGCATCAATAAGGTGTTTAGGACTCTTCCCCAGCCAGACAGGATGACATCTGTTGCGGGGATCTTCCAGGAGAACAAAAGGAAGGATTTTCTCAAATCCAAAGCTGGGTTTCTAAGTCACTAAACTGAACCAGTTTGTCCCACAATGACAGGATGTTGAGTTGTAGGGGTGTGGAATGGAACTGGGCAAATGACACTGCCTTGAAGGAGTAAACAAGATAATGCCCTGTACACACGATCGGACATTGATCGGACATTCCGACAACAAAATCCATCAGATTTTTTCCGACGGATGTTGGCTCAACCTAGTCTTGCATACACATGGTCGCACAAAGTTGTTGGAGAAACCGATCATTCTGAACGCGGTGACGTAAAACGCGAATGTTGGGACTATAAACGGGGCAGTAGCCAATAGCTTTTGTCTCTTAATTTATTCTGAGCATGCGTGGCACTTTGTGCGTCGGATTTGTGTAGACACGATCGGAAATTTAAACGATCGGATTTTGTTTTTGGAAAATTTTATATCCTGCTCTCAAACTGTGTGTCGGAAATTCCGATGGAAAAAGTCAGATGGAACCCACACACGATCGGAATTTCCAACAACGCAATCCGATCGCACGTTTTCCGTCGGAAAATCCGATCGTGTGTACAGGGCATAGGAGTCACACTCCATCATAAATTCTTCTTATTGTTTGAATCATGAAATAGCTGCATGCATACTGTCTCCACCCAACATACCACACTCTATATACAGATTTTACCCTTAACGAGACAGAATGGCAAGACCATTACGGGTGAAATACGTACAGGGAGTGTGGTATCTTGGTATTGTTGTTTGCATTTTCATGTTGGAGCCGAGATAGGCTGCAAGAGCTAGCACCCAAATAGTCCGTGCACAACACTTGGAGGAGGTTTGGAGCCATGCCATGTTTTTGGGTACGCTTTACTGCCTCAAAGATTAAAGTTTCCCTGGTACAGAAAATATTTAGCTAAACAGTGTCAAGGATAATGCCCATATACTCCAAGTGGGAGTTGGATCCAACACTGACCTTTAAAAGTTCAAACAGCCTGCATGACATTGTCGGTCAAGACTTGTGCCCTCAACAGGAGGTTGTCCAGATATTCCACAAAGGGGGTGCCTTGAAAGCATAACAAGGCAAGCACAGGGGCTAGAAGCTTGGTGAACACATGTGGTACAATAGAGAGGTCAAATGGTAATATCTTAAACTGAAGGTGCAGAGGACCCACAAAAGTAAAGAAACCACTGAAAGTGTGCTGGAAAAAAAGATGTGCAAGTACATGTCCTTGAAAGTCTGCCTGGTGGAGAGGCTATGGCAAACCTGGTAGATTCCACACAAAATTTATAGGTTACAATGAAGACATTTAGAACCTTGATATCCAAGACAAATGTCCTCTTCTAGTTTGAATACTGCAATAAAGTTAATAAAAATCCTGAAACCTTTTCACAACAAGAACTGGGGCAATAACCTCTTGATCCATAGGACCTGTAATAGGCTGCCAGCGGTATGCTAACCTGCATGGTGGCAGAGGGAGTTTGGAAGACATGAAGCAGGGGAAAGGGTTAAGAGCAGAATTCTAGATTGCAGTCTGAGGAAACGACCTCTCGTAACCAGGCATTTAAGATGCTGTCTGTCCAGAGGTCCACAACAGCCAACAGACATCCACCCACTATGCAAAGTGGGGACATACGTTCTGCAGAGGTTCAGGATTTGCAGTTGAACTGGGCTCCTGGCAAGAGGGTGGTTTTAGAGGGTAAAGCATGGAAGGGGTAAGAAAAGAGGCAGGAGGCCTAAGCTTCTTCTGTTGGGGTAGATGAGTACCCCCAGTGACATCCTTGATGAGAGTGTATTCAATGTGGCTGCAAAGGGATATTGACCCACAAAGGGCATGCTCAGAAGACACTTTTTGCAAGCCTGCTCCACAGATCAACATTTCAGCCAAAGAGTTCTTTACATGTTCACTGAAAGGAGACTTATTTTGGAAATAAGACAGTGATGTAGGGCAGCCCCTATGTGATGGAAATTGGATCACTTTTTATTAGTTTAATTAATTCCCCTAATGTTTGACAGACTAACATCAAAACCATGGCAAGTTGCAATGAAGGGCCTTCCAAAGGAAAAGGGGAATTTTAACTTGCCTGTAAATTCTCGATCCTGGAGACTTGTATTCACAGACCATGGATTATATGCAGGCTACATTCAGGTGGTTGGACACTAGAAACCAAAATATTGATAGGGCTCATATAACCCTGCCCACTCTATAAGACTCCAGTTTTTTTAGCAGTTTGTTGAATTTATCAATGGATTCCTGAAACATTCACTATTCAAAAGGCATGTATAAAAGCACCTATTACTATTGACCGCATTCCGCTGCTGTATCTCTGTAGCAGATAGTAGCAGGAAGCTCATTAAATGCACTGTCAATGTTTTTAGTAGATATGATTGACGAGAGTGTGTCAGCCATAAGGCATGTTGCAAATGCGTCACCATCTGGAAGATAAATTTAATTTTGGATTTTTTTTCACAATTGAACCTAAGTAACATTACTTGTGTTGCTAAAAGCATTAGAGACATGTACAATGGAGATTACTACCGTGGATTGTCCATAGTCCAGAACTGGTCTAACCCATATAACCATATGCATGTTGCTTGCACGTTTATAGCACCCTGCAGCTAACTATCCTTGTTGCAACAACCTGGTCAGGGTGAGCAGCTGATCCAGTGCCAGAAGCAAACATTCTGGCAAGCGCCTGTACTGTACGATTAGGATACAAGGTTTTGAAAGAATGTCGTTTCTGAAATAAAGTTTATCTTTGGGTTCCTTAAATAATAGTGCCTCCTTTATAGGAATTGTCAATGTTTAATTAGGATGTGACACTGCTGGATCAACAGTGGTGCCCAAAAAGACAATTGGCAGGCAAAAGACCAGCCTCAGTTATTGCCTGTAGGCTCCATACAGCTGATAATTTTACCAGGACTGACTAACGAATGCCTTGTTTTGCACAGTGTTTCTTTGTGGAGGAGGGTAGGAGAAGGAGAGAAAAAACACTGATCTGTGGAACAAAGGAAACAGAAACAAGAAAATGCTTGTGCCACAGGTCAACAGAACAATGAGCAGCGCAGGAGTGACATCTCTAAATCTCACTCTCATTTCATAAAAATAGCGGTCATCACAGGGTGGACAGGATTTGCTTTGGATGAACGCCAGGGATGTGAAGTTATAAGGCCAATCATGTGAGGAAATGCACTGCTACTTCTCAAGAGGAATTCAGAGCAAAAAGGTAGATTTTTCAGGGTATTGCTTTCCCACAACTAACCTTTCTAGATGGATGATCCCTATGAGAACACAAATCATCACTTTGAGTATCCAATTTAGAGCCTTACTCTAGTCAGTTTATTTGGGAAGTAGAGTGGGTAGGAAAAACATATGGTCAGGCTTTTTAGGCTTCATGTACACTAGCAGCTCTAAAACTTGAGTTTAAGAGCTTTTGGCTTTTTTTTTGCCAAAGCTCCTAAACTCAACTCCATAAAAGCCTATGTGTTATTGTACACATAGGCTTTTAGTAGAGTTTAGGAGCTGCTGCATATAGGTGAGGTTCAACCTGCCTCTCCTGACTCGAGTTCAGAAAAGGAACATATTGACCGCCGCCTGCGAGAAACCGGAAAACATGACAAAATCGTGGCGCAGTTATGCCGCGTTTTGCATTTTCCCATGGCCACTGTAAATGGCAGCCAAGTGTATATGAAGCCTAATGCCGCGTACACACGGTCAGACTTTTCAGCTACAGGCCGACAGCCCATCCGACGGACTTTGGGCGGACTTTCAACAGACTTTTTAAAGACCGGACTTGCCTACACACAATCACACCAAAGTCCGACGGATTCGTACGTGATGACGTACACCGGACTAAAATAAGGAAGTTGATAGCCAGTAGCCAATAGCTGCCCTAGCGTCGGTTTTTGTCCATGGGACTAGCATACAGACGAGCGGATTTCTGGGTCCGGCGGAGTTACTACGTAAAGATTTGAAGCATGTTCCAAATCTAAAGTCTGTCAGATTTGCGACTGGAAAAGTCCGGTGAAGCCCACACACGATCGGATGGTCCGTCGGCCAAGTCCAGTCGAAAAGTCTGACCGTGTGTACGCGGCATAACACTGTTTGTGACCCAACAGGGAAGATTTCATCTTATTTCTTATCCCTGTGGAACCAGAAAAAGAAATGGTGGGATGTGATTGTCACCATGTCAGGAATGCACAAACAGTTGAGAAATCATTTTCAGAAGTTCTAATCCTTCTCTACTCTATTAAAATGAACTTGTGTTTTGTCTGGTGCCTCGCTGGCTGTAATGGGGCGTACACACGGTCGGACTTTTCGGCTACAAAAGTCAGACGGACGCCGACGGACCAAATCCGGCGGACAATCAGATCGTGTGTGGGCTTCCCCGGACTTTCAGCTGACTTTTCCAGTCGCAAATCTGACGGACTTTAGATTTGGAACTTGCTTCAAATCTTTACGTCGTAACTCCGCCAGACCCAGAAATCCGCTCGTCTGTATGCTATTCCGACGGACAAAAACCGAAGCTAGGACAGCTATTGGCTACTGGCTATCAACTTCCTTACTTTAGTCCGGTGTACGTCATCATGTACGAATCCATCGGACTTTGGTGTGATCGTGCGTAGGCAAGTACGGTCATTAAAAAGTCCGTTTAAAGTCCGCCAAAAGTCTGTCGAAAGTCTGTTGGACAGGCTGTCGGACTTTTGTAGCCAAAAAGTCCGACCGTGTGTACGCCCCATTAGCGTTCTCTGCTAGATCCAAAACATAGTATGACGCTTTGGTTGGATTTGAGTTTTAAGGATTAGGATTAGTGCTGGGGATTAGCATTCTATTTACCTTTGTCTATCTTAGCATCCTGTTCCTCCTGTGATCCTTTACCCAGCCATGCTATTTCCCAGTGCCGACTTGCCCAAGCCTTGTTTGTTCTGTTCTGATCTGGTATCCCAATGATATTCCTGGTATCAATCTGTATAAGGTTTGATCTTACATGTTTATTATATTTTTGGCAAAAAATATATATATTTTATATATATGTATATATACTGTATATGGGGCATGGACCCCACAAGACCTCTTAAGGTATGCTGTGGTATCTGACACCAAGCCATCAGTAGCAGATCTTTTAAGTCCTGTAAATTGTGAACTGGGGCTTTCATGGACCTGTTTTTCTAGCACATCCCATGGATGCTTGATCAATTAAGATGTGGAAAACATGATGGACAAGTCAACACCTTGAAGCATTGTGTTCCTCAAACCATTCTTGTACCATTTCTTGAGCCGCGCCTATTGTACATAGTAAGAGGTACCTTGCTAGGGAGCCTTATATTTTACTGTAATCATTCATATACTGTATAGAGTGCATGCTAAAGGGCCATAGACATGGGTCGAAAATAGTGTGACATTGGCTGGTTCAAATGAAACCGGCGACATTTGGCCCAAGTCCAAAAGAAGCTGTCTCCTGTCGAAGGGGCATGAGCGAGAAAGGTCTGCCGATCAGCTATCTCAGCCAACGAGTGCTGACCAGTGTGTTCTGGGGGGGGGGGGGGGGGGCGGTTGGGAAACACAAGAGCTCAGCGGTGGAGATTGCTGTACTAACATCGCATAGTTATTACAGCGCCTCCTCCTGAGATCTTTAGTGTTTTTTCATTCAGCCCACTGGGTTGAATGAGAAAAAACGAATAGTCCGTACTAGGCTTATAGTGGTTACAGCCCACTGTTTACAGAGGAGTTATCGTGGTATTGATTATCGTTGCCGATTACCAAATGCCATTGCTTATTGCTGATTTTTTGGGTTACCAGGTTTACTCTAAGCTGCATAGAACTCCATTCCATTCTAGTGATCATATTTCCTAGTGAACAGTAATTGACCCAATTCATTACCTGCTCATTTATGTACATACAGCCATTTACTTCAACCGTGACAATATATTGGTTTCCTTTAGCACTAAGCAGCTTGGTGTTTGCTTTCTGATTCTGAACTGTGCTCCCAATAGTATTGCAGTATCCATTTGCTTAACATGGTGTGTCAGATGGGCCAAGGTTGCTAACAGAGTTGATACAGAAGAACAGAGAAACCAATCTACCAAGCAGTTCTACACCTGTGTTCATAATGTATCACGCTGGCTGCTCAGCTGCTCAGCATGGGACCCAGATGTAAGTGGAGATGACAGGAGTTGCAGTGTCTTCTTCAGTTATTCCCTGCTTCCAGGGCATCAACCATTTATGGCAGGGATATGCAATTAGTGGACCTCCAGCTGTTGCAGAACTACAAGTCCCATGAGACATAGCAAGACTGACAGCCAGAGGCAGAGGCATGATGGGACTTGTAGTTTTGCAACAGCTAGAGGTCCGCTAATTGCATATCCCGATTTATGGTATTGTGACAGTACAGTTCTCTATCTCATGGTGTATGTTGCTCAGGATTCTCAAGGCAGGTTGAGGGAATCCAGGATGCTTCTTTGATTTGGAAGAAACAGTTTTTTTCACTTTCCTCTGTGGTTGGTAATATCTGGTTTGGGACCTGGAGCCTGGAGATTTTGTAGTGATCGGGGTGGGATGAAATCTCCAGTCCTGGGTTTAAGTTTTGGAAACAGCCAGCACACTGATTATGCAGGTGTGTACAGTTCTTTTTTGCAAAGTCAGGGCCAAGGTTATGGGCTCCACCCTCCCAAGGAGTCCATGTGGGTGCAAGGGAGCAGCCACAAGTGTGCATGTCTGCACAGGAACAGACAGAGGGCCCAAACCTGAGGACCAGAGCAGCAGGCAAGCTGTGAGGAAAAGAGCTGACAGAGGTACAGCATTCATACAGGTACACAGGAATGCTGTGTTACACGGCCAGGAGGCTAACTCTAACTTACTTTGTTTTGTGTTGTTGCCGGTAACCCCTGCATGGGCAAAGGTTTGTGCTATTGGACATTTTCTTTCTCTTTAATAAAAGTGGGCATACAAGCCCTTAAATGGCACATATGGCGTGGACTCTACTCACTGGTGAGTGCTACACTAAGCTAAACAGCCCCCAAACATCACAGTATAAATATATATATATACACACATACACACACACACATATATATATATATATATATATATATATATATATATATATATATATATATATATATATATATATATATATACACATACATATACACACATGGCTTTTTTTCTCTCAGAGAAAAGGTGCAGGAACTCTCCCGCCCTGGCCAACTTCCCGCCCCCAACCACACCCAAATCCGCCCCCAACCACGCCTTGTTTAGGGTAGAGAAGTACAGCGGCACTAAATAATGGCAATAAGTAGAAATCCCCCTCTCGCAGTTCTCCTCTTTGCACAAATCTCCCCCTTTCCCTAGTTCTCCTCTCTGCACAAATCTCCCCCTTTCCCAGTTCTCTTCTCTGCACAAATCTCCCCCTTTCCCAGTTCTCTCTGCACAAATATCCCCCATCCTGCTCTCCTCTCTGCACAAAACTCCCCCATCCTGCTCTCCTCTCTGCACAAATCTCCCCCATCCTGCACCTCTCTGCTAAATTTGCCCCCAGCTCCCCTATCTGCATAAATCCCCTCTTCATTGCACCGATCAATCCCCCTCCCCCCAGTTCTCCTCTGTACAAATTCCCCAAAACCCCACTTTCACTGTTCTCTCTGTCCATGTTCACTCTCCCAAAAGCTCTTCCCCTCCCCCCTTTCACAGCCCCTTACCTCCTCCTCTGGAAAGCAGCCACTGCTGTATGGTATGCGTGGGCTCTTTTCTTTCAAATTCGTCACAGTAAAGTGATGATCGGAGAGCTCCGCCCATTTGAACTGTCAGAGTAGCGGCGGCGGCAGGCAGGGATGTAAGCTGCCTCTTGGATGGCCACAAGCAGCTGCAGTGCTGTGACCTGACCCGATTGAGGGCAGGACTCACATGGGCTAGCACAGAGAACCCGGTAGAGGAAGTAAGTTGTGCAGAAAACTTCCTCTACTGGCTATTGTGTTATATGACATGTCAGAGCAGAGAGGCCTGCCATAGGTGCCGGAACGGCGTTCCGCCACGTTCCGGCAGAAAAAAAGCCCTGTATGTGTGTATATTTACATTCATTCAAGCTGGACTGAAGTAACCATGTATAAAATGTGCATACCTGGAATTCCTCTATCTAGTCCAGTGTTTCTCAACTCCAGTCCTCAAGGCGCCCCAACAGGTCATGTTTTCAGGCTTTCCATTATTTTGCACAGGTGATTTGAGCAGTTTCACTGCCTTAGTAATTACCACAGCCATTTCATCTGAGGGAAATCCTGAAAACATGACCTGTTGGGGCGCCTTGAGGACTGGAGTTGAGAAACACTGATCTAGTCTACATTTTTGTAGCAGGCAAATATTTATGGGAGATGGATGATTACAAGAATGTCAGTTGAAACATCATATTTATATACATACTAGTTATTTACATGCCTATCTGTTCTTACCTGTACACATGCTTTTCTCATCCACGTCAAACTCATGAGTTGTGTGTTCAGAGACTTGTTGAGAATGGAAGTTATCTTTCACTTCTTTATGGTCAGTTTCCAGAGTGAAAAATCCATTCAGACCTTGGTATTCTGATGCTTGATTTTTTTCTCTAAGGACAACTTTATGAAATTCCTATGATACAAGAAGAACTCTAGTTTTTATGAAAAAAAATAAAAATGACTTTGCAAGTTAGAAAATATAAAAAGCAGTTCTCACTGCAATACTCATCTCCTATAGGGTGCAGACCCCTACAGAAAGTCCTCTCCAAGACCCAATTAAAAAAAAGTATGGAAACTCATATTTATAAGTAGGGGAGTGCTCTAAGTGAGGGGGTCCTCAGCTGGAGGAAAGCTGAAAGTCAGGCATAAGTAGAATTTATCATACAAACCCCCCCCATTCAAGCCAAATATTATGTATAGCGTGAAAGCTGCCATAAAGACAACCCCTCAACAGATAACATATATAAGGCTATCCTTTATGGTTACAGCATTAAATCACTTAAATAAAAATATAAAAGTATTTAAAGAAACATACAAATTAAAATGAATATCACTACATTAACCACTTGGGGACTGCCCACCCTCAATGTACTGCGGGCCACTGTAGGCAAAGTGATGTGCTGATACTCCGCTGCCTACTTTCGGGTTTAGGGCATGCAAGCCCTCCGCCCGGCACTTGCTGTAATTGTACTCAACGGGAACATGTCAGCAAGTCCCAGCCAATGATTCATGCCTGGGATATGTTGATTGGCTGTGTGCAATCACAGCCCAGAGCTCTGTGTTGGTAAACAAAACAGAGCTCTGTACAGGGGGAGCCATCTGTCAGGGATGAGAAAATGTGAGATATGTTAGTAAAAGCAGCACACTTTACACACATTACACATAGTTAGGAACACATTTAACCCGTTAATCGCCCTAGATGTTAACCCCTTCCCAGCCAGTGACATTAGTACAGTGACAGTGTATAGTTTTATCACTGGTGATATCAGTGGCAACTAGTCAGTTATTGTAAGATTACCCGCCACACTATCGCAGTCCCATTATAAGTCGCTGATCGCTTCCATTAGTAGTATAAAATAAAATTCAAAAATAAAAATTTCAGTATTTATACCATAGTTTTTAGGTGCTATACCTTTCGTGCAAATCAATTAATATACACTTATTTGAATTTTTTTTTTAATCAAAAACATGTAACAAAAAACATTTTGACCAAGGTAAAAAATAAAAAAAGGAAAAATTGTTTTTTTTATTTTCAAAATGTCTTTTTCGCAAAAAATAAAAAACCCAGTGGTGATCAAATACCACCAAAAGAAAGCTCCATTTGTGCAAAAAAATGATAAAAATTTTGTTATGTACACAGTGTTGCTTGCCTGCGTAATTACCAATTAAAGTAGATACACACAATAGTCAGTACTTGCCAAGAATGTCCAATATAAAGAAGTCACAAATTATTGTTCTTTTTAGAAAGAGTTAATGCTATTCAAGAAGAACCACCTTGCAGCTCTCCATGTCAGCGGGCACTGGGAACTGTAAAACAAACAGTGCCTTGCAAAAGTGTTCACCCCCTTGGCATTTTTCGTGCTTTGTTGCCTAACAACCTGGAATTAACATGGATTGTTTGAGGATGTGCATCATTTAATTTACAGAACATGCCCACAACTTTGAAGATGTTTTTTTTTTTTTATTGTGAGGCAAACAACAAATAGGACAAAATAACAGAAAAAGTCAATGTGCAGAACTATTCACCCCCCTAAAGTCAATACTTTTCAGAGCCACCTTTTGCGGCTATCGCAGCTCCAAGTTGCTTTGGATAAGTCTCTATGAGCTTGTCACATCTTACCACTGTAATTTTTGCCCATTCCTCCTTGCAAAACTGCTCCAGCTCCTTCAAGTTGGATGGTTTGCGCTTGTGAACAGCAATCTTTAAGTCTGACCATAGATTTTCTATTGGATTGAGGTCTGGGCTTTGGCTAGGCCATTCCAACACATTTACGTTTCCCCTTAAACCACTCAAGTGTTGCTTTAGCAGTGTGTTTGGGGTCATTGTCCTGCTGGAAGGTGAACCTCCGTCCTAGCCTCAAATCACACACAGAGCGGTACAGGTTTTGCTCAAGAATATCCCTGTATTTAGCACCATCCTCAACTCTGACCAGTTTCCCAGTCCTGACTGCTGAAAGACATCCCCACAGCATGATGCTGCCACCACCATGTTTGACTGTGGGGATGGTGTTCTTTGGTTGATGTGATGTGTTCGGTTTGCGCCAGACATAGCGTTTTCTTTGATGGCCAAAAAGTTCAATTATAGTCTCATCAGACAAGAGCACCTTCCTCCATACATTTTGGGAGTCTCCCACATGCCTTTTCACAAACTCAAATCGTGCCAGTTTGTTTTTTGCTGAAACTAATGACTTTCTTCTGGTCACTCTGCCATAAAGCCCAACTCTATGGAGCGTACGGCTTATTGTCGTCCTATGTACAGATACTCCATTCTCTGCTGTAGAACTCTGCAGCTCCTCCAGGGTTACCTTAGGTCTCTGTGCTGCCTCTCTGATTAATGGGCTTCTTGCCCGGTCCGTGAGTTTTGGTGTGCGGCCATCTCTTGGCATGTTTGCTGTTGTGCCATGTTCTTTCCATTTGGTTATAATAGATTTGATGGTGCTCCTAGGGATCATCAAAGATTTGGATATTTTTTTATAACCTAACCCTGACTTTGTCTCTTACTTGTTTGGAGAGTTCCTTGGTCTTCATGGCAGTGTTTGGTTGTGGTGCCTCTTGCTTAGGTGTTGCAGCCTCTGGGGCCTTTCAAAAAGGTGTGTATATGTAATGACAGATCATGTGACACTTAGATTGCACACAGGTGGACATCATTTCACTAATTATGTGACTTCTGAAGGTAATTGGTTGCACCGGAGCTTTTTATGGGGTTCATAACAAAGGAGGTGAATACATACGCACATGCCAATTATCATTTCTTTATTTCTGAAAAATAGTTTTATGTATATATTTTTTCTAATTTTACTTCACCAACTTAGACTATTGTGTTCTGATCCATCACATATAATTCAGGTTAAAAAAACATTGAACTAAAGGCTGTAATGTAACAGAATAGGTAAAATGCCAAGGGGGGTGAATACTTTTGCAATGCACTGTAAATAAAAAGAAGAGCGCAGAAGGCTCTGGTGTAAAACCTTTTTACTAAATAAAAATATGTAAAAATGATATATGCACTCACAAGCGTAGATGTGTAAAAGCAGGTCACCCACAACAACCATATAGTCCACAGCTCTGTATATCGGATGCCTCCCCAGTGGAGCTCAAGGTGGATGGATGGGAGACCGGATCAGGCAAGTACGTGTGCAGCTGCTGCCATGCTTCAGGCAGGTTGTTGTTGTGGATGACATGTTTTTACACATCTATGCCTTTGAGTGCATTTATACATTTTTACACATTTTTTATTCAATAAAAGGTTTTTGCACTAGAGCCTGTGCGCTCTTCCAATTAAAGTATAGCAGTGCCAGATAACAAAAAATGGCCTGGTCATGAAGGGGTAAAATCTCCCGGAGCTCAAGTGGTTAAAACATCCCAAAAGAAATTCAGTGTGAAAATACAAAAAATATACTAAGTAACTTTCCCAGTATAATTAATATATTACAAAGACTTCATTTAGCCAAACACAATCAATAGAATATTTAACTCTTTATGTACAAGTCTTACCTGGTGGCCTGCTGCACTGTTTGGATCAAGTCACAGTAGAAAATAAAACACAGTATGAAGATGGACTGGGACTGTGGGTTGTGTTTGGCAAAATTGACACTTTGTAATATATTAGTTACAATAGGAAAGCTACTTAGTATATTTTGTGTATTTTCACACTTAAAGTGTGACTAAACCCACAACAGTAAAATCAGTCTGTATATGCAGTAAAGCATGCTTGTTATACTCACTGTGGAACCTAAGGGGTTAATTCTCTGCACTGTGTAAAAAAGCTGTGTGAATCTATATGCATAGATCCTCCTCTTCTTCCACTGACTCCAAAACATGTCTGGATAAGACAGAGCTACTGGAGTCAGTCTGCACATGCTCAGTTTGGTGTGTATTGCTAGAGAGATTTTTTTTCTTGGAAGAGTGCATGTGATGAGCACAGGGCCAATCAGCACTGTCCAGACAGAGGGTCAGGGGTCCTTGATCCTGATAGGACAGCTCAGTGCAGTATGAAACTTCCTCCTACAAGATTTAAGCTGGCACTGATAGAAGTTACAAGACTGCTATGTATTACTGATGAGAAAAGGTATTTAACAATTAATATTTACTCAAATAATTGCATGTCCATGTTCAGTGTACTGAGGGAGATCAGCTATAGTGAATGCGGGGTCCTGGGTTTAGTAACACTTTAATGGCCCTTCTGGGATGTTTAATAATATCCTTTGAATTAATTTTTCATTTATGTCAGGTTTATGTACAAGATATTATAATATTTTATCCTATAATTGGGTGTAGATTAGATTAATGCACTGAGGGTTGTCTAGTAGATTTGTATGTGCTGGCATCCATTCATTTGGTGTGGGTAGTATTTCAGTATTTTTTATTTGTATATTTCTTTATACCCATTTTTTTTTTTTTTTTTTTGTGATTTAGTGCCGTAAGAATAAGGAATAGCCTTATATATGTCATAAGAAGAATTTAAACTAGTTATTTGGTAAAAAAAGTACAGTATATACAGTATCTCCCCCTACTTTTAGACTCCCCCTTCCCTTAGATTGTAAGCTCCACGAGCTCCCATCCCTTCTGTATTGAACTGTACAGTATTGTAATTGTACTGCCCCCCTCTACATTGTAAAGTATTCCGCAAACTGTTGGTGCTATATAAATCCTGAATAATAATAATGATAATAATAATATGCATCTAAAGTGTGTATTATTTCCCTGCTATCATTGCATTTTACCACCAGGAGCTAGTTAAGAACAGAGTGGGCAGTGATGGGTTTTCACTGTGGTTATACTCTTTTCCTGCCTAATTAGAAAGACGGGATTCGGTTTTTTTTTTGCCTGGATATGCTGTTGTCAGGACTTCCAGTGTCAGAAGATGTTTTTGACTGTTCACGTATGTAGTATGTATTACACCCATGCATTTAGCTGTTTGCCTGGACTCAGCTTTAATACACATATCACATTCATCTTAAATAAGTTTTTATATAGCAGCAGTAGATATACTTTTTTGACATGATATTCTTGATAACACATTCTTACAATTCCCTGCAGCATTGAACCAACTAAGTATGTAATGTTTCTCCACACTATCCAAACCAGTGGGTCTCCTGGTGCAGAAATTGTACATAACAGAGGTCACACAGAGTAAGACTTGACGCTCTTTGACAAAACACTTATATGATAGCGGCACTCGATGTCTACATGGAATCTCCTACGTGAGATATAATGAACAATGAAGCACTCGGGCTCAGAGAAATTAAGGTCACTATTTTATTTGCTGCATGGGCACAGCATTACCATTCCTCCGCTCCAATAAGTATATAAGAGGATGTAAGAATCCAGCAATATTTAGAGTGAAACTATTTGAATATGAATGTAATTTGTCACACACAGACTATCTATAGTGCTGCAGCTGATATCCTTGTCACAGACTGCCATATATACTCATGTCAATGTTTAAAGAGATGATAAAGACGGAGTTGCTAAACATAAAAAGCCTCAACCATTCAAAATATGAAAACATGTCTATTTGAAGTTATGTTGCGTTATATCACATTCACAAAGTAATACAACTAGGCACAGAATATACTGCTTTGAAATTTTAGAGCCAACAAATCTTAACCTCACATGCATATGTAGCACTAACTCTCGGTGGAGCTGCTGGTTTAAGCGGGCTTGTTACCTTCACTCTTGACACCCCTGTTTCACCGACACCGGGTCTAGGGTTCCGTTGTGTTTACCTCTGGACGATAAAAGCACCAACACTTGAGTACGTTTTCAATGCTTTATTGAACCAAGTAAGTAAAAGAAGTAGCAGGAAAGAGGCAGGAGGGAAGCTGCAGGGAAGCTCAAATACCTTTCTTTAGGATTCTTGAGAATGTCCTTTAAAGTTGAATATTGTAATCAGATGCAATCCCCTTGTGGGACACAATCTTTGCTCGCCTGGATAGGCCTCTCTCACTTGCCTAGCAGCCAGTACGTAGCACGAAAAAAAGTCTCTGCCACAGACTTGCTTGAAATAAACCCGTACGATCCTCTGCCACAGGATGGATTAAATTTTGCGGTGAATGTCAGACACAGCACTTGGACCTCTAAGCCAACCCGGCAGTACTATGCTGTAGAACTACTTTAAGATACGTCCTCCAACCGAGTCACCAGGCCCCTCTCCAGACCAGCACTCTGCTCCTTCCATGACGGGTACTCCCCTAGGATCTTCTCGGTTGTCCAGCTTCTTCACTCTGGATAGACAGCTCAGGACCATTCCTCGGCTGCTGTGGTAGGCCCCAGACATGCTTCTGGGCCCACCCACGCGCCGCAGCGGCGTGGGCCTCCGGAATGGAGGACCACGAGGTAGCACTCTAAGGCATACCTGTCGGCCAGGAGGCGTCTGTCCCATAAATACCCTCTCCCAGAATGCAACTCGGAGGACCACCTCCACCGAGTTGTCTCCGGGACAGAGGAGCACCCATACGCTTCGACGCGTTGCCCTTCCAACACCAGCCAATGGTAACAGCGACACCCACCGGCACAGTGTGGAACCACACGCAACGTCAGCCAAGCTAGAACAGAGGCAAATCTAACTCCCCTAACGAGCAATTCACTAAATTTACCTATCAGATGGTAGATCATAAATCTACCAGCGCTACATACTCCCCCTACTACAATAGACGTTGTCCCCAACGTCTGTCCAAAAATAATGATAATAGCTCCCAAGCCTGGGAGTAGGTATTTGAGCTTAAAACTTGGATAGATAGAGAAGAAGGAAAGACAGTGGAAAGACATTATGAGATTAACATCTATAAAACAATATATTCACGTCCGTAAACAAAACCATCCTATGACTGTACACAACCTCACTATCTATCTAGCTGAAAAGCCTCACAGCTTGATAGGAGATCAAATGGTTCCTGAAAAAGAAAACATATTAAACACACATATATCCTGTACAACTTCAGGAGCAAAGCTTCATTTAGAAATGAGACTCTCTTCCCATAATCTATTATCAAAAATAATCTTTAGGCGTCCATCCCTGTATAAATTCTTTTTTTCACATGAAAGAAATCCAGCTAGCAAAAAGAAGTCCTTGGATTTAAAACACTTAAATGAATATCCAGACCTTGACCACGAAGATCTCTTTATACTGACACTAACTAACTTCAAATTTCTTTTGTCCATAGTTACCAATAAAACCGAGGATCTGGCAAGGTCAGTGTCTTTCCCAGTTTATCCACTGTGGTAATGAAACATACAGCGTCATCTTTTCCGGGCCTGTAGATGACCACTTTGTCAGCATAGATGTGCTGACCGAAGTTCCAGTGCATAAAACATCCACTAAAACGTTCATCCATTTTAACAGAACATCCAGTCTTTCGGAAAGGCTTAGGCACAGACAAATAGTCCCAAACAGCTTCACTGTACCAAAGTTCCCGGTTAACTTCAATCACTTGCATTACGTCCTGAGGGACATAGGGGAACCCCAAGCCATACTCCATAGCTACACGCTTGTTTAACATTCTCTGCAAACATGCAAGTTTGGGCAAGGATCTGTTCTTTCCCATGCCAGGAGGCACACAGGAATCCAAGGATTTGATCACCATAGACCCAGCCGTTGTCTGCAGTGAACTAACAACTTTTGACAAAGTCTCATTTACAGTGCTGTGTGGCTCCACACAGGGTGACGTCTTCCCAGAACTCAGGGCTGTCCATTCAGGGAAAGTCATAGCAGAGGCAACATCCTCACCTTGTGACCATAACAGTACTTTTGACATAGTCTCAAATAGGTCATCATCACCGGAAAGATCCAACAAGGATTCTATTTCCGAATCTCCCAACTCTTCTGCTGGCAGATACTTATTTACAGTCCCAGATACATTCCCCACCAGCTGCTTACCCGTTCCTGTCGTGGATTTTGCTGGATCCGGTTCGGGTAGCCTCGGGGGTAGGCCGCGAGCACGGCTGCGGGAAGCCTTCACATATCCCACCTTCCTCTGTACAGGCACAACAGAGCAGGCGTGGTGGACTCAGAATTCAAAACAATGTCCGCTGATGAGACGGCAACAGCAGTGTCTCTCTCCGGAACATTTTCGGCAACAACAGGCAAAGTGAATAGCAGCTTCTACTGTGACGATACCTGTTGCCCAATCCATCCGATAAGCATGGGGCGACATGGTAGGTTGCTTCACCACAAATACTCTCCACATTGCGGACATCGACCAAGTGGATGGAGATGTACGGCCAGTCCTTCACATCTATGGCAAATCATGCCCAGTCCCTCAATATCTCCTGAGGTATACAGAACAAACCTCCCCTGCGGCTTCAGACGAACACCAGTATTTGTAAGCAGGGTTCCGGTCAGCACAGTATTCAACGCGGTGCTTGCAGGGAACATTCTTGGTCCCATAATTGGCTGCATCACCGAAAAAGACATGGCCACACTCTGATCTTCTTAGCACGATCACGAGGCCTCTCTTCTTCTCTGGCGGCAAACACATACACGCGTCCCACGTGGTATCAAGTAGGGTAGGCGCCTCCCACTTGTTCTTCTGATCACGTAGCTCCCGGGCTTTCACTGGCGTCCGCCGCCTACGCATCCAGAAATAAAGTCCTGCAACTTTTAACCTCTTCTCTTCCTGAAAAATTTGACAAAGTCCAGCTCTCACCGTAAACTCCCGGTGAAACACCTCTCTAGGTTGGGAGAATCGATGGTCAACAAATCCCGATGAGCCCCCACATGTAGCACTAACTCTCGGTGGAGCTGCTGGTTTAAGCGGGCTTGTTACCTTCACTCTTTGCACCCCTGTTTCACCGGCACTGGGTCTAGGGTTCCGTTGAGTTTACCTCTGGAAATCTCGAAATTCGGCTGGTTCAGCAGGGGCTGTCAGTCTACTAATTGATTTCTGTACAACCGCCCTGTCGGATCTCCACTGCTCAATCAGCGCCGCTGGCTATAGCCAGCGGTGCTGATTGGGTCTTTTTTTTTCATTCAACCTGCTGGATTACTTTTAAGGGTGGTAGCAGTGCCTGTTGCACTTGTGAATGAGCCCTTAGTTGCATTTGGCAGCAGCACCCTTAGGCCTTGTTCACACGTAAAGTTGGAGTGGTGGTAAAACCCTGCCGATGAGTCGCGGTTTTACCGTTCCCCAATCCCTACATCCTTTAGAATTTAAGCTCCCTGTTGCTTTTGATGGATGCTACTGCCTGCCAATCGTTACTTATTCAAGTACATGGGGCCACTCTGCAAGTGCCCCGCAACTGCATGCTTCTGCGGGGTCCAAGAAAGCAACACAACACTGCCAGCTTTAACCCCTTGTTTACTGTCCTGCACAAGGTTGCAGGGCACTTGCAGAGCGGCCTCATGCACTTGAATGGGTCATGCTTGACAGGTGCTACACCCACCAACCATGACAGGGTGTATAACTCTTGCTGCGGATGTGACATTTGTACACCCCTGGCCAATGCAGCTAAAGGGGGTGCGGTTGGGGCGGGGTTGATAAAAACACATATTAACTAAGGGGTTTTACCACCCCCAAACTGCAGATGAAAATTAACCCTTAGTGCAGTTTACCTGCACTGCGGGTGCAGCACAGTGCATCTGCAACTTTTCTGGGTAAGCTGCACTTTGCCATAGACTTCTATTATATCCTGCAGGTGTAGCGCACTTTCTAAAAGGTCACCAAAACTCCTGCATTCAGAAAGTGCACCACACCTGCTGGATATAACTATGGCTAAGCGCAGCAAACTCACAGGAAAGCTGCAGATATATGGGTAATCCGCAGCACATTAGTAGGAAAGCAGCCCTATACTATTATGCCCAGTGTATTGCTTCACACTGACCTGAAGATCTTTTTACCTGCTGCTGGCACCACTCTGGAGACCACTAGCCGGGATAAGAGGTGGAGTGCAGTTGGTGTCAGGAGCCAGCACTACAGAGGAGGCATCGGCTTATCCGGCTCTTACTCCCTACTACAGTTCCAACTTTACAAGTCAGGAACGTGCGGTGAGGTGAGTGGCTGGTGAGGCACTGACCAGTATCAGAGCCAGATACACACAGGTTACATACACCGTGATCGTTAGAACAAGAGCAATAATTCTAGCACTAGACCTCCTCCGTAACTCTAAACATGTAACCTCTAAAAAAATGTAAAGCATCACCTATGGAGAGTGCTGAAGTTTGGCGCCATTCCACAAGTGTGCGTAATTTTAAAGCATGACATGTTAGGTGTCTATTTACTCGGCGTAACATCATCCTTCACATTATACAAAAAAAACAAAAACAAATCAGGCTAACGTTAGTGTTTTTTTTTTTTATTCATGAAACAGTTTTTCTCCCCAAACAATTGGCATTTAAAAAATTGCTGTGCAAATACCGTGTGACATAAAAAGTTGCAATGACCCCCATTTTATTCCCTAGGGTATCTGCTAAAACAATAAAACACACACATATATATATGTTTGGGGGTTCTGAGTAATTTTCTAGCAAAAAAAATATGATTTTTACATGTAGGAGGAAACTGGCCTGGGTGGCAAGGGGGTAATATACAAATAATCATATATTAAAGATAAATACGTATTCCCGTGCTACTAAACAAAATAACTAATTGCTGCGAGCATCGAAAAGGTCAGTCGATAACCGAAAAATAAATGATCATACAATAGACGGTGCTGCGCTGTTATCTGAAATAAATAACCAAAACAGATTACTAAGAACAAATGTGACTATTTGCTACATAACAAATATATTTGGACTGGAAGCAATCACAGTGAAAATAAACCATCCATAAAGTGCTAAGTGCTAGATGTAGCAGTGTGCACATGATACAATGCACATAGATAAGTAAATAATAAGTAAACAGTCTTGAAGGTGTAGGAGGGAGGGGCAATGAAGCCAGGCGCTGGATTCCCTCTACAAATTAGTGCAAATATAATATATAAAGTGACTTGTCCTCTTCTGTGCAAGAAATTTGTGCAAATAAATACAATGTGCAAAATGACTTGTCCTCTTCTGTGCAACACACTTCGGTGTAAGATGGCCTCTTACCTTACGGATCGTGAGTATTCACAATAATAGCTTCTTGTAAAGTAAACATCTAGGGAACCATCTTTATCCTGTTGAGACGCTCTCAGTATGGCGATGTATATCCGCTCACTTGGAGCCAGTAACGGCAATGGCGTCCATCTCCCGGTTAATATATGTACAGTGTGTATGAAAGAAAAAGGGGGGATTCCGGACAGTGTAGTATATACAATTTCCGGACCACCCGCCGTCGTTATATGTCGGTACTTTAAAGAGGGATATTGTTGTTATGGCAGCAGCTAGCTGCCATAACCCCAGTATCCTTTTCACCAGCGGGCGGTCCGCTTTCAGATAAAGGTGGTCTCTGCGGTGGATTCGGTTTTATCGGCAGCAGGAGAGGGGGCCCCCGCCGCTTACCGGAGGTGATTGGGTCCTCTTCCGTGTTAGGTATGAAGCTGAGTGAGGGGACGATGGCCCCCACCCGGCTCCATACCAATGCAGGGCGTCAAAACATCACTTCCGCCCATAGCTCTTAAAGCAACATTTTCTTTTTTTTTTTTATTGCATTTTAGTGTAAATATGAGATCTGAGGTCTTTTTGACCCCAGATCTCATATTTAAGAGGTCCTGTCATGCTTTATTTTAATTACAAGAGATGTTTACATTTCTTGTAATAGGAATAAAAGTGACACAATTTTTTGTTTTTTTAAAGAACAGAGTAAAAATAAAAAATAAAAAAAAGGTAAAATAACAAAAAAAAATGTTTTAAACACGCCCCTTCCTGCTGAGCTCGCGTGCAGAAGCGAACGCATACGTGAGTAGCACCCACATATGAAAACGGTGTTCAAACCACACAATAATTCTAGCCCTAGACCTCAAAACATGCAACCTGTAGAATTTTTTTAAACGTCGCATATGGGGATTAAGGGTAAAAGTTTGTCACCATTCCACGAGCAGGCGCAACTTTGAAGCGTGACATGTTGGGTATCAATTTACTCAGCGTAACATCATCTTTCAAAATATATTTTAAAAAGAAAATTTAATTCAAAAAAGTGTATTTTTTCCAAAAAAAGTACACTTGAAAAAGCACTGCGCAAATACGGTGTGACAGAAAATATTGCAACGATCGCCATTTTATTCTCTAGGGTGTTAGAAAAAAAAATTATTACACACACATATATATATATACATATATATATATATATATATATATATATATATATATATATATATATAAATAAAAGATATGTTTGGGGATCCAAGTAATTTTCTAGCAAAAAAAATAAAATAAATGATTTTAACTTGTAAACAAGTTTGAAAAATAGGCTCGGGGCTGAAGTGGTTAAAAAGCAGCTAAGGTACTCACATCTCAAAAACAGGTTAAAATCTATGCACCACGAGCGGAAAGCTCGCACGCTGACGTCACTTCTAGTGCCTGTCTGTCCCAACGCGTATTGTCACGGTCACATGGTCCAAGACTCCAAGCTGTTCATTGAGCTCAGTGCCTCTGACAAGAAGTGAGAGTCACTGTGAGCTCAACCTCTCAGTCTGCTGCAAACAGAGTGTGTCAGCTTGTATTTAAAGTGGCTGATCTGTATGTAGCTTCTGACAGACTGTGCAAGGAGCCCCATATCTTTGGAACCATAGGTCGTAGGAGCCCCAAATTTTTTACCAGTGGTGAGGTAGGACTTAGGCTACATACCCCCCAAATTTGTCTCTGACTCCAGGTCACCGAGCTACTACCCTTGAAGCTCAGTTTTTTTTTTTTTTAAATGTTCATGGCTTACCTCCCTCCCCTGACTGGACGTCCCTGTTACAAGTAGTCCATCTGCATTGCACTCTGTTTGATGCTCTGGGATGGCAGCTCAGCAAGCCCAGACCATGATCCACCAGTTACCTGTCAGCGATCTACTGGTTGCTGCCCCCTGATCTATGGGCTGCCTTACTGTACAGCAATCCTATTACACTGCAGACAGCCTCAGAAAAGTGTCCTGTATCGCAAAATTAATAAACAGGGCAATCAAGGCTTCTCGTAGGGTAATTCTTGCTATTGGCAGTATTTGTGAAAATTATCTGGAGATAATTTCAAAGGAACATGAAAGTTGGAAGGACTGGAAATGCTTGGTTGATTGTTTCCACATATCTTTGGAGGAAGCACATTAAAACATAAAAAAAAACACCAATGTTATGTTACTGATCAGCCATAATATTAAGACCACCAACAGGTAAAGGAGATATCATTGATTATTGTGTTACAATGGCATCTGAAAGTGGGTGGGATATAATAAGCAGTAAGTGAACATGTTGTCCCTGAAGTTGATGTGTTGAAAGCATAAAAAATGGGCAAGTGTAATGATTTGAGCAAATTTGACAAGAGCCAATTTATAGTGGCTAGAGAACTGGTTAGAGCAACTCCAAAACTGCAGACCTTTTGGGATGCTCCCAGTCTGCAATTGTCGGGACCTACCAAAAGTGGTCCAAGGAAGGAAAAACGGTGAATCAGCGACAGGATCATGGGTAGCCAAGGCTTATTAACCCCTTCCCGACCGGCGCATGCCGATGTACGTCAGCAGAATGGCACGGCTGGGCAAATGGACTTACAGGTACGTCCATTTGAATTTCCAGCCATGCCATTGCGTGTGCGCGCTGGCCGGGTGCTCCGTGAGTCGGGTCGCGGGTCCCGCGGACTCGATCGCCGCGGGGATACCCGCGATCGCCTCATGGAGAGGACGAACGGGGAGATGCTGATGTAAACAGCATCTCCCCATTCTGCCTAGTGACAAGTGTCACTGATCACAGCTCCCTGTCATCGGGAGCAGTGATCAGTGTAATGACACTGCTAGCCCATCCCCCTACAGTTAGTAATCACTCCCCTAGGACATACTTAACCCCTCCCCGCCCCCTAGTGGTTAACCCCTTCACTGCCAGTGTCATTTACACAGGAATGCATTTTTATAGCACGGATTGCTGTATAAATGACAATGGTCCCAAAAATGTGTCAAAAATTTCCGACGTGTCCGCCATAATGTCGCAGTCACAATAAAAATCGCTGATCGCCGCCATTACTAGTAAAAAAAAAAAATATATTAATAAAAATGCCACAAAACTATCCCCTATTTTGTAAACGCTATAACTTTTGTGCAAACCAATCAATAAACGCTTATTGCGATTTTTTTTACCAAAAATAAGTAGAAGAATGCGATCAGCCTAAACTGAGGAAAAAAAATGTTTTTTATATATTTTTTGGGGATATTATAGCAAAAAGTAAAAAAAGTAAAAAATAATGCATTTTTTTCAAAATTGTCGCTCTTATTTTGTTTATAGAGCAAAAAATTAAAAAATGTTTATATATATATATATATATATATATATATATATACACATACACACACAGTATCTCACAAAAGTGAGTACACTCCTCACATTTATGTAAAAATTACTTATATTTTTTCATGTGACAACACTGAAGAAATTACACTTTGCTACAATGTAAAGTAGTGAGTGAACAGCTTGTATAACAGTGTACATTTGCTGCCCCCTCAAAATAACTCAACACACAGCCATTAATGTCTAAACTGCTGGCAACAAAAGTGAGTACACCCCTAAGTCAAAATGTCCAAATTGGGCCCAATTAGCCATTTTCCCTCCCCAATGTCATGTGCCTCATTAGTGTTACAAGGTCTCAGGTGTAAATGGGGAGCAGGTGTGTTAAATTTGGTGTTATCGCTCTCACTCTCTAATACTGATCACTGGAAGTTTAACATGGCACCTCATGGCAAAGAACTCTGAAAAAAATAATTTTTGCTCTACATAAAGAAGGCCTAGGCTATAAGAAGATTGCCAAGACCCTGAAACTGAGCTGCAGCACGGTGGCCAAGACCATACACAGTGGTTTAACAGGGCAGGTTTCACTCAGAACAGTCCTCACAGGTCAACCAAAGAAGTTGAGTATACGTGATCAGCGTCATATCCAGAGGTTGACTTTGGGAAATAGACGTATGAGTGCTGCCACCATTGCTGCAGAGGTTGAAGGGGTGGGGGGGTCAGCCTGTCAGTGCTTAGGCCATATGTCGCACACTGCATCAAATTGGTCTGCATGGCTGTCATCCCAGAAGGAAGCCTCTTCTAAAGATGATGCACAAGAAAACCTGCAGTTTGCTGAAGACAAGTGGACTAAGGACATGGATTACTGGAACCATGTCCTGTGGCCTGATGAGACCAAAATAAATTTATTTGGTTCAGATGGTGTCAAGCGTATGTGGTGGCAACCAGGTGAGGAGTACAAAGACAAGTGTCTCTTGCCTACAGACAAGCATGGTGGTGGGAGTGTCATGGTGCTGCCGGCACTGGGGAGCTACAGTTCATTGAGGGAACCATGAATGTCAACATACTGAAGCAGAGCATGATCCCCTCCCTTCAGAGACTGGGCCACAGGGCAGTATTCCAACATGATAACAACCCCAAACACACCTCCAAGACAACCACTGCCTTGCTAAAGAAGCTGAGGGTAAAGATGATGGACTGGCCAGGCATGTATCCAGACCTAAACCCTATTGAGCATCTGCGGAGCATCCTCAAACAGAAGGTGGAGGAGTGCAAGGTCTCTAACATCCACCAGCTCCATGATGTCATCATGGAGGAGTGGTAGAGGACTCCAGCGGCAACCTGTGAAGCTCTGGTAAATGCCATGCCCAAGAGGGTTAAGGCAGTGATGGAAAATAATGGTGGCCACACAAAATATTGACACTTTGGGACCAATTTGGACATTTTGACTTAAGTGTGTACTCACTTTTGTTGCCAGCGGTTTAGACATTAATGGATGTGTGTTGAGTTATTTTGAGAGGGCAGCAAATTTACACTGTTATACAAGTTGTACACTCACTACTTTACATTGTAGCAAAGTGTCATTTCTTCTGTGTTGTCACATGAAAAGATATAACAAAATATTTACAAAAATGTGAGGGGTGTACTCACTTTTGTGAGATACTGTGTATATATATATATATATATATATATATATATATATATATCGTCATTTTATATGAGCTTATATGCACTTGCATTTCTCTATTCTATAGGAAACAAAGTTTAAGCCCGTGACAACATTCACCGCCTGATAAAACAGACCATCTACCTTCCTGTTTGATCAAAGAATAGACTTATGTTCAGAACCAGTTTGAACCAACCACTGTCATGACGGACTACTACTGGGTTCCCTTTTTCTGTCAGTCACATGATGTTAAACACCCATTTAACTATTAGCTTGCTTTTAAGAAGATATGGACTACAACTATATGATCAAGCCTAGATCTTGTGCATATTCATGATTATAAACTGTTTAGCCTAGAGCTTGTAAGGCAGAAGATGCTTCCTCATTCACTCAGCTCACATGAACTGAGTCTCTGCGTATTGCATCTTCTCCACTGCAGTGAATTAATGCACCTTTTCTTTCATCAATTTGGACTCACTATCTCATCTAGAAAGTCTTGTTTGGAGACTCCCTAACCTAATAAAACACTACTAATGGCTTGGTGCCAGATACCACAGCATACTTTCAGAGGTCTGGTGGAGTCCATGCCTGAATAGGTCAGGGCTGTTTTGGTGGCATAAATGGAATCTACTCATAATTAGGTGGGTGGTCATAATGTTAAGGTGATCAATATATATTTCCATACTTTCTTTACTTCCTCGTCTGGGCAAATCTCCTTCCCAATTCATTCTCTGACATGGTTATTTTAGGTATGTTAAGTTGGATGTCAGGATTTTCAAGGCAGTCCTTATTACCAAGGTAAAATAAACTCATTCCTTAAAAGTATGTTAGAGATTCATGTGAATGTGCATTAAAGCGGTTGTAAAGTGGTTGTAAACCCTTACATATACCCAGTGAAGTGACTGGCCTCAGGTGATACACAGAGATAAAACAAATCCTCCTACATAAGTTGTACCTGTTTGTCTGCAGCTCTTTGTTCTCTTAATCTGTCCAAAGTGCAGAAATACAGCTTGTCTGAGCTTTTAGAAAGCAGGGGGTGTGGAGTTACATTCGGCAGAGCTCAGTGAGGGGAGCTCTGAGAGCTGATTCAAGGGAAGGGGCACAGTCCCCTTCACCCAGCACACAGGAACAGAGCTGAGGTTGTCAATTACAGGCTGTGTGCTGGAGCTTCCTCCCCTGCCACTTTTTTAGCTCTTGATGTCAGGACAACATATCAGAAGTGATTCATGCAGATAGCAGAGGAACAACAGACAGAAAGGACACTTATGCCCCGTGCACACGGCCGGATTTTCCGATGGAAAATGTTCAATGGGAGCTTGTTGTCGGAAATTCCGACCGTGTGTAGGCTCCATCCGACATTTTTCATCGGATTTTCCGTCACACAAAATTTGAGATCTGGATCTCAAATTTTCCGACAACAAAATCGTAAATTCCGATCGTGTGTACACAGTTCCAACGCACAAAGTTCCACGCATGCTCGGAATCAAGCAGAAGAGCCACACTGGCTATTGAACTTAATGTTTCTCGGCTCATCGTACGTCACCGCGTTCTTGACGTTCGAAATCTCCGACAAGATTTGTGTGACCGTGTGTATGCAAGACAAGTTTAAGCCAACATCTGTCGGAAAAAATCCATGGATTTTGTTGTCGGAATGCCCGATCGTGTGTACAGTGCATTAGTGTTCTGGATTGAGACATGTGCACACCATAGAGGGATATGTTTTGTTCATATTTCATGTCAGAGGTTTAAAATCACTTTAATCTCACAGCAAAACAGACTGAACATTTCCCAACAGAAATGTAGTTCCACTTGTTACTTCAAATACATATCCTAAAGCTCCTGGAATTGTTTGGATTTATTGGATTCTTGTTTAAGAATTATGGTAGCTGTGACATTTTGGAACATCCTTCCTGGTGATCCTCTAATAATTGGCTACCTCTTAGCCACTTGTCTGTTCAGTGATCATCCATTGGTTTTAATCACACTGTTGGCTGCTCATTATCCAAGCATTTTCTGTTGGCACATTCTACTCTGCTGCATCCTCTAGTGTTGCTGGGACCTTTACTGCTTTCACTACTTCTACTGCCTTCTCTGGGCTTTGCTGCTCATAAGTTGCTCCAACTCCTGCTGTTTCTCCTGTTGTGGCCTCAGTTGCGAGCTCCCACACTCAAGGCCATCTTCCTGTATTTCAGCACGTGCACCAGAGATCCATTTATACCCTCAGGAACACTGGGCATGTCAACGTGCAACAGCATACAGTATGTTCTAATTAGCTCAGTTTTTTTTTAAATGCAGCTCATTCAATACTCTGGCTCACCACTGTAGCATGCAGTTAGAGATACTAATGGTGCACATAGTTCTGAGTTCCTGCTGTTGTATTCTGCCTGTCCTATTCCTATTGTGTTTTCTATTAATACAATCCTTAACCAGCCTTTGCTTTTTGTGCTCAATGTCTTACTTGTCTTCCTGCATCTTTGGCCAGTTCCCCGAGTCAGAAAATACTCTACCTCTCCTTAACTCTGCTACATATTGTGCTTCAGGTATAGCTTTTTGTTCCTCCTCTTACACCTGGTCTTAAGACCCAAATTTTTGGATCAAACCTCACTGTGCTTTTCTGACATATTTGCCCTAGGGCACTATTCTCTCTTTAAAAACAATTTTAGCTTGTCTGGACCTCACTCACATTACCTACTAGCCTATTATGTGCCACTTACCTTCAAACGAAGCCAGCAATGTCGCCAATGTCCCCGCAGGTGGCCGTGTCCATCTCCCCCTCCCCTCTGTGACTTGCCGGAGTCGCGCAACGTCACTCCCGCGCATACGCCCGGAAGCCAACAGTCACGGCATGGGCCCTGTAGAAACGGCGCAATCGTGCTCTCTCTTTAGTGTGCATGCGCCGATGACGTCATCACAGGCGTATATGGCAAATATCTCTTAAACCATGCAGGTTTAGGAGATATTTCCAGTACCTACAGGTAAGCTTTATTATAGGCTTACCTGTAGGTGAAGTGGTATGTAAGGGTTTACAACCACATTAAGAAAATATAAAATTCCAGAAATGCAGCGCTAGTCTATAGCGTTAAATTGCATTCAGATTACATATAATGGCAATAAACACCACACGGTTTCCAGCAAGTCTCCTTACCAGAAAAGTTGGACCCTTAAATTATAGAGTGGTCAAATGAGCATGTGAAATAAATGGATTCCATGACTCAGCACCAAGCATCAAGCAGAGCGGCTTACATCAGACATGGATGGGCTGTACATGTAGATTCAAACAGGCAGCTCCATGAAGGTACTTAGGGCTCATGGGTTGAGGATGAGTGTAAAGAAAAGGATGGTTCTTTTCTTTCCTTGTGGTTGAGCTACTGGATAATGAATGTTTAATGAGGTTCTTCCTCGACAAACATGTGGTTTATTCACTCATACTATATTCTATAAAGAGAATCCTGGCGGGCCAACTGAACTTGATAAAAACATTCAAGGAGGGGAGCTTTTCTTTACACTCATCCTTAACCCATGAGCCCTAAATCATTAGGAGGTTGGCACACTCTTATCTTCGTGGAGCTGCCTGTTTGAATCTACATGTACAGCCCATTGATGTCTGATGTAAGCCACTCTGCTTGATGCTCGGTGCCGAGTCGTGGAATCCATCTACTGTATCTCACATGCTCATTTGACCATTCTATAATTTGAGGGTCCAACTCTTCTGGTAAAGAGACTTGCTGGAAACACTGTGGTGTTGTGTGCAATTTCTATCACACTGAAGCTGGTGTGGGGCTTTCATCTTCGTTTTATGGACTTTTATGGCCATTATATGTAATCTGAATTAGACATGTGCGATATCAATAAATTCATTTCATTCCATTTCGTATTAGAATTAATTAGTAATTTGTGTCCAAAATTCAATTTGTATTCGTATGAAATACGAATTTTCGTTAGGTTCGTTAACTTTTCGTAACAATTACGAATGTTCGTTATAATGAATTTAAAAAGCAAAAAATACCAAATTCGAAAGCCGCGGAACACCCTTTAAAAGTCTATGGGAGAAATCAAAAGTGCTAATTTTAAAGGTTAATACGCAAGCTATTGTCATAAAAAGTGTTTGGGGACTCGGGTCCTGCCCCAGGGGACATGTATGAATGCAAACAAAAGTTTTAAAAACGTCCGTTTTTTCGGGAGCAGTGATTTTAATAATTCTTAAAGTGAAACAATAAAAGTGAAATATTCCTTTAAATTTCGTACCTGGGGGGTGTCTATAGTATGCCTGTAAAGTAGCCCATGTTTCCTGTGTTTATAACAGTCCGAGAGCAAAATGACATTTCTAAAGGAAAAAATGTAATTTAAAAGTGCTAGCGCTAGTGCCGGTTATTAACCACTTGAGCCCCGGACCATTATGCTGCCTAAGGACCAGAGGTCTTTTTCCAATTTGGCACTGCGTCGCTTTAACTTTTAATTGCGCGATCATGCAATGCTGTACCCAAACGAAATTTGCGTCCTTTTCTTCCCACAAATAGAGCTTTCTTTTGATGGTATTTGATCACCTCTGCAGTTTTTATTTTTTGCGCTACAAACGGAAAAAGACCGAAAATTTTGAAAAAAAATGATATTTTCTACTTTTTGTTATAAAAAAAATCCAATAAACTCAATTTTAGTCATACATTTAGGCCAAAATGTATTCGGCCACATGTCTTTGGTAAAAAAAATGTCAATAAGCGTATATTTATTGGTTTGCGCAAAAGTTATAGCGTCTACAAACTAGGGTACATTTTCTGGAATTTACACAGCTTTTAGTTTATGACTGCCTATGTCATTTCTTGAGGTTCTAAAATGGCAGGGCAGTACAAAACCCCCACAAATGACCCCATTTTGGAAAGTAGACACCCCAAGGAAATTGCTGATAGGCATGTTGAACCCATTGAATATTTATTTTTTTTGTCCCAAGTGATTGAATAATGACAAAAAAAAAAAAAAAAATATTTACAAAAAGTTGTCACTAAATGATATATTGCTCACACAGGCCATGGGCCTATGTGGAATTGCACCCCAAAATACATTCAGCTGCTTCTCCTGAGTACGGGGATACCACATGTGTGGGACTTTTTGGGAGCCTAGGCGCGTACGGGACCCCGAAAACCAATCACCGCCTTCAGGATTTCTAAGGGTGTAAATTTTTGATTTCACTCTTCACTGCCTATCACAGTTTCGGAGGCCATAAAATGCCCAGGTGGCACAAACCCCCCCCAAATGACCCCATTTTGGAAAGTAGACACCCCAAGCTATTTGCTGAGAGGCATATTGAGTCCATGGAATATTTTATATTTTGACACAAGTTGCGGGAATGTGACACTTTTTTTTTTTTTTTTTTTGCACAAAGTTGTCACTAAATGATATATTGCTCACACAGGCCATGGGCATATGTGGAATTGCACCCCAAAATACATTTAGCTGCTTCTCCTGAGTATGGGGATACCACATGTGTGGGACTTTTTGGGAGCCTAGCCGCGTACGGGGCCCCCGAAAACCAATCACCGCCTTCAGGATTTCTAAGGGCGTGAATTTTTGATTTTACTCTTCACTGCCTATCACCGTTTCGGAGGCCATGGAATGCCCAGGTGGCACAAAACCCCCCCAAATGACCCCATTTTGGAAAGTAGACACCCCAAGCTATTTGCTGAGAGGCATGGTGAGTATTTTGCAGCTCTCATTTGTTTTTGAAAATGAAGAAAGACAAGAAAAAACATTTTTTTTTTTTCTTTTTTCAAATTTCAAAACTTTGTGACAAAAAGTGAGGTCTGCAAAATACTCACTATACCTCTCAGCAAATAGCTTTGGGTGTCTACTTTCCAAAATGGGGTCATTTGGGGGGGTTTTGTGCCACCTGGGCTTTCCATGGCCTCCGAAACTGTGATAGGCAGTGAAGAGTGAAATCAAAAATTCACGCCCTTAGAAAGCCTGAAGGCGGTGCTTGGTTTTCGGGGTCCCGTACGCGGCTAGGCTCCCAAAAAGTCTCACACATGTGGTATCCCCGTACTCAGGAGAAGCAGCAGAATGTATTTTGGGGTGTAATTTCACATATTCCCATGGCATGTTTGAGCAATATATCATTTAGTGACAACTTTGTGCAAAAAAAAAAAAAAAAATTTGTCTCTTTCCCGCAACTTGTGTCGCAATATAAAATATTCCATGGACTCGACATGCCTCTCAGCAAATAGCTTGGGGTGTCTACTTTCCAAAATGGGGTCATTTGGGGGGGTTTTGAACTGTCCTGGCATTTTATGCACAACATTTAGAAGCGTATGGCACACATCACCCACTCTTCTAACCACTTGAAGACAAAGCCCTTTCTGACACTTATTGTTTACATGAAAAAGTTATTTTTTTTTGCAAGAAAATAACTTTGAACCCCCAAACATTATATATTTTTTTAAAGCAAATGCCCTACAGATTAAAATGGTGGGTGTTTCATTTTTTTTTTTCGCACAGTATTTGCGCAGCGATTTTTCAAACGCATTTTTTGGGGAAAAAACTCACTTTTTTAAATTTTAATGCACTAAAACACACTATATTGCCCAAATGTTTCATGAAATAAAAAAGATGATCTTAGGCCGAGTACATGGATACCAAACATGACATGCTTTACAATTGCGCACAAACGTGCAGTGGCAACAAAATAAATACATTTTTAAAAGCCTTTAAAAGCCTTTACAGGTTACCACTTTAGATTTACAGAGGAGGTCTACTGCTAAAATTACTGCCCTCGATCTGACCTTCGCGGTGATACCTCACATGCATGGTGCAATTGCTGTTTACGTTTGACGACAGACCGCCGCTTGCGTTCGCCTTAGCGCAAGAGCAGGGGGCGACAGGGGTGCTTTTTTTTTTTTTTTTTTTTTTTCTTTATTATTTTTTTGCTTTTTTATCTTATTTTTAAACTGTTCCTTTCATTTTTTTTTTTTTTTTATCATTTTTATTGTTATCTCGGGGAATGTAAATATCCCCTATGATAGCAATAGGTAGTGACAGGTACTCTTTTTTGAAAAAATTGGGGTCTATTAGACCCTAGATCTCTCCTCTGCCCTCAAAGCATCTGACCACACCAAGATCGGTGTGATAAAATGCTTCCCCAATTTCCCAATGGCGCTATTTACATCCGGCGAAATCTAAGTGATAAAATGCTCGTAGCTTCCAGTTTCTTAGGCCATAGAGATGTTTGGAGCCACTCTGGTCTCTGATCAGCTCTATGGTCAGCTGGCTGAATCACCGGCTGCATTCTCAGGTTCCCTGTTGAGACAGGAGAGCCAGAGAAAAACACGGAAGACGGTGGGGGGGGGGGGGCATTCCCTCCCACGGCTTGTAAAGGCAGTCTAGAGGGTAATTAGCCGCTAGGATTGCTTTTACATGAAAGCCGACCGCTGGCTGAAAAGAATGATACCAAGATGATACCTAAACCTGCAGGCATCATTCTGGTATAACCACTCAAAGTCGTGAATGGCGTACCTGAAGACAAAAAAATGGTTAACAATAAAGCACAGTAAACGGTAGTATAAATAATTACATACCTGAAAAACAAACATGATAAAACATAATAACAATAAAACATTGCAGAATAGAATACAGTAAAAAAGAGCAGAACAATAGAGAGAGAGAATAGAGAGAGAGAACAATAAAACGACAACAATTTTTTTTTTATTTTATATATATTTTTTTTTTTACACTTTTTTTGTAACTAACTTTTATAACGGTAACCGGTTCCAGGTTCGGGTCTCTCAAAATGCGATGGCATCTTGGGAGACCCTGTGAAAGTGTGCCTAGTCTGTGCAATGCTGTACCCTACGCTAATACTCAACTAGTGAATGGTAGCAAAGAACAGGATTGTCAGGACAGGAGGGACAATGATAGCGGGTGTCACGCCTATATCCGCGCTTGCTGCAGACACGACATCTTTTTTGGGGGGGTTCGTTGGGTAGGGGTACTCGGGAGGACATAAAGAAAATGCCTCTCATGCAGCCGACTGCATTTGGTTGGGGATGTGAATGGGGGAAGTACGGGCGCTGCAGAAGTGGTGGGTTCCCAATTAGGATTGGCGAATGCAGCAGGAAGGGCACTATGGGCACGACGGGCCTGTGTTTGTCTTCTTGGTGGCAGCGGGACACTACTTGTGCTTGCCACCTCACCAGCTTGAACTGCACTTATGGGACTCGCCACGTCACCAAGTGTTACTGCAGTGCTGGTTTGACTACGACCGGGGTGTACTAGGCCACTGGTGCTTGCCAGTTCACCAAAACGCTACAAAAAAACTGTTAGCGATCGCAGGGATCAGGCCTGACTCTGCGAACGCTGCAGTTATGCGTTTAGTGTTTTGTAAGTGACAGTGATCGATCGATACTGCACTTGGGTGGGCTGGGCTGGGCTGGGCGGAGGGGCAAAACGCAGGTGCTAGCAGGTATCTGGGCTGATCCCGCTAACACTGCGTTTTTGGGAACCCTAAACTGCTGGAGACGCTAGTATAGATCTGATCGGATCAGATATTGATCCGATCAGATACTATACCACTAAGGGAGGTGTATGGTGTGTGCGTGGGTGTTAGCGGTACTGGCGCTAACCTGACGCTGCCTGGGGCTGGTGCTTGCTAGTTCACCAAAACGCTACCAAAAAAACTGTTAGCGATCGCAGGGATCAGGCCTGACTCTGCGAACGCTGCAGTTATGCGTTTAGTGCCTTGTAAGTGACAGTGATCGATCGATACTGCACTTGGGTGGGCTGGGCGGAGGGGCAAAACGCAGGTGCTAGCAGGTATCTGGGCTGATCCCGCTAACACTGCGTTTTTGGGAACCCTAAACTGCTGGGGACGCTAGTATAGATCTGATCGGATCAGATATTGATCCAGTCAGATACTATACCACTAAGGGAGGCGCATGCTGCGTGCGTGGGTGTTAGCGGTACTGGCGCTAATCTGACGCTGCCTGGGGTGACGCATATCACCGCCGGGCGATCGGGGGGCTAAACCTTTATTCGGTAATAAACGGCGGGTTCCCTGACACTATAAAAAATAAACGAACTAACCAGCGTCACCCGTAACGGTTATACGGTGATCAGTGGTGAAAGGGTTAACTAGGGGGCAATCAAGGGGTTAAAACATTTATTAGATAGTATATGGGGGTCCCTGTCGCTATAAAACGCTGACGGCGAACCTAAATATTTACCTCACTAACTAGCGTCACCAGCGACACTAATACAGCGATCAGAAAAATGATCGCTTAGCAACACTGGTGACAGGGGGTGATCAAGGGGTTAAAACTTTATTAGGGGGGGTTAGGGGGGTATCCTAGACCTAAAGGGGGGTAATACTCACTGTTCCAACACTGTAACTGTCACAAACTGACACCAATGCAGTAATCAGAAAAAAAAAACAAAAAACTGCTGGTGTCAGTTTGTGACAGGGAGGGGGGGGGGTGATTGGGGGGGGGATCGGGGGGGCGATCGGGGGGGGGGAATCGGGGTGTTTTGTATGCCTGGCATGTTCTACTGTGTTGTGTAGTGTTGGTGCACTCACATTGATGTCTTCTCTCCTCGGCGCTGCAACGGAATACCGAGCCGAGGAGAGATGACATCATTTCCTTTGCTGCTGTTTAGCATACAGCAGCAAAGGAAGTGATCTGATTGGCCGGCGGCGATCGCGAGGGGGGGGCCACGAACGGATGGCCTCCCCCTCATCTCCGATCACCGGGGGACCAAACGGGACCGCCTTGGGCGGCGGGGGGGGGTCCGATCGGACCCCCCACCCGCGGGAGGCAAATCACGTACATGTACGTGATTTTGCCTGCCCGTGCCGCCTTGCCGACGTACATCGGCGTGAGGCGGTCCTTAAGTGGTTAATGAATTGTCGGTCCCGACAATACACATAAAAGTCATTAAAAAATAAAAAAAATTAAAAATGCGTGGGGGTCCCCCAAAATTCCATTACAAGGCCCTTAAGGTCTGGTATGGATATTAAGGGGAACTCTGTGCCAAAATGTAAAAAAAATGGCGTGGGGTTCCCCCCAAAAATCCATACCAGACCATTGAGGTCTGGTATGGATTTTAAGGGGAACTCCGTGCCAAAATTTTTTAAAAAAAGGTTTCCCCCATAAATCCACACCACACCCTTATCCGAGCATGCAACCTGGCAGGCCGCAGGAAAAGAGGGGGGACAAGAGAGCGCCCCTCCCCCTCCTGAACCGTACCAGGCCACATGCCCTCAACATGGAGAAGATGTCCCCATGTTGATGGGGACAAGGGCCTCATCCCCAAAACCCTTGCCTGGTGGTTGTGGGGGTCTGCGGGTGGGGGGCTTATCGGAATCTGGAAGCCCCCTTTAACAAAGGGGACACCCAATTCCCGCCCCCCCTATGTGAATTGGTAAGGGGTACATTGTACCCCTACCATTTCACAAAAAGAAAGTTTCAGAATGTTAAAAAACCACAGGAGACGGCTTGGGACAAGTCCTTAATTAAAAGTAAAAAAATAAAAAATAAAAAAGATTCCAGAGATGTAATCCAATAAATCCATGCTCCTACTCCAGCGATGTAATCCAATTCTCGATCTCCAGCGATGGATGATCTCCAGCGACTCCAGTGAAGAATACGCACAGGATCCTGCCTCCCCCGGAGGCACCCAGCCAATGACAGCTCTTATGTAGCTGAGGGCAGGCCACCCATCACATGACCCCGACCTCTGACAAGGGAAAGCGCCGGGGTTTCCCAGTGACATGTACGGTTGACCCCACCTCCCTCTGATGCAATGCAGGATTCCTCTTTTATTTTTTATTTTTAATAAAGGACTTTTCCCAAGCTGTCTCCTGTGTTTTTTTTTACATTTTGACACTTTTTGTGAAATGGTAGGGGTACAATGTACCCCTTACCAATTCACATAGGGGGGGCCGGGATCTGGGTGTCCCCTTTGTTAAAGGGGGCTTCCAGATTCCGATAATCCCCCCGCCCCAGACCCCCACAACCACCGGGCAAGGGTTGTGGGGATGAGGCCCTTGTCCCCATCAACATGGGGACATCCTCCCCATGTTGAGGGCATGTGGCCTGGTACGGTTCAGGAGGGGGGGCACTCTCTCGTCCCCACCTCTTTTCCTGCGGCCTGCCAGGTTGCGTGCTCGGATAAGGGTCTGGTGTGGATTTTTGGGGGAACCCCACGCCATTTTTTTTTTAAATTTTGGCACGGAGTTCCCCTTAAAATCCCGATTTTTGGGGGGAACCCCGTGCCATTTTTTTTTTAAATTTTGGCATGGAGTTCCCCCTAATATCCATCCATTTTTATGACAATAACTTGCATATTAACTTTTAAAATTAGCACTTTTGATTTCTCCCATAGACTTTTAAAGGGTGTCCGTTGTAACAGAATTTGGATCCGAAATTCGTCAACAAAATTTCGTATAAAATTCGCAAGCATAGTAATTTGTATTTTGGATGCTTCCGAATGTACGAATTTTCGATTCATACAAAACTAATGTCTAATTTGAATGCAATTTAACACTATAGTCTAGCACTGAATTTTTGGACACTTTCATATTCCTGCTTGTTCAAAATGAGTAGCTCAACAAGCTTCCTAAAACAAACTAGCCACAATCGCTTGAGTAAAGATGCCAAACAACTACAATATCTGTGAACAGTTAGCAGCTCGATAATGGAAAAAGATAGACATGTTAATGAAAAAATTCACTTCTGTTTCTCCACTAAATAAGATAATGCTTTGTTTGGAGTAGTGAAAAATTATCAGGAAATGTTTTAATATAAAAAAAGGTAATGGATTTATAACCTATGGTTATCATCCATCTATAAATACTTTTTACAAGCTTATTTTACACCCTAAAATGTAGTAAAAATTTGTATAGAAATTGTCCTTATCATTTTTTTTCTTAGTGAGAAATATTGTTTATGACAATTTTACTTATTTTTAAAGCTGCTAAGTATCAAGTTGCACCCTTAGGCTACATTCAAACCTGAGCGTACTGTTTTCAGGCAGAAAGTCGCACGATTTTTGCCACGATTTTGTACAGTCAAACGGTCACCAATATAAAAAGCAGAAAAGCCTGTAATCTGCCAAAAAAGAAGCTCCTTTACTTTTTTGAGTGACAGGCGTTTTGCTTCAGGCATCTATTGAAATGAATGGGATTTGTCTTGTTGGGCATTTTCAGAGCTGAGGCTTACAGCAGAAAAACACCCAAAAATGCCTAGTTGTGAACAGAGCCTTAGAAATAGTCTCTGATATGTAAAGCTGGACATGGAGTATAGGGCTTGGACAGAATTGGACAGTAATAGGTTTATGAGCAGATATAATCTATGGTACACTACTGTGTATGAAAAGAACAAAAAGTCTCACAAAAAGCTCACCATCCTGTTAGAAGCAATGTAAAACTAGAGTATATCTTTATGCATTCTTGTATTATTTATATTTATATATACTTGTATTATCTTGTATCATTCAATAAAAAATATGTTAAAAGCTTACATTAGGGAAAAATATGTTTAGCTGCTAATATATGCACATAGAATTGCCCTATCTGGTGTATATAATTAAGGCAGCACCCTGCCAGTAAAGTTTGAAAGTGCAATGAATGGACAAGGAATCAGCACATAATACCCATTTATCACTTTCATTTTAATGCATAAGTCTATGTCTGTGCTTAGTTCCACTTGAATTGTTCCTGTAACAAGCTGTGCACTGCAGAACGATCAAACAATACAAAATACCAGCATCTCCAATTCCTCCACAAAACATTTTTGTTACAAGCATCATATTTACAACAAATATGAGAAGAAACAGAGTGAAAAGATGTTATGTAATTTTACCTGGGGCACGTTCACCATTAAAGCTGCATCCGAGCTCTGGCTGTCCTTAAAGCTTTTGTACTTCATTGATTTGCTGTCTTCTGAATGTGATGCTGTAAGAAGATGATCTGTATTGAATGCATTAAAAGAGTATACATAGCTGTCAACTGCTTAATTGTCCTGCCACACTTGTGTTTTCCCCAGACAACAGCACAGTCTATCATGAGCAATGTGCTGGATGAAAATAATGGATTTTGCAGATTGGTAAAACAATTAATATGTACAAACTTTCACACTTCAAATACAAATTTGGCAACTTCTATTTTTTGGTTCAGAACATTAATGATGCTCTGCCGTACTTACTGTCAAACACAAAAAAAGACAGAGAGAGCAGTTTGCATCACTGCACAACTAATTCCCCTAATTAGTGTATTAAAAAGAATGTGTTTGTAACAGTTACGTTGGCTCACTTTCTCAAATATAATGTTTATTACCTGTGGTTCATTTGACTACACGAAAGTAAAAAAAAGGAAATGGACTTCTTTGACACAACAATTGTTACCGTGTGCTTCTAAAGGAAGTAGCTGGTTTAAAAATGAAAAAAAGATTAGAAAATTTAATAAAACCATTTAACAAGCACATATCTTGTTTCTCAATGATTTTTTCAGACATGCTTATTCTGACCAATTGTCAAATGCATAAATATTTATTCAATATCAGTGGCACTAAAGAGTGTAGGAAAGGTTCCAGCTGCAATTTCAATTGCTTTCATGGGCCTGCAGCCATCACACAGAAATGTAACAATGATGGAGCATAAGTATTTTATTGATAGAGAAATTTGGCCAGCCTCGCTTTATCTATCTACTGTGGATTGAGTCAGTGACCATCCCCTATTTGGGTGATCATAAATTATTTTCCAAGTATATAATTTTAGTAGTAAGTCTTGCCTCTCACATCAGTGAGAATTATTTTACCAAGCAACATTTCAGGATTGAGCCGGGTCCCTTTCTGTGTTGCCTTCCTGCACAGTCCTGAAATATTGGCTGGTAAAATCCTTCTCATTGATGTCTGAATAATAAGGAATGTTTCCTTCCAAAGGTGAGCTTGTGGACATGTGTGGTCTATGTTTGAATTCAATTGATGGTGCCCTCCCTCTGGTTTACTACAGCACACTGGTGGCATGGGGCAATTACCTTTTATGATGTGAAACTCATTCCTATTGGGGCAATTCACATGGCTGCCCAGAGCTCAAGGCTTCTAGGGGCCCTATGCCTGCTCTACTACTGCTTCTAGACATTGGAAATATCCTCCATGTCCTAGACTTCCTGCTCCAACATTCTTGCACTGCCCAGACAAAACCACCAGGGCTGGATTTGACAATTGGGCACTGTTTCATGTTACAGCACATTAACAAATTGTTATGTTACAATGCATTTAAAATATTCCCCATGTTTACTCTCCTACTGCCTGGCTTTTTTCCAGGATATGGATTAAAACAAAATGGCTGCTGATCTTTTTTCTTTGATGACAACTAAAGTGATCATTTCTTTAGTTTTCCTCAAAGAAGGAGGCTTGGTGCCTATTTTGAGCATCCACTTTACGTATTATTCCATGCTTATTTACTCACATTCAGTTTATACCTTTTCCAGAAGAGGCACTTGACCATATCCTAAAAGCTGTCACAGGAGTAATGGTTTTACTTCCACAGTGGAAGATCCCAAAACCAACCTCCACAGGAGCCTCCACTTCTGCAAAACAGAGCACCTAATTGCCCTACCCAGGCTTTTGTTTCCAAACTTAAGTTTATCTCTTCCTTTTGGCACAAGACTTGTGTAACAAAACTCAGCAAACATTTCCCAAAATACTCTTCCCGTTGAAGGGATGTCTTCACTCCTAAGAGCTGGGGGACATCTGTTACATTTTGCCTCTCTCTGGGTCACAGACATTTCAGACATGTGGCTTTAATCAGAGATTTCAAGTGGGTACAAAATACAGTTCAAAATTCTACCCCCTCACTTCTTTCTTCTTTCAAATAAACCAAAGGCTGTTCAAGGACAGTCATATTTGCAAAAATGGCCTGCAACATCTATTGTCCCAGGGAGTAGGTGTGTCTGTACCTGGACAAAACAGGTTCAAATAAATTTAAACCTGTTCTCGGTACCAAATCCCAATGGGGTTATTCATCCTATTCTTTAGGGTCTAGGTTCCATAGGAACAGACCACTGCCCTCGACCCGAATAGCACCCTGCGGCTAACTACACGCATTGCAGCAAGTGCTCAGGTAAGCACCCAAGCAGGACCAAGTACCTGAAATACCATTACAGGCCATCCACATGATGGGATCCAGGTACAGCTCCCAAGGTTTTACATAGAGGTCGACCGATTTGGGTTTTTCTCTGGCTGATGCCGATGCCGATATTTAGAAATCACGGTGGCCGGTGGCCGATATATGATGCCGATTTTTTTGGGCCGATATATTAGGCCGATTTTTTTTTTTTTCCCCCTTCATCTCATAAAATCTAACAGTTAGACCCCTTTCACACTGGGGCGTTTTTCAGGCGCTTTTGGGCTAAAAATAGCGCCTGTAAAGTGCCTGTAAAACGGCTCCCCTGCAGTCTCAGTGTGAAAGCCCGAGTGCTTTCACACTGAGGTGATGCGATGGCAGGATGTTAAAAAAAAAGTCCTGCAAGCAGCATCTTTGGAGTGGTGTATACCTCTCCACCACTCCTGCCCATTGAAATGAATGCGCACCGCTGCCGAAGCACCTGCAAAGCGCTTCGGCAGCAGCGCTTCATGGGCGCATTTAACCCCTTCCTCGGCCGCTAGCTGGGTTATAAGCGCCCCGCTAGCAGCAGAATAGCGCCGCTAAAATGACGGTAAAGCGCTGCTGAAACTGAGAGCGTTTTACCGTCAACGCCTGTCCGCTGCAGTGTGAAAGCAACCTTAAGTAATAAGTGATACAGAAATTTTTTTACATTTAAACATTTATTAAACAAAACAAACCTCCAATCAGTTCACTTGTATGTATAATTTAGATTTAAAAAAAAAAAAACTATATCTTAAATATTAAATACACAAAAACAGGTAATCAAAACTTTTGGACAAAAAAAGTGGGCTAACTTTACTGCTTATTTTTTTTTTATTTCATTAGTGTATTTTTTTTTTTTTAAATTGCGTTTGAAAGACCGCTGCGCAATTACCGTGTGACATAAAATATTGCAACAACCGCTATTTTATTCCCTAGGGTCTCTGCTAAAAATATATATATATATATATATATATATATATATATATATATATATATATATATATATATATATATAATGTTTGGGGGTTCTAAGTGATTTTCTAGCAGAAAATACAGGATTTTTACTTGTAAGCAACAAGTGTCAGAAAAGATTTAGTCTTTAAATGGTTAAACTGAGAACCCCTCCACACTGAGTTCAGCTCATTGATAAAAGAATCTGAAGAGATACAATGTTTCTTCTTATCATACTTGGCAGGCTGCCCAGGGAGGAGAGAATCCTCTCCACAGATAACTTCAGGAAACTTGCATTGACTTCTGTTACAGAAGTCATTTGCAAGTCCCGCTGAAGTTATAATCGGCTTTTTTTATCAGCACAATCGGCCGATGCCGATTAAGTAAAAAAAGCCAAATATCGGCCATATATCGGTCGACCTCTAGTTTTACACCAAGGTTGCACCGAACCAGATACACTGATTTTATTGATGTATTAGAAGACAGTGAAGTGATGATGGAAGAGTTGATTGAAGGATCTGAAGTAAAACAATAAACTAGCTAAGAGAAGAGGGATTTCTCCATAAGTGAGAGGAGGTCCATCATCTTAGGACACTAGCAAAAATGGAGGATATGGTGATGCCCAGGGCACATATATTCATTAACTTTGCCAGTGTCCAGTCACCTAAAAAGGTACCAGCCTAAAACCCAGGGTCTATGAATATCAAGGAAGGAAAGGGTGACCCCTATCGCACATCTATGGTGACGCACATCTATCCTGCTACAATGAATGGAGTAGCAACCTCAGCCTCGACTCCGACCAGGCCACATGCCCAACACGTTTCACTCCACCCCCGGAGCTTAGTCATGACTAAGGGTATTGGTATGGGTGCCAGTGACCATGGGGAGAGTTTATATCCTGAAGCAATTGCACCATGTATGGGTGTAAACCACCATGATTGAGAGGCTAATAGCAATGGGGAAGACAGGCGAGGTGATGTTGTGCCAGATTGATGGGTGGAAAGTGCAAAAATTCCCCCTGGAAACCACTTAGTACAGTGGTTCTCAACTCCGGTCCTCAGGACCCACCAACAGGCCAGGTTTGCAAGATAACTGAAATACATCACAGGTGATATCATTTGCTGCTCAGTGATTGCAGTATTCTAGTCTGCATCTCCCCAAGGTAATACTTAAAATCTGGCCTGTTAGTGGGCCCTGAAGACGGGAGTTGAGAACCACTTACTTAGTAAGTAAGCACAACAGGCTAATTAAACAGTTTCAACATTTTTGGTTAAAAACTAAAGATTTGTTGCATCAAGCAACCTCTGCAACATGACACTGAAAGCAGTAATTCACACTCTCAGTCAACATTGACTATCTTTAATCCGTATACTGCTAGCATTAGTAAATAGATAGAAAAGTACAGTGGGGAAAATTATTTGATCCCCTGCAGATTTTGTTAGTTTGCCCACTTACAAAGAAACGAAGAGTCTAAGATTTTTATCATAGATGTATTTTAAATGATAGAGACAGAATATCAACCAAATATCCAGAAAAAAAACACATGATACAAATGTTATAAATTGAGTTGCAGTGAGTAAAATAAGTATTTGATCCCCAACAGGGCTGGACTGGGACAAAAATTTGGCCCTGGACTTCATCCAGACCGGCCCACTTTACTCCAAACACCTGGTGTTGGCGCTTCAATCTTCTCGGCACCATGGTTGATATGGTGTCAGGGTGATTGAAGCGCATTATTTCTATTATTGCATTGTAATATAACATGAAATAGTTCAACTCACCATAATGCAGAATCACTGGGAGCCCTGAGTGTGTCACCTGCCACATCACTTGCCACATCGCCTGCCACCAGATGCAGTGTGTCACTTGCCACGGCACTTGTCAGCAGAGGCAGCTTGTCACTTGCCACAGCACTTGTCAGCAGAGGCAGCTTGTCACTTGCTACGTCGCCTGCCACCAGATGCCGCATGTCACTTGCCACATCGCCTGCCACCAGATGCAGCGTGTCACTTGCCACATCGCCTGCCACCAGATGCCGCATGTCACTTGCCACGTTACCTGCCACCAGATGCAAAACATCACTTGCCACGTCACTTGTCAGCAGAGGCAGCTTGTCACTTGCCACGTTGCCTGCCACCAGATGCTGCATGTCACTTGCCATGTTGCCTGCCACCAGATGCTGCATGTCACTTGCCACCATCGCCTGCCACCAGATGCAGTGTGTCACTTGCCACGTCGCCTGCCACCAGATGCCGCATGTCACTTGCCACCATCGCCTGCCACCAGATGCAGCTTGTCACTTGCCACGTCGCCTGCCACTAGATGCTGCATGTCAATTGCCACCATCACCTGCCACCAGATGCAGCATATCACTTGCCACGTCGCCTGTCACCTGCCAAGTCACTTGTCACCAGATGCAGTGCTACTACAGTACTTGATGAGCACCTCCAACCAAGCTCTGTACCCCCCCAACACACAATGTGACAGGGGAGGAGAGAGAGATACACAGCGCCAAATGTAGCATTAAAACAACTTGTATTCCACTTAAAGAACGTTACTGACAAAGTTAGTAGGGTGAAAGGCTGGGAACCAATCGGGCCAGTAGATGAAGAGCATTGGTGTGTACTACTACTTCCTGGTAGCGGTGGAACGCATGATGGGGTGGACGTGATGTCATCATACGGAAATGATGCAAGATGTGGGAGGTGAAGCATCCTTCAGGCCATCATTCCTCCGCCTCCAGGAAGTAGTAGTACACACCGATGCACTCTGCATCTACTGGCCCGATCGGTTCCCGATGGTGGCTCCTAATTCAAATTGATGACAAGCCTGGACTCTTGCACAGTGTTTCAGTGCCTTTCACCCTACTAACTTTGTCAGTAACGTTCTTTAAGTGGAATAAAAGTTGTTTTAATGCTACATTTGGAGCTGTGTATCTCTCTCTCCTCCCGTCTCTGAAACTGGCCCACTGAGCCATGAGCCCACCGGGAATCTCCCGGTAGTCCCGATAGCCAGTCCATACCTGATCCCCAAGCAAAACATGACTTAGTACTTGTTGGAGAAACCCTTGTTGGCCAGCACAGAGCTAAGACGTTTCTTGTAATTGGTTACCAGTTATCAGGAGGGATTTTGGTCCACTCTTCTTCACAGATCTTCTATACTATAAATCCATAAGGTTTCTTGGTTGTCGCTTGGTAACTCAAAGTTTCAGCTCCCTCAATAAAATTTTCTATAGGATTAGGGCCTGGAGACGGGCTAGGCCACTCCATGACCTTAATGTGCTTTTTCTTGAGCCACTCCTTTGTTGTCTTGGCGGTATGTTTTGGGTCATTGTCATCCTGGAAGTGTTCTGGCTGAGGGAAGCAGGTTCTTATCCAAGATTTTACAATACATGGCCCTGTCCAATGGCTGCTCATTGCGGCAAAATCAGCCTGTACCTTTGGCAGAGAAACAGTCCCAAAGTAAAATGTTTCCACCTCCGTGCTTGACTGTATGGATGGTGTTCTTATGCCGCGTACACACGGTCGGACTTTCCGGCGGACTTGGTCCGGCACACTTTCTGACGGACTTTGTCCGCCAGGTGCGCCGGACTTTAAAACGGACGGACTTGCCCACACACGACCGGACTTTTCCGGCGGGCTAGGTCCGCCCGTCTTTCCGACGGACTTTCGCTGGAGTTACGGCGGACTTTCAGAATGAACGGACTTGCCCACACACGGACAAGTCCGTTCATTTTGAACGTGACTCGGGTACGACGGGACTAGAAAAGGAATTCAATCTCGCCGCTTTTTTTGGCGAGATTGAAACCTTGCAAGCCCCGTCGCAGGCCCTTAAGTCTGGTATGGAACTTTAAGGGGAACCCCCTACGCCGAAAAACCGGCGTGGGGGTCCCCCCAAAATCCATACCAGACCCCGATCCGAGCACGCAGCCTGGCCGGTCAGGAAAGGGGGTGGGGACGAGCGAGCGCCCCCCCCCCTCCTGAACCGTACCAGGCCGCATGCCCTCAACATGGGGGCTGGGTGCTTTGGGGGAGGGGGGCGCCCTGCGGGGCCCCCCACCCCAAAGCACCTTGTCCCCATGTTGATGAGGACAAGGGCCTCTTCCCGACAACCCTGGCCGTTGGTTGTCGGGGTCTGCGGGCGGGGGCTTATCGGAATCCGGGAGCCCCCTTTAATAAGAGGGCCCCCAGATCCCGCGCCCCCACCCTATGTGAATGAGTATGGGGTACATGGTACCCCTACCCATTCACCTAGGGAAAAAGTGTCAATAATAAAACACACTACACAGGTTTTTAAAATAATTTATTAAACAGCTCCGGGGGTCTTCCTCCGGCTTCGGGGGTTCCTCCGGTTCCTCTTCTCCCGGCGTCCGGTTGGTTGACCACGCCCCCTAAAACGTCACAGTCCCAGCATGCCCAGGGACTGTGACATCATTAGGGGGCGGTGTCTCCGCCTATATAAGTCACAACGGAGCCCTCAGGGAGCAGTCCAGCCGGAGAGAGCGTCGTGTCAACATCTGGAGAAGAGAAGAGGGAAGAAGCCCAGAAGCCCGGACCTCTGCTGGCAAGAGAGCTACCTGAAGACAGCAGAGGAGCCGGCCGAAGAACTGGAACACCGGGAGAAGAGAGCGGAGAAGAACCAACCGGACGCCGGGAGAAGAGGAACCGGAGGAACCCCCGAAGCCGGAGGAAGACCCCCGGAGCTGTTTAATAAATTATTTTAAAAACCTGTGTAGTGTGTTTTATTATTGACACTTTTTCCCTAGGTGAATGGGTAGGGGTACCATGTACCCCATACTCATTCACATAGGGTGGGGGCGCGGGATCTGGGGGCCCTCTTATTAAAGGGGGCTCCCGGATTCCGATAAGCCCCCGCCCGCAGACCCCGACAACCAACGGCCAGGGTTGTCGGGAAGAGGCCCTTGTCCTCATCAACATGGGGACAAGGTGCTTTGGGGTGGGGGGCCCCGCAGGGCGCCCCCCTCCCCCAAAGCACCCACCCCCCATGTTGAGGGCATGCGGCCTGGTACGGTTCAGGAGGGGGGGGGCGCTCGCTCATCCCCACCCCCTTTCCTGACCGGCCAGGCTGCGTGCTCGGATCGGGGCCTGGTATGGATTTTAGGGGGGACCCCACGCCGGCTTTTCGGCGTAGGGGCTTTCCTTTAAAATCCTTACCAGACCTAAGGGCCTGGTATGCCCCGCGCTCGCCGCAATAGGAAAATTTGTTTTTCCTATTGCAGCGAGCGCGAGATGCAATACCCTGCCCTTGTGTTGTATCTGGTCCGTCAGACCAGCATACACATGAGCGGGCTTTCCGTCGGACCAGCACACAGACGAGTGGACTTTCCGCCCAAAACTGGGTCCGACGGGAAGATTTAAAACTTGTTTCAAATCTAGGTCCGGCGGACTTTGGGGAAAAAGTCCGCCGGAAAAGTCCGCTGGCGCCTACACACGGGCGGATTGTCCGGCACACTCTGGTCCGCCGGACCAAGTCCGCCGGAAAGTCCGACCGTGTGTACGCGAGTTTCGGGGCTCAGGTAAGTATAAGGGAGGTTTGGGAGCGCTGCTGCATTAAAAAAAATGCTTTTAACCTTAATGCATAGAATGCATCAAGGTGAAAAACAGCGAGGGTTTACAACCCCTTTAATGCCAAAGAGCTCAATTTTGGTCTCATTTATGTGTTCATTGGCAAACTTCAGACGGGCCTGTACGGGTGCCTTCTTGAGGAGGGGGACCTTGCAAGTGCTGCAGGATTTCAATCCTTCACAAGCTCCTCCCGTGTAGTTCTGGGCCGATCCCTCGATCCCTCACTTTTCTCATGATCGTTCTTACCCCATGAGGCAAAATCTTGCATGGAGCTCCAGACCAAGTGTGATTGATGGCTATTTTGTATTTCTTCTATTTGTGAATAATCACACCAACAGTTGTCTCCTTCTCACCAAGCTTCCTGCTGATGGTCTTGTAGCCCATTCCAGCCTTGTGCAGGTCTAAAATCTTGTCCCTGACATTCTTTGACAGCTCTTTGGTCAAATACTTATATTACTCACTGAACTCCAACACAATTTATACCATTTGTATCATGTGTTTTTTCAGGATTTTTGGTTGATATTGTGTCTCTATCATTTAAAATACACCCATAATAGCAATTATAGACCCTTCATTTCTTTGTAAGTGGGAAAACTTACACAATCTGCAGGAGACAGCCCATCCCTGATCAGGGTAAAGAGCCAATAAAATTAGCTCTTTACCTCATGACCAATCACAGCTGGTCACAAGTGTAAACATACCAGGAATAACGGCTTTTACCGGGTTTCCCTACTCACACACCGATCCAGTGTGAGGAGGAGAAAGTGGAACAGCAAGTTACAGTGTTACTGTGTATTACTACTGTGCCCAGATTGACCCCCCTCGAAGAGGACCTGTCATCACCCCATCAGGAGTACCTGTCACCCCATCAGGAGTGCCTGTTACCCCATCAGAGTACCTGTTCCTCAGCCAATTTCTACCTAACATGCAGCCCATTAGTCCCTGTCATCCAGCCCATCAGTGTTACAAAAGTATACACTCCAGAAGAGGCATATCGAAATTCTAAGCCTGACCGATGAAAGCAGCAGGGAGCTCTCACTACCCCAGTACAGTTCTGATTCCAGTTCAGATCCTGGTTCGCAATACGAGCCCGCCGAAGGCAGCACATCTGAATCGGAGGAGGAAGTAGTCCGTTCTAAAAGTAGACGGTCTGAACACCAGGCAGCTACCAGCAGCGCCAGACACCCCAATGGCCAATAAGCAAATTCCAACGGCGCTAGACCCCAGGAGGGGAGGCCCAGTACAAGCACTGCTAGACCCCAGGAGGAAAGGCCCAGTACAAGCACTGCTAGACCTCAGGAGGAAAGGCCCAGTACAAGTGCTGCTAGACCCCAGGAGGAGAGGCCCAGTACAAGCGCTGCTAGACCCCAGGAGGAAAGGTCCAGAACAAGCCTTGGCAAACCCATTGTGGCTGCCTTCTAGCACAAGGTCAGCCACAATCCCCCCTTTCAAAGTACAGCCAGGTATGCAGGCCAACACTGAAGGTTTCTCTGAAATCGATTTATTTTTCCCTGATGAGTTACTTCAAAGCATCCTGGACCAAACAAATCTTTTTGCCGATCAATATATAGAAAACAACCCCAACTCATGCTATGCCCAACCTTTTGAATGGAGAGCCCTAACAGTGGAGGAGCTTAGATTGTTTTTAGGCCTTATGGTCAACATGGGGCTTACAAACACCACATGCCAAATTTTTCAGCTGTGATGTCCAGGTCTCGCTATGACATGATCATGCGGTTCCTGCATTTCAGTGATAACTCGCAGTGCCCCACCAAAATCATCTGGAATTTGAAAACTGTATAAAATTCACCCCCTAATTGATTTTTTTTAATAAGAGGTTGCTGAACTTTACATCCCTGACCAGACATCTCTGTGGACAAATCCTTGGTCCATTTCACAGGCTGGCTGGGATTCAAGCACTATATCCCCAGTAAGGGGTCGAGGCATGGATTGAAGCTCAACAAGCTCTGTGAAAGCTCCTCCAGATATGTACATGCCTTTTCATGTGTACGAAGGCAAAGACTCCCAGCTCCAGCCCCCTGAGTGTCCAACGTGCATGGGAATACGCTGGAGAATTGTCTGGGAGTTGGCATTCCCACTCCTCCAAAAGGGTATCACATTTACATGGACAATTACTATACCAGTTTGCCCCTTTTTCGCCACCTATACCTGAAGAAAACTTGTGGCCTGCAGTACAGCAAGAAAAAACAGGAAAGGCTTCCCACAGCGTCTAGTCACCACAAGGCTACAAAGGGGGGGGGGGAATCGGCAAGCCTGAGGAATGAGGAAGTGTTGGCCGTGAAGTGGAGGGATAGGAAAGATGTTTTACATGTCCACCATCCACGATGACAGCTCGGTGGAACTTTGCAGAAGACGCATTCCTGTTCAAAAGCCTTGCTGTATCCACAAATACAATAAGTTCATGGGGGGGGGTGGATTTAAACAATCAAATGCTGCAGCCCTATCTATAAACACGAAAGTCCCTCTTCTGGTATAAAATATACTTCTTCCATTTGGCCATTTATAATGCATACATCACCTATCAAAAATCAACGGAAAGATCCAACCCCTTCATCAAATTTATTGAAGATATTGTCACTGCCCTGATCTATCAGCAAGGGTCTCCCCCAGAAAGCATACGCTCCGATTGTGTCAGCAGACTGCATGAGCACCATTTTCCTGACAATATTCCACCATCAGCAACCGGAAGAAGATGCCAAAAAAAATGTCGGGTTAGGAAAGACACCAGTTTCCATTGTCCCCAATGTCCCTCCCAACCTGGCCTATGCATCAGAGAATGCTTCAGGCGCTATCACACTCTTGTAAACTATTAGCCCGAATTTCTACTAAACTGCCATTTCCCCGTTTTCAATTTCTGTGCTGATTATTTCCCTGGTGCCTCAACCAACCATATCACTGCCTTCCATGTGAACTGACCCTGGTCTGTTTATCGACTATGCCTCTGCCTGCCGTCTGCATTGTTTATCTGCCATGTTTCTACTTTTCACGTGAACTGACCCAGGACTAATCGACTAATAATTTCTTAATTTTCCCAAGAATTGTGGAAAAAAATTACAACTTCCAAAAACTCACCATGTCTCTTACTAAATACCTTTGATTGTCTACTTTTCCAACTGGGGTAATTTGGGTGGTATTTGTACTTTCCTGACATTTCAGGGCCTCAAGAAATGAGATAAGCCATCAGTACATCAGGTGTGATCAATTTTCAATGATTGGCACCATAGCTTGTAGACCAGGGGTCTCAAACTGGTGGCCCTCCAGCTGTTGCAAAACTACAAGTCCCATGTGGTTTCGCAAGGCTAAAAGTTACAAGCATGAATCCCACAGGCAGAGGCATGATGGGACTTGTAGTTTTGCAACAGCTGGAGGGCCGCCAATTTGAGACCTCTGTTGTAGACTAACTTTCACACAGACCAAATATACACTTATTTGGGTTATTTTTACCAAAGATATGTAGCAGTATAAATTTTGGCCCAAATTTATGAAAAAAATTACTTATTTGCTCAATTTTATCATAGAAACTAAAAAAGTGTTTCTTTTTCAAAATTTTCCCTCTTTCACTTATTTCGCAAAAAATAAAAAAAACCAATGGCGATTAAAATACCACCAAAAGAAAGCTCTATTTGTGTGAAAAAAATGATAAAAAGGACGCAAATTTCATATGGGTACAGTGTTGCATGACTGAGTAATTGGCATTCAAAGTGTGAGAGCACTGAAAGCTGAAAATTGGTCTGGCCAGGCAGGGGGTACAAGTGCCCTGTATTGAGGTGGTAATAGGGGGACACACCTGACCAATCCATTCAATTTGTAATTTGTTTAGGCCCTTGTCCTACAGATATAAGAAAAAGAAGGTGTGCATCCGCGCTAACTATACAGAAACAAATTCTACAAAAGCAGCCAGCACAGTTTGTTGATCGGCAAACAATAATAAATAAAGAAGGGATATATATGAAGGAACCAGCTTCAGTGTGTATGGAAAGGCACACCACACCCAATTTGCATCCAATCTGCTTATCAGAAAGTGATGATAAATAGTCATGTGTTAATCACAACATATCACAGCATCACTCTGCAAACACTGATGGTGAATTAAAAATAATCCAATCATAGAACGCAACTTGTAATGGACACTGCTCCCATGAAGCCAACATAATCACGAACTCCAAAGGCAGGGTAAATGTAGTCATCCAGTCAATAGGTCAGTGATACAATTAGTAACAGCATACAGTCATCATGTGTATAAAACCGCAGCTCTCAGAGTGTACTACAGTGCGAATGAGAGATCTAAAGGAGATTGTGCAATCAGATTGTGTAGGAAGTGGGTGCAAGGTAGTATTATAATGAGAGAGGTATGGTCCTGAGTGGTGAACAAAACACCCTATCATACCTTCTTCTGTGATGCAACAAGGAAGTGAAGACTTCTGCGAGATGGCTTAACAGGAAGTAAAAGCTGAAAAATTGTTGGAATCTGAAAATTCTTTCAAAAATAAAAAAAAAAACTGACAAGATTCTAAACATCCTGTGGATGAGGTAAGTGAGAGAAAAGAACATCGGGATGGCTGGGCCAGATATGGCATTAGAAAAAGCTTCTATTATGAAAACTGAAATTCTGACCGAAAAGGTAAAAACTTATCCTTTTAACAGATATTCTTGGATTTGGAGAAGATCAAAGCATTATTACATCTTTCTAATGTTCTGCAGTGTAAAATTAGTTGGCTGTAGATGTACAGTGATATATCCTGCAAACAAAATGGACACTATGTTAACTCTATACTCTCAAATGGTGCAGGCATGTTGCTTGTGCATGCATTTATTTTTATAAAGCACCACTGGATTCCCAGGACAAGAAGTTCCACTGACTATCAAATGGCCACTGTGAGGCTGGATTCACATATGAGCATGCAGCGGCTCACAGCAGGAGTCCGGTGCGTCCTCGTTCACGGTTTCAGGTCCGATTTCAGCCCAAATTTGGACCCGAAATGGACCAAAAGACGCACAGCATTCCTGTGCAAATCTCACCAGAGCCGCTGTGGAGATATGTGAACTGGCTCCATAGAGAGCTGGTCACAATCTCCTGCTATTGCAAATTAGATGCAGGGAAACCGCATTCCAATTTGCAATAGTGTGAACCCAGCCTTAAATTCTGCTATTACCGCTGTTTTTGCCAAACATGCATGGAGAGGCCATTGAATTGCATTGTATCCCACAGGATGATGTTGAATGGCAGCAATAAACTGATAACAGATAAGATAAAGGCTGAGTTCAGAAGCATCAAGGAAAAAGTCTGTGTGGGGACAAGGTAGCTCACCTTTTATGAATATGATTTGCACAACGGGTTCATATTTTTCCTTTAATATCTGCAGAATATTTCCATTTTCTAGAAGTGGTAAGATTGCCCTATTGTTTGTTCATTACATGTCATTTCAGCATGACTCCCCAGAGCCTTAGTTATTGTTGTTTATGGACATTGCCTGTTTATTTAGGACAAGAATATGGCTCCTTTGAGTAACATACTATGTAAGCTTCAGAGGAGTTATGCATTGTGCTCCCAGGAGTTTTTAAACACAAGTAGAATTTTGAAGAGTACAGCATTTCAATTACATTTCAATTACTCCTATGTGAGAAAATCTTTTATCTTGTTCTGAGAGGTAATATGAGGAACATTAAAACCTACATAAATCATTCCTGGTTTATTATATTGCCTATCTTATACCACTATAATGCCTATCTAATGTACACTAGCTTTGGTCAGGTGCATAGACTTTGTTATAGTTATCACTACAAACTGAAGGGGCTTTTAAAACTGCTGCCAGAAACAAACTAGAGAAGTAAAAAATGTTATTATTTTCCTCCCATGTATCCTCATTATGCTTAGTCATATGCAGTTATACAGTGATTGTATTCACATTATTTTTTACTGCTTTCCCTATTTTGATATCTGGTATGAAAGTAACTGTCGGAATGAGCAATTTTACCCTGCAAAAGGCTCAGTTTACTAAAGCACAACACCTGGTAGCATCATAAGACCCCTTTCACAGTGAGGCGCTTTTCAGGAGCTTTCACGCTAAAAAAAGCGCCTGCAAAGCTCACAAAAACCTATTTCCATTAAAATCAATGAATGCTTTCACACTGGACCAGTGCGCTAGGGCGGTGAAAAAACGCCCCTCTCCATTGAAATGAATTGAAAACTCTTCAAAAGTGACTGAAAAACTCTTCAAAAGCACCTAAAAAGCTCTTCAAAAGTGCTCAGTGTTTTACTGGCAGTTTAGAAGCGCCTCAGTGTGAAAGGGGCCTTACTGTGTGCTTTTTTTCCCTCATTTTAACAATTGAAAGTTATTTTTTGGATAAGCATTAATCAGCTACATTTACTGAACTCAGTATTGTATAATGCCTGACAAACAAACCTAAGCTGTATTTAATGCTTGTATTTTCTATAAAAAACTTGTGTTAGCCAAAAAATATATTAACACATGTGTCAATACCCTGTGTTTATGCAGCACAAGTTCAGCGTTTTTAAAGCCTTATAACTGCCCTTCTACGCCTGACATAAATATTACAATGGGCACCACACAGTGCTGTTCACATAGGAGCAGTAGCATTGTGTTGTGTTAAACATTAGACAGCATTCTGCTTTCATATGGTATCAATGCTTATCAGCCACCTCCATTTGATTTCAACTATTATGCTTTATAATTGCACCTTAGCAGCACCTAGGGCTATGGTGTGCTAGTGAAAAATTGATAAAGTGTTAACTGGGCACTTGGGGAGAGGCAGTGAAGGTTCCTATACCCCAGAATGCACTGGGAAATGACCGGAAACTAGGACAGAGCAGATCCAGTCACATCCTGGTTTTACAGAGCAGCTGGGTGGTAACACCATTTGTTTCTGTGTGCAGGCAAAAGCTACAACCCAGCCAGCAATACTGACAGTGCCAGGTGAGCATTATTCTCAGTGGTAAAGCTTTTTTTGTCAGAAAAATTGAGCTGGACCAAGGCAAGTGTCAAAGAGATCAAACTGTACAAAGCTATCTTACAGAGAATTAAAAAAAAATGTCTACTATCACACCACAACCTAAACATGCCTCAAAGCAGACCATTTTCTAGTGGGAAGGGCTTCCCCTTTAAGCCCTTCCCACTAGAAAAGCAACACTTTAATGGGCATTTATCAAGCATTCATGAAGCTTTTTTATTGCTTCATAAACGCAACGAAAACCCATCATAAATGCTATAGGACCATTATTGAGAATTTCTTCATTCTTCATAATCAACACGTGTGAATGAGCCCTTAGAGTACTTTATGCTAAACTTTTTGCAAAGTCTGAACTGCCAAATTAGCTATGGATAAAAGATAATATTTGGATGTATTGTACATGTGCTAAATCTTTTGAATTTTGCTAATTTATAAAGGAAGTATATGCTCTTCTCACTAATCATTGCTTTAGGGTGGACACGGGGGGGTATAAAAGGCTAAAAAAAAATAAAATAAATCATCATCATGACTTCAAAAATACAGTCTGCCTTTGCGTAGGAATGATTCACTGCTCAGTTTCCTTTTCATAAATTCTGACAGACTTTTTATGGTGTATGGCTTTCTCTTTTGAAGACACAATCCTCTGTTGCTTATTTTCACACTTCGTGTTCTGCACTCTTGCTACTTTTCTTCCTCCACCTGTGTTGCTTTTCCTATTATTTTGCTCTCAACAAACAGATTTCCATCTTCTGGCATACATCTCTGCCACTGTTCTCATTCATTCAACAAACTGCAATTATACTGCATTGGAATCAAGGTAGTCAAGAGGATGCCAAATGGGCTGTGGGTTACCATAGATACCCAACGGCTGCCCGAAGCGCTCTATTTTTTATGAGATACATAGGAAAATGTTTGATTTTTTTTTTTTTTTTTAATCAAACTGCACTTTTTTTTTTAAACAAAATATTCCATGTATATTATAGCAATATACTACCTTGTACACTAGTTTTATCCTGGAAAAACTTTACAGGTTCTTCGTTTTCAACAGAGAAAGTTGATCGAAAAGGTGCACTTCTCTGTTTCACTACAGAACAAACAGGTGACTTGGAAGACAATCTGGCAGAAGCAAATGGCTGTTTCTGATTTGCAGACTCTGGAAGCCTAAAGTAGTAAAACAAATATAATAATATAAAATGAAGTATAACACATTTTAATCAGAAAATAAACAAACAATCTAGTGTCAAACCTTGAGTCTACTTATACAGGTTTCTACTGGGATTTGACAGTGAATATTTTATACCAATTCAAGCACACTGCCTGGCATTTCATACCCAGATTATTTATAATTGAGTGAATGTGCACCAAGCAAATGTAGACATCCGGCAAATGTTGCAGTGAACTGTCAAAACGCCTTTTAATCTGGCAAGCAAATTTATCATCTGGAGCTCTCCGTGGTGCTGAAACTGTTTTACAGCTTCAAGACCAAGTGCGTTAATAACAAAGTTAGAAAAGAAAAAAATGGATACCCATCATTCATGAGAAAGAATCAGCCTGCACTTACAGTGATTGTGCAGCCCTCTGCGATAATGATACCAACCAGAATGTCCTAAAGCATTGGGTAGGTACTTTGAGGCAGGTTCCACAAAAATAGGAGAAACCTTCCCAAAGAAACAGTTCTTATAGTGGGATTGGGGGGGGCTGCATTAAGCCGCTCCCTTCCTCATTCTATATGCAGGTACGAACATACAGTAAATAACCGCTTACACAGCAGCCCATATTTGGTTTTAGTCCCAATATGAGGAATGTAGTGCCCATATTTGTACATACTGGTAAACATGAAACATTACCTTGATTAGTATTTTTATTTATTTGTATTCCAGTTCACCAATGAGGGGTGACAAACTTGTCCCCTATAGTGCAGGTAGCTGGCAATAAGCCACCCCTTGCAGGCACTGGTGCTTTGAGAAGGATACCCCTATTTTTGGGGAACATCTCTAACAGCCTCCCCAATAGTGAAGAGCCAGCAGACTTGTATGAACATTCCAGGGGGCAGAACACTGCTCCTTGCCATGGGGATGCTCAGCCAGTACGTCTGGTGTACCAGACTGGTTCTTTCGAGAGATGTAGAGGGATATGCTTGATTTCTTTTTTCATTCCACTTTAGTTAAATAAAAACCCTATAAGTGTTGAGCCTGTGTTAAAAGCACAGGTTCAACAGTTCAAAGGCAATTGTTACATTTAAAATGCATGTATTTGGCAATATATCTAGTGAATTGTATTTAAATGTGTTCAGTAAATGTCAAGTTGATGTAGCATCCTAGTCAGGCTAAATTTGCTTTTTGGCTTTACTGTACTCAGTGGAGTGGTGACCTGTTTTTTTTTTTTTTGGTCTGGTTGGGTTTTCCTAAGCTCAGTGGTTGATTGTTCCTGTCTGCCTCTGGAAGAAGCTTCCAGAGAATACAGTAGGAGGGTCAGCCACTGAAGTTGCAAATAATGATCTGCTCTCATCCTATCCCTGGGAGGGGCACCCAGAAGGTGGCTGAGGGAGAAGATAAATGTTTTGGAGGCTTGCTCAGAGTGTTTTTGTCCGGGGGCTGCTACCTCCGGGATGCAGCCTGTGTATTGGAGTTGATTTTTGGGCCTCAGTATGTACTTGGCTGAAAGGCTGAAGGAGATCTGACAGAGACATTTGATGGAGAGTATCACCTGTGGAGACAAGTCTGAAAAAGGAACATTTTTTTCCTCACTTGAGGGTGTTGCATGGAAGCTGTGTGGCACACAGCTGTCCTTGGACTTTGGAGTGTGCATCTGCTTGGGGATGTAAGGACTGGGAAAGCTTGCATAGAGTTCCAGATTAGCTGACTATTCCCTCCTACCCCTAGCAAAGACTGTTACAAGAGGGTTTTGCCATAAGTCTGTGCTCCTGCTAATTTTTACTGACATTTTGGAGTATCCTGCACCTGTACACCTCTCCAGTTCAGGTTTTCTGCAATTAATCCATAAAAAGACATCCCCTTGACTAAGCCTGCGTTAGCTGTTTTTTTTGGAACGGTCTCTGGATCTAGCAGCCTCTGTACTTACTGTGGGAGAACCTGCCTATTTCCAGTGGCCTCTCTAGGGGTAAGAGCTACATAAATGTTTACCCATTAAAAAGTTGGAAGAATGTTAGAGAAAGTGACTTTCTAATGCAAGAACAAATGTTCCCAGATCAGTGAATGCTTTATTTTTTGGACAAATGTTGAGTGAATATACATGGAACTGTGCTTAATGTTGAACGGTACATTTTGCCCGATTTTGTGGGAATGTTGGCTGAATGTCATATTGAATCTTTTATAATTAGACCTACTAATATACAATCACTAATAGTGTAATAATTTAATGGATTGACACTTTCAAGTATGTTTACCCTCTACGATACATCGTTACATTGTTGGCAAAATGAGGTAGTGAATAGTCTACCTAGTCCAATAACTAGTCCAGGTTTGCTGCACCAGAGAATCATCAATTCTGGTCCTGCAGTCCATTATGCAGCAAAGTGAATATGTATTGTGGTATTGAAACCTTTGCTAGGTCATTTTGACATCTTTCTCTCTGGAAAGAAGCATGGTTTCCCAGCCTTGAATAAAAATTACTTTTATATACAGAGATTCCTCAATGCACAGCCTAGTCAGTGTGGTGCAAAATCATGATCTACATATCCTTTATATTAAAATAAACCTTTACTTGGGCTGTGATGAAGAGCAACAATCCAAAAAAAGCATACATTTCATAAAAGGAATAGTTTAAAGTATAGCAAAATATATAATCAGAAAAAGATTTGGGGACACAGAACGGTTACTATTAATTGAATAAAATGGAATCCTTAATAAAGTAGTTTAAAGCATTTCAATTGTACAAAAAAACTAAAATGTTGCCAAACTGAGGCTTCTCTGGCCTAATTAGAGTGGATCTTTGCCCTGTAGTAATAAAAAATAAAAAAATAAAAGTCAGCAGCTACAAATACTGTAACGGCCGAATTTTAATAAAAGGACACTCACCTGTCCAGGGGTCCAGCGCTGTGCTCATCTAAACCAGTTCTTTGCCAGTCTTTGGGTTCTTGGCACCAGCATGTGCATTGTGGGCAACTTGCTGCGATTCCTTGCGGCTTCACAGCCAGCTGCCGACTCCGCATTGTGAATGATTAAGCAGCCTTCTGGGACTTGTGACATGTCCCAGAGGGCTGGGGCAGGAAGGGGGGGGTGTAAAGGACTTCTGGTGGTGATCCAAAACCTGGTTTTGACAGGTGGACAGTCTATTTGCCTTTAGTAAATAAATCCTAATATGCGATCATGTGTGGGTTCAGGACTGAGTTGATTAAAGCATTTGTTAACCCAAAAGAAAAAGGATCCTGTTCCCTTAAAGCATGTTATACAGCACAGTGCCTGTGCTGTGTCATTTGGCCCCCTGTATACCCTAAAAAACCTGGCTGATCCTGCCTGGCTATGCCCTCCCCTCTGCAAACAGACCACAATAATCATGGCTGCTGAGCCCTGACATCGTGGTCAGTTTGGGTGATTCCGTCAGCAGCAGCTCTCTTGTGTCTGTATCTTGTCTGTGTCTCCTGTGTCCTAATCCCAACCCCCCCCCCACGCTGATGACAAATCTGCTACTAAATGCTGCCATCCTCTCTAACATTATAAGAAGTTTCCTTGTGTCTGCGTTCTGTAAAAAATCTGCCCGATTGTACCTTTATGAGCTCCACTCCTGCCGCTCAGCTGACTCGCGGCGCTCGATCTCTCCCCCTCCTCACCAGCTGACGTCAGCGGGAGGGCTCGGCCCTGCCCACTGCAGCTGCGAACTGGAGAAACAGGGCAGGAGAGAAATCAGCTGAGTGCCCAGAGCAGAGCTCATACAGGTACAATCGGGCAGATTTTTTTACAGAACACAGGCAAACCTCTTAGAATGGTACAGAGAGGAGAGCAGCATTTAGTAGAACTGGGTTAACAAACACTTTAAATGTATTTCTCATGGTATACATCTAGAAGAATCACTGCAGAATAATATATCACCTTGAAACGTGTATATAAATACAATCATTATGTCTCAAAGAGAGATCATTGCAAGTGTAAAATTGTTGATTATACAAGTATACCAAAGCATGCATATTAACTGTAACAAGCCCCTTGTTCGCTCGGTTCCACTCTCCCGACACTCCTCTGCTGCTATAGAATCAGACTGCAGATCGCAACATCTGATTACTCGGTCATCCAATGCTCTGGGATTAGAACTACAGCTATGTGCCGTTCTAACCCAGTTGTGATAGCTCAGAACAAGAGACTTATTTACAATACACATTTTAGCAGACAACAGACAGGTAGCTGGAATTGATGACATTAGCATTTAACAGTAGGAGTCCCAACGGTATGAATCAGTCACTATTCCAATATGGCAAATCCAGGGTCCCCAGAGTCTGTGTGTCCTGGGGGACCAGGACCCGAATCCACAGTAATACCACCTCAAGGGTCCCCAGGCATACAGATCACAAAGAACACCGTTCCCCCAAATGCCAGGGCCCACGATCGATCGGCAAGAGGCTAGCATACAGTCCCCTCCAAAAGTCTCTCTCCCGGCTAGGTCTGTCACATTAACCATATGCTGGGAGACAAATTCACAATGCTACTTCGCAAATGATAGTGAGACATTGGGTGAGATCTGTAGTACTGTGCAATACAAGTAACTCATCAATCTGACCAAAGGGACGCATGTATGATCTTTAAAAAATATCCATCCCAATCCTAGTGAGAATCCTGGAAAAAATTCTTATATTGCAGAAGCTTGTATTGTGGCGTGTGGTAAAATTCATGTAGACACAACATGCAATTTTTGGATAGCATAAATAAATCCATTGCTAAGGACAACTTGTTGATATCTGTCACCGTATAGAAAAATCCTTGAAAGTATGTATTTGGCTGAAGTAGCCTCTAGCACATAACCAGGGTGGTATACAGCATTTACAGGTCCATCACTTAGGTTACACAATATACATGGATCACTGCTGCACAGATGAGCCTCTCATGATGTAGATAAACTGAATGTAAGTAAATAAGCATGGAACAATAAGCATAGTGGATGCTCGTAATGGGTACTGAGCCTATTTCTTTGAGGACAACTAAATAGATTATCACTTTAGTTGTCCTCAAAGAAAAAGGATCATCAGCCATTTTGATTTAATCTATGTCCTGGAAACAAGCCAGAAAGTAGTAAAGTAAACATGGGGAGTATATACGAAAATGAAGACACTATATGAGAGAAGAAGGGTGACGCACACCCCGATAAATTTCAAAAAAGGGAATGGTCCCCCTTGTGGGGTTTTTTAGCTGCAAAGGGGTAGAAAAAATACTACATATGATTTGGAATTACTGAATTTTTTAATTGGTGACATAATATCAAAAATTGACACTGATGGTTAGAATATGAGCTGTGTTACAGGAGATATAAAGGCAACAACACAGAGACTGAACACAATTTACATAATTTTCAAGCGCTAAAAAGGTTGATAATGAAGAGCGAATGCTGACGCGTTTCGACCCCACCGGGTCATCATCAGAGGATTAATACACTGTAAAAATATTTACACATATATTGAAATTCATAAGCATACTCACAGAATAAAAATGCCATAGAAATTCGTATTGAAATTATGAAACATTTTTATCTGTATTAAACATAAATGTATTTATAGCATTGCCATTTGATGCTTTGACCACAGGTGCTGCGTTTTCGCCTCCACGCCCCTCCCTGGCATTTGGGATTATCCTTTATTGTGATTCCTCGTAAGCCACACACGAATGGTAGGCCCTCATCGATGTTGTTCTGGCCTGCCAGGGTTTTCCAGTGGGATCGAGTGGAGGAGGAGGGTGTTTAGAGGACCTCCGTTTCAGGAGACATTGCATAATACAGTGTGATTGACAAATGTTCATTACTATGGCATTTTTATTCTGTGAGTATGCTTATGAATTTCGATATATGTATAAATATTTTTACAGCGTATTAATCCTTTGATGATGACCCGGCGGGGTCGAAACGCACCAACTTTCGCTATTCATTATCAACTTTTTTAGCGCTAGAAAATTATGTAAATTGTGTTCAGTCTCTGTGTTGTTGCCTTTATATCTCCTGTATCACAGCTCATATTCTAACCATCAGTGTCAATTTTTTGATATTATGTCACCAATTAAAAAATTCAGTAATTCCAAATCATATGTAGTATTTTTTCTAGCCCTTTGCTGCTAAAAAACCCCACACGGGGGACCATTCCCTTTTTTGACATGGGGAGTATCTTAGCCAGGCTTCACGGGCAACAGAAAAGGCCTACATGTATGGAATTTGCATCAAAAAATATTTTTACAAAAACAGTGTATTTTTACCCACTGGTGCCTCTTGTCTGTATGGGCCAGTTTATGCAAAAGGTAAACTTGAACTTTAAGGTGGCTATCTATGTAAGTACATACTGAATGATGCTCCAGTCACAAAATACAGTGCCCCCTAATAATGCTATAAGCCCATCTATGCAAAGACATGTGTGAACACGGGATCTCACCCAAAACACAGTGCAGGCTTCTACTGTGTCCATCAAGTCACTGGCTCACAGAAAGTACCATGTGGCTAAGAAAAGAGGGAGGAAGCTGGAGATCTTCATGCAGATAGCACTCGCCCTTACATGTTTCGCACACAAGCTTACCTAGAGGGCATGGCCAGTTTAAAATAGTATGGGCAAGCTGGCAAGAGAGAAAGTAGGTAAATATGGCAACTATGATTAGCAATGAAAGGCTATATTTAAGAAGTGGAGGGATAGTATTTAACTGTAGGTGACATGACCACTGCAGCCTCTAAATGTTTATCACAACATAACCAAGTTCACTAAATATATATGTTTGGGTGGCTACATGCAACCTCACCTGTGACAACAATGTACCATATGTGGAGCACAAAAATCTTTGTGCAAGAGAGAGCTGACTGTTCCCCTTGTCCCCTTGAGTGATGCACTCGTGTCTTTTCTTATGCTCACCATACTAATTACAAATATGCTTGTCATGGCTAGATTAACACAAAAATGTAGGACTGCATTACCTATTTTATATTTTTAGTCATAAATATTATCACCAAATAAGGAAAACTGCAATCAACAAAAAAATAAAGCTATTTGACATTTTATCCAAGTATCCCCAATGCATAAAATGTTTGAAAGTGATAAACCAAGCAGAATCCCAGGAAAAGCTATTTACATCTTTTATGATCACAAGACAAATATTAAGCACTGTTATCAGGATCAGTTGGAGATAAGATGATAAACCTATTTTGTGACCAAACATAAAATCTAAATGCAAGATATAAAATTCAAACAGGCTTATTTCACAATGTGCAGAATGTCAATGGTGGTGTTAAACTTATAACAGTGCACATTCCTCAATTTCTTTTTTATCTGATGTAACACCTACTTACTACTTCAAATAGTTTTCAGTCAAACTCTCAGGCACTTTTTACAGGCAGTTGACACTAGTGTGCCATTTCTCTAACTCATATTCATTTTGACTCCTTTACTCTTAATAAATGTAGATGAGCCGGAAAACAGGACATACATTTAATCTGTAAAGTTTTACTCTATAGAGATACATCAAACTTATTTATGAAAAAAAACTAAAGTAGGCTTTTTTAATGCACAAAGGTGTACATTAAAGCTTCGACAGGCCAGATACAGAACTAAAACGTGTTGTGTTATGTACTTTCATTAAATTGTTCCTGAGAATTGTTTTTCAAATGAGTTAATGAGGACCACAAGCACCATGTTCTAGTTCTCCCCTCAGAATCACAATTAAAATTAGTGCTGTGCTTTACATGGCACATTTGTTCCTGGTGCCTGAAGTTTAGCACTGTTTATTTTTGCCACTGAGCTTATTGCACTAACACAGAAAAAATCTGCAGCTCTCCAACCATAAAATAAAAAAACATGGTATTCCTACCCAAAGGACCTCCTATCTTAGTGGAGCGGGCAGCCATCTTAAATGGGTCTACAGGACAGTGATTGGTTGATGCAACAGAGCAAGGAGATTGAACTGGGCTGGTGGAGAAAGGGAGCTCAGTTGCGTCACCAGTCTGCAGAATGCAGTGAGAAATCCACTGTGGGGACCATGTCCTGCTGCAACTATTTTACTGTGCTGAGCATCTGGGAGAGAGTAGCACAAGTCTACACTGATAGGGGAAACAGTGGGGTGTGGCCAGAGTTTGCTAGAGCTATCTGATGCTGTGCTGCCCAGAAGAGGGCTGATCTGAGACTGCTGTGGCCATCATACTCTGTGCATCGCCACATGTGAGGGGATGGTCCTGGAAGCAAGCAGTTGTGTAAGAAAGACAGCTGCTGCCAATGGATGAACAGATCCCTGCCATAGCTGACCAATCTTGTGAGAACTCAGAGAAGCAAAGTGACTGAGATCCTTCTCCCTGGGAGGGTGCGATTAGGATTCCTGGTGAAACCAGACTATACTAGAGAGCACTCCCCCCACTTGTAAGGAAGGAAAAGAGGGACTTTCTCAACAGGACTGAATGAGAAAGATCAGCAACATCTATACCTTTCTAACTTGAACTGGACTTTTACTGAATCAGAGCATGTGTCTGTAAACCCAAGAGTGTGCCAAAGGACTGGTAAGAGACTAACATCATACAAGTTAATCTGTTGTCCGCTGGGCATTTTTGTTTTTTTCTTCAAGGGTCCCCACTTTGCCAAACATTTTTTTCCATCAGTTACTGGCCAGTGGGATACAACTGAGACTGTTATAGCAAGTTAGGATTGTGTTTTTTTATACTGTTTCTAGGTAAATACAATTCAGTTCTGTTAATTACTGTCAAAAAACTACAGGTGTTTATTCATATCTCTGTCTTATTGATTATTAATATACGCACACTTGCGAAACCTCCTTTTTAGGCTATGCTTGGCCTAATAAATTATCTCAAGGTGTGTCGGTAAATGCTGGATGAGCAAGGTGTGTTATCTTCAGGTGTGCAGAGAATTCACAAAACAATTTAGTGTTTCCTCTGGGGGGTAGTGCTACACAAGTCCCTTCTTTAGCAACTCCGCTTGTCCTGCTCTCCCCCACTCCAGCAGTCATCGCAGCCTTCTAATCTCTAATGTAAGCACACAACAGGAGCTTTGGGAGGAGGGAGTAGAGTGACAGAAGCTGCAAACATCTTGAATAACAGTGCTTCCTTCTGCTGTAAACTTTGAGGATGAATTTCTCCATAGTTACTGCAGCTGCAAAGGTCAGTGAGCACTTGTTTTGAAGCCTGTTTACTTTTAACTGCAAATACTTAAATGGTCACATATTCATTTTAAGCCTTAACAAAAAATAATTCTGATGCATACTCAAGTCACATTTTATATATATGTGGGGGTCCCACTAATATGAATCAGCCTAATCTTGATATGAATAATCTTCAATCTTTTTATTATTGTGCCCTGGCTAGTGTAAAAGGCTGCAACACCACTTCATGCTTCCAAAGAAGTGTAAAATAATTGTATAAGAGCTGCAGGGAGGAGAGCAAGAACACCTGTGGCACATTTCCACTTCCTGCCCTACTCTCTGCAGCAGCCATTTGTCAGGGAAAGATCTATTACATTACCTGGATAGCAGACAAGGAGGTAAGGGCAATGGACACGATTACATGATTATAGTCACTTGCATGCCAGTGGCATGATCAGAGTTTATCCCCAGTTCCTGGAAACCACAGCTTGAAAACAGATATCTTTATGAGAATATGCACCCACAGTTCTTCAAAGAGTCTTGCTCTGATTTTATGGAAAATATAATTATGTGCAGCTGCATAAAGTGTTTCACATGTCTACTCTCCATACCAGAGGCTAATTTTGCAAAAGTCAGTTAAAAAGAAACATGCCATTTGAGAAATAAATAGCAAAAGACAGCCAGGCAAGTAGTATTGCAAAAAAGAAGGTCACCAATGGTGAACTTAAGGAGACGTATAAATTATTATTTCTTGTTACGTACATTATTAAAGCCCAATTAAACCCTCCTAAATGTATCACTGCAATTCAGTGATGCTAAAACACTAAGGTTGGGCTTACATATATGTGAATTGGATGCGGGTTTCCCGGCATCCAATTTGCATGACAGGCGAGTGTGACTGGCTCTCAATGGAGCCTGTTCACACAGATCTAGGGAGGTCGCATTCCAGGTTGCAGATGGGTTCTGTGCGTCTTTGGGTTTAGTTCAGGTGTGAATTAAGGCAAAAATTTGGACCTGAATCATACCTGAACTGGTGAACAGGGACGCACTGGACCCCATGCTGTGAACCGCAGCCACATATATGTGAACCCGGCCTAATGAACACACCTCTTTTTTACATTTTTTTTTAATCTGCTAAGTGCTGCAGCAAGGTTTAGAAAAACCCTGTGGCGGCATCACTAGGATATTTGGACAGTTGCACACAAGGAGCAATCCAGCTCCCCTCCCAAATGGTGCTCAAATGCATAGCAGTGCTCAGTGAACACGAGTGATATTGATTAGAGACTAAAAAATTGGATATTATATTGTGTTTGTGTGACATAAAAAATTCAACAGTCACAGTTTTATTCTACAGGATCTCTGAATTCAGAAAATGTATAATGTTTTGGTGTTTCAAGTGCGTTTTGATGGTAAAAATGTGTAGCTTGTGCTCGCAAAATGAAAAAATGACCATGGTAGGTGGAGGGTTAATGCCCCGTACACACGGTCGGATTTTCCGATGGACATTGTCCGATCGGAGCGTTTTGTCGGAAATTCCGACCGTGTGTGGGCTCCATCGGACATTTTCCATCGGATTTTCCGACATACAAAGTTGGACAGCAGGAGATAAAATTTTCCGACAACAAAATCCGATCGCGTCAATTCCGACCGTGTGTGGCCTGTTCCGACGCACAAAGTGCCACGCATGCTCAGAAGAAATTCCGACACGGGACAGCTCGTTCTGGTAAACTTAGCGTTCGTAATGGATACAGCACTTTCGTCACGCTGCAATGTTCAAAATGGTTTAATACAGCGCACTCTCTTCTTCTTTATAATGTGACAAGAATTAAGTCGTTTTGCTGCTCATATTCACACACACTTCTCAAACTTCTTTTGTTACTATTTATCGGGATTCCCTCAATATATTTTGATTTCTCACATCTGACAACATATATTTTTTTTTTTTTTTTACTTTAATGTAGAATCTTTTTTTGTGTTTCTCTTTTTTAATTTTTTTTTTTGGTGATTTTGATTTGTACTCCCGAAAATGTTTGTGTGTTTTTTGTGACAAGTTCCCACAACACCATTGATATGTTGTTCTATTTAATCTGTAGGAGATTGTTTGGTGTTGTTGTCCCTTGTTAATTTCACATTTTATGTTTTTAGAAATGTACCTGAATCCTCACCAACAAACTGTCCTTTTTGGATGAAAACACACACAGGAGAGTAGAATTTACCTAAAAATATTTTATTAAGGGGTTACAACTATAAACAAAGAGGGAGGCAACGCTGTAGAAACTGCAGAAGTGGGCGAAGCCTTGGACCCCCAGGGCACACATCAATTATTTAAAAGCAAAATTGGTGGCCTGAAGAGTCCATATCTAAGGGAGGGCAGTGTGGTCCAGAAGTCCCAGAGATCCGGAAAGCAGCAGATGATATCTGTGTTCCCAGGCTGTGGTCATACGAGAGACTGCATCTTCTGTCAGACCAGACTGAACCCAGGGTCATCACTCTTTGGTCTTCCTTCCACACCTCCTTCCAGCCTTTGGCTGTGGTGGTGGAGTTGTGGCAGCAGGAGGAGGAGGAGGATCGTCGATCTCAATGACATCCGTCTTAGGTGTCAGTTCCCCACTCAACCCCTTACGTAGGACTTTATAAATCAGGTCCTCAGAGATCTTGCGTTGGCCCTCCTGCATGCCCTGCAATTTGGTGGCAGCCATGCAGGCAAAGGCCTCTTCAGGACTGGGGAAGGCTCTGAGGGACGCAGAAGCCTCCTGGATCAGCCTGTATGCTGAATCCTGCACAGGACTGGGAGTGGCCTTCCTGGCCCTTTTGTATGGCAGGTGGAGGGGAGGAACCTGAGACTCAGTCAGGCTGCGACTTGTCCCAGGCTTCTCTTGGCTGACACTAATCCCCGCCTCCTCCTGGCTGCCACTAATCCCCGCCTCCTCCTGGCTGACACTAATCCCCGCCTCCTCCTGACTGCCACATTCCACAGCCTCCTCCTGGCTGAGGTCTTCCTGTGTATGAAAAAGGGACATAGTTTTAGTTTTTTTTACATCAATCACACACAATTTTCACCTCCTGACTGCTGCAAATTCAATGTTAACAAATATAACAGACTATCCTTCTGAGCCCAGCATTTTGCATTCTTGTCCCAATTTTGGGTGTCCACTACTGTCTATTGATATGTAAAACACTTTTTTTAATCAGCAATTAATGATCAATAATAACATCTAGTAAACATCATTTATTTATTGCCCAGAAATCTGTAGAAGAATGCTATACCTGACTCCAGCTGGGCTCCTCCACTTCTTCCTGGCTGGAAGGCCCAGGTTGGACATCGGAAGCCTCAGCTGGGGTGGAAGGAAGCGTGGAAGGAAGAGTGGAGAGGGATTCCCTGACTTCAGTGTGGTCTGACAGAAATCGCAGTCTCTCATAGTACCACAGCCTGGGGACATAAACGTCATCTGCTGCAGCTCCGGACCTCTGGGAATCCGTGACCTTCTTGCGCTCCCTCAGATATGTGCTCCTCAGGCCACCAATTTTAGCTTTTAAATAGGGGATGGTTGCTGTGGGGACCACCGGCTTCACCAACTCCAGCAGTTTCTCCAGTGCTGCCTGCCTTTTCTGTTTGTGATTATAGTGGGGGTGTCTCACTTGCCACAGACAGGGCAGCTCCCTGTACTTGTCAATGAACAGGGGCAGGAAATTGTGGTCGTTGAACCCATCCATTTTCTCTGCAAGACACAACACAAGACAAACCCTAATGTCAGGCCAAACTCCCCTAATCTTGTTACAATATAGGCTTCAATTTCGAAGCAGTATAGGCCCAAGTTTAGATCCTACCTTCGTTAGCACGATCGGCGTCTCCGATGCTCCTTCCTCCGCTCACAGATCGTACGTAAGATGCGCGCCTTACGATTTATACACACTGCGCATGCGTATAACTCCGCCCGCCCCTGACGTTCTTTCTATTCTATTCCCCGCCCCTTTTCGTTCGGCGCAGTGGAGGAAGAGCACATGGCGGATAGACAGCAGGATCGTGCTAATTACAGCAACGAGGAGGAGGAGGAGGAGGAAAGGCCGGAGCCTGAAACGTCCCAATCCAGAAGGAGATTAAAGGACTCAAATATGTCCTTTGGGGAGATGTTGGAGATGGTGGACATCCTGAAGAAGGCCGACTATGATGGAAAGTATGGGCCTTACCCCAACCACAATGTCCGAAAGGCCAAGATCATGGCGAAAGTGGTCAGGAGTCTGCACCGGAAATTCGGGGTACGACGATCGAAAGATCAGCTCAGGAAGCGGTGGTCAGACCTGAAATTACGAGAACATGAGCAGTACAGAAAGATCCGGAGAGTGCTGCAAAAAAGTAAGTAGTTGTGCTGTGTTCCTATTCTCGTGTTTATTACGTTCGTGCTGCTCCATGTGCTTTTAGGAACTGTTGTACAATTTAAAATGACAACTTTCATGTTCATGGGCACATTATTCGTTCGGATCACACATTTTTATTTCGGACGATAAAATACCATTGTTTAGGCCATATGCATTTGGCCACCATTTTGACGCCCTATACTTGTCTTCAAAGAACTGGGTTGTGTAGATGGCTTTGTTACTAGAATGAAATGCAAACTAGATTGTGTGTAAGGAGAGGACACTCAGCAGCTGTTTTCACATCTGGACACTGGAGCACTAGTGTGGGACCCCAGAACACCCTTTTTATTAGGGGGGCCACACAGGTGCTCCAGTGTATACTATAGGGGGGGATACATCGGTGAAGCTTGTACCAAACAGGTAAAGTATTGCAGGTTGACAAAGGACACTAAAAAAGCTACATCTTGGAACTCGGCTAAAATAGATAATTGTACCCCACTTCCAAGCAATGTTTCATCTTTATAGTTCTGCCATCAAATATCTGTGTGCTAATTATACCATTTTTGTTTTACATAGGGGAGAAAAGACTCGGAGGACACCCCTCATCCGAGGAGACCAGAGCCCCCCCCCCTCTGGAAGAAGGGGAAATCCACCCAACACAAGAAGAGCAGGAGGAAGAAGACGTGGTGGAACTAGTCACCACAACAGGTGAGTGTCTGCAACCACAGGCTTCGATAAGAGATGGATGGCGGCATTTTTTTTAGACCTAATTTATTTTGGGTTTCCTCTCTTTTTAGGTGATCGTGAGGTTGTGGATGAAGATCCTTTCACATCAGAAAGTGCCCAGATCGTGATCGGGGAGATCATGGGGTATAATTTACAATTGGAAATCATCAAGCAAAACATCAATGATGTTATTCCAAAATATAAAAACATCATTGATGTTTTGGGGCGAGTTTAAAGCCCCTCCAAATCACTTTCTTCTTTTGTGTGCTACAATGTGCAAAATGTTTTTGAGATTTTTCCCAAAGCCAAATTTGGAGGATGCACACAGTGTGTCAACATGTGCTATCTGCCATCACGGGAGATCAATGGACGCGTTTTGGGGGTGCAACCCCTTCCTCAATAATAAAGTAGCGGTGAGGAAGGGCTTTCTCCCCCAAAACACGTCCCTTGATCCCCCGTGATGGCAGATAGCACATGTTGACATTGTGAAATTTGTGTGCATCTTCCAAATTTGGCTTTTCCTGGGGTGATTCCCCCCATCTGAACGCAATATCAAACACAGTTCCTAAATACTCATGTCTGATATTGCCTTCAAGTTCTACCAAATGTGAACTTTGTAAGATCAAGATTTGTGTCTTTGTGGGTTTTACACAGGCCTGTTTTCTATAAAATGCACATTTTGATTTTGGATAATGACACCACAAAAATTGTTCTACAACAAACATGTCGGTTTGTCAGAAAAACCTTTGGTAAATGCACATGTGATTGTGCAGGTATTAAAAAGATTGCTCATCAAGAATGTGTGGATTATTGTCTCAACGCTACAACACTTTTGGGGTGATGTATTTGTTGTTTTATGAGAAAATGGGGGTAATTTCCTAAGGGCAAATCCTCTTTGCACTACAAGTGCAGTTTCAGTGCAGTTGCAAGTGCACTTGTAGTGAAAAGTGTCTTTGCATTTAGTAAATAACAGCCAACAGTGCTTTGTATAAGGTTACACAATCACGACATTTTCTGGACTCCACACATTTCTGTCAGGGTCAGCTAAAACAAACACAAGCAGTAAATGTCCACAAAGAAGAGCCTGGGGGGAGATGCCTGTCGAGAACTTGAGGTCCTGCAGGCTTCTCCCTGTGGCCAAATACCGCAGGGTAGCGACCAACCTCTGGTCCGCAGTGATGGCTTGCCTCATGCAGGTATCCTGCCTGCTGATATAGGGGGTCAGCGAAGCCAACAAACGGTGAAATACGGGGTCCGTCATCCTGAGAAAGTTCCTGAAATCATCAGGATTATTCTCACGGATCTCACGGAGCAAAGGCATATGAGAGAACTGGTCACGCTGAAGCAACCAATTCTTGGTCCATGAACTCCTCCTCACCCTGTTTATGGACTGGACTTGTGTCAAGGTCAGGACCCCAACACCAAGCCCCCGCACAGCACGAACTCTACGAGGAGTAAGCATACGAAACATGGCTATAAAACGTTCGGCTGCTCAGAACGAAGTAACAGAACGCACTGAAGAACAGCAAGGCCTGTAAAGAGCGACCTGAAAAACAGCAACGAGCGGGCAAGATCGCACAGAAAACTCAGATACGAACTGACTGCACGCACTGAAGAGCAGATACAAACCCACAAGCACAAACTGAACGGCAGAAAACGATCTGAAAGCCACGAGTCTGAAAAAGCGCGAATCGTCTCTCACCAAACTTTTACTAACACGAGATTAGATAAAGGAGCCCAAAGGGTGCCGCGCTTGGTTCTGAACCGGCCTCTTCTAGTCTCGTCGTACGTGGTGTACGTCACCGCGTTGTTGGCGATCGGAAATTCCGACAACTTTGTGCGACCGTGTGTAGGCAAAAACAAGTTTGAGCCAACATCCGTCAGAAAAAATCCTAGGATTTTGTTGTCGGAATGTCCGAACAAAGTCCGACCGTGTGTACGGGGCATAAGTCATTTTCTACTCCAAAGCAGTTCAGTGGAGCATGTCTTACTACAGGAGAGCTGGTGTGTGAGTGCCATGGTCTAACCCCCCTATGTGCTGGCAGAACAGGGTTTTTTAACCTTTGCTTCAGCACTTTGCTGATAAAAAAAAAAAATAGGTAAAAAGTAGTATGTTTATTCCTGTATATGCTCCCTGACTGCATAGCAGGTATAAAAAAAAAAAATGGGGGTTGAGTTGGGCTTTAAATAATACTTATGTGAATTTTTATTTTTTTGGGTTACTAATTTATATAGCACCAATATGCTGTATATGTACACCATAAAGGAAATGCATGCATTCAAAGCAGTCTGCAGTTTAATGTTTGTAGAACCGTCATACAAATACACATACTTTTACATTAGAACAGGGCAGAGAAATAGAATACATTCTAGGTACATGCTGATTCGCTGCCAATTAGACCTAATCTGGCAGATGATTGCCCCGTGTCTGTCACTGTATGACACCTGATAGACAGATGTTCAGTTAATAACAAATCACATTGACTTCTGTGTTGTAAAAGAATCAGAATTCAGACCATAAATCAAAATGTCTGAACTGACAACAGATAAATAAATTGACTTGTTCAAGGTTTTAACAGCGCTTTCAGTATGCACGACTTATTAGAAAATATCCTCAACCAACTGTCTAAGAAATGTATTTATTCAGAAACGAACAATAGTCCTGAGGCCAAATTAACACATATGAATGAATACATGTAGGGTTTTGGCAGCAAACCTAAAGCAAATGTGTTATTTGAAAAATAAAATGAATAAAAATGCTATTGCCTATCAGTCTGACCGCTAAACATAACTGCCAAATACTAACACTGGCCAACAGGTATGCTGGTTCTCTTATTCAATTACTGTCAAAATTTCAGATACAGCAACAAAATCTTTGTCAACTATTTTGTTTATAATTGAGCGGCAAGAGTGATCATACACAAGAAAATGTAAAATTGAATTATAAAATATACAGCCTGCACAATGAAATTCAAAGTCACAAAGTTCAACTAAGAATTATGTGACTTGCTGGGATGCCTAAATCCTTTCTTTACCTGAACATCATAACACTGCTTTTCCATGGTGTCTTACATTGCTATATACCACATTCCATGCTGTTCATCCAACAGATAGGAGATGCATCCCTTATCTATATGTTTTCTAACCTTGTGTTTAACCTACTTGAGTGTACAGCTGCATAGATTCATATTGGTCTGTTCACTCAAGTGTCCTTGTAACTTTTAATTTAACTCAAAAGCCTATAAAAAAGTTCACACAAGTACACTACAATGTATGCAAGGGCAAAGTTCTTGTTTCTGCTTGTATTCTGAAACCTTACCCTGCCACAAACTTTTTGGAGCATTTGTATCCAGCTCGTCCTGCCATAACAAAGCAGGTATAGAATAAATGTCATTTGGAACACAAGGGCCACAGAGAATTTGTGATGAACTTGATCAGAATTTCAAGAAGGTATATGCACTCCCATCACCAGCAGCACCTCACAAATATGACCTATCAACCAGCCTACATGGACTAGGTAGATGAACCATTATACAAGTGTATAAGTTCTGGCTGCCATAACCACATTGTTAAAGGGCTTGTAAAGTCTCTCTTTTTTTAAAAATAACAAACATGTCATACTTACCTCCTCTGTGCAAGGGTTTTGCACAGAGTGGCCCTAATCCTCCTCTTCTGGGGTCCCTCCGCAGCTCCTGGCTCCTCCTCTTCTCGAGTGCGACGAAGAAGCGCTTTCCATGGGGCACTCGTATGAGCGTGCTCCCGAGTCCTGCTTCTGCGTCCATTGAAACAGACAGCAGGACCTAGGCCTCCCCTTGGCTCCCGTGTCATTGGATTTGATTGACAGCAGCGGGAGCCAATGGCCCCTACTGCTATCTATTAAATGAGAACCCAAGACACCGGCTGGAGCTGGTGTTCTCTTCCCCGTCATTGAAAAGACCGGGTTCAGGCAAGTTAAAGGGGGGGCTTTTGGAGGCAGCTGCAACACAGGAAGTGGGGTTAACCCCTAAACAAAACAAATGTGGTGGCTGCATCAGTTTTCCTTTCTTAGCCTTTTTTCTCTCCGTTTTCACCTGGTGTTCTGGCAAGTAACACATCTCCTGTATTATACAAACACCACTCTGAATGAATGAGCACAGGGGCAGCTTTGGACAGCAGCATTGTCAGTTTGGAGGGAAAGGAGTGTTGTGCCGTGTACACACAGTCGGACTTTTCAGCTACAAAAGTCCGACAGCCTGTCTGACAGACTTTCGGCAGACTTTCGACAGACTTTCTAACGACTGGACTTGCCTACACACGATCACACCAAAGTCCGACGGATTCGTACGTGATGACGTACACCGAACTAAAATAAGGGAGATGGTAGCCAATAGCTGCCCTAACGTTGGTTTTTGTCCGTCGGACTAGCATACAGAAGAGCGGATTTCTAGGTCCGGCGGAGTTACGACGTAAAGATTTGAAGCATGTTCCAAATCTAAAGTCAGTCAGATTTGCGACTGGAAAGATCGCTGAAGCCCACACACGATCGGATTGTTCGCCGGATTTGGTCCGTCGGCATCCATCAGACCAGTCCGGTCGAAAAGTCCGACCGTGTGTACGCCCCATTAGAAGTATTAGCAGATTTACTGTTACAGGACCCACAGATTTTTCCTCTTGGGATAAAGGTTTTGCACAAATAAGTAAAAGCTTATCATTGTAAGCACCAATACTAGTTTTAAATGGTCTGTCTGATAAATTCTGCTAAGTAGCTTGTTCTTTTAAAAAAACAACATACTTACTGGTTGGGTCACCAGATGAAAATAGAAGAAAGGAAGCTTAAAAAAAGAATGTATGCAGCCATCACATGTAGGAAATGGTAAGCTGCAATATAATAAATGTTTGCTTTTGGGTTTAATACCGCTTTAACCACTTCCCGCCCAGCCTATTTTAAAATGAGGGCAGGCAGATGTTCCTTTATCCTTTATCCCATATGAACACCATATGACTTCCTCCCAGTAGCTCCTGCCCCAAGAAGCGGAGCGATTTGCAAACCACGGTGTCTGCCAGACACAGCAGAACTGAGTGATTGGTACCCCCTGTGTCCCAATCACAGCGATCACATGTTCACCAAGTCAGCAATTGTCATGAATGGCAGCCATTTATGCTTCATTATTTACTATTGTGATCTCTGAATGGTCACAGTGATCACTTGGTTTACAGGACCAATCATAGCAGCCATCTACCATGTGATAGCTGTAGCCAATCACAGCATCACGATAATAAAAAAGTGTAAAACAAAAGTCCTGAATGAAAGCCATTCACGGCAGTTAAAATGATTGCTGTTACAGTGATCATCACTGTAACATGCAATCACAGTGTAGATAAAAATAATCCTGATCACCTTCCCAGAGTAGAACAGTGTCAGTGACATTGCACTACTCTGATGACAGTATTTAAATATATACAGTGCCTTGAAAAAGTATTCATACCCCTCCACATTTTGCCATGTTAGAACCAAAAACGTAAATGTATTTTATTGGGATTTTATGTGATAGACCAACACAAAGTGGCACATAAATTGTGAAGTGGAAGGAAAATGATAAATGGTTTTCAACATTTTTTTTACAAATAAATATCTGAAAAGTGTGGCGTGCATTTGGCGTGCAATTACAGCTGCAAGTCTTTTTTGGGGATGTCTCTACCAGCTTTACACATCTAGAGTGACATTTTTGCCCATTCTTATTTGCAAAATAGCTCAAGCTCTGTCATATTGGATAGAGAGCGTCTAAACAGCAATTTTCAAGTCTTGCCACAGTTTCTCAATTGAAATTAGGTCTGGACTTTGACTGGGCCATTCTAACACATAAATATGCTTTGATCTAAACCATTCCATTGCAGCTCTGGCTGTATGTTTAGGATCATTGTCCTGCTGGAAGGTGAACCTCCGCCCCAGTCTTGTCTTTTGCAGACTAACAAGTTTTAGAGATTGTCCTGTTTTTGGCTCCGTCCATCTTCCCATCAACTCTGACCAGCTTCCCTGACCCTGCTAAAGAAAAGCATCCCCACAACATGATGCTGCCACCACCATGTTTCACGGTGGGGATGGTGTGTTCAGGGTGATGCGCAGTGTTACTTTTCCGTCACACATAGGGTTTTGCTTTTAGGCCAAAGAGTTCAATTTTGGTCTCATCTGACCAGAGCACCTTCTTCCACATTTCTTCTCGTGAACTGCAAAATGGGACTTTTTATTGATTTCTTTCAACAATGGCTTTCTTCTTGTCACTCTTCCATAAAGGCCAGATTTGTGGAGTGCACGACTAATAGTTGTCCTGTGGACAGATTCTCCCACCTGAGCTGTGGAGCTCCGCAGCTCCTCCAGAGTTACAATGGGCCTTTTGGCTGCTTCTCTGATTAATGCTCTCCTTGCCTGGCCAATCAGTTTAGGTGGACGGCCATGTCTTGGTAGGTTTGCAGTTGTGCCATATTCTTTCCATTTTCCGATGATGGATTGAACAATGCTCCATGAGATGTTCAAAGCTTGGGATATTTTTTTTTATAATCTAACCCTGCTTTAAACTTCTCCACAACTTTATCCCTGACCTGCCTGGTGTGATTCTTGGCCTTCACGATGCTGTTTGTTCACTAAGGTTCTCTAACAAACCTCTGAGGGCTTCACAGAACAGCTGTACTTATACTAAGATTAAATTACACACAGGTGGGCTCTATGTACAAATTAGGTGACTTCTGAAGGCAATTAGTTCCACTAGATTTTAGCTAGGGGTATCAGAGTAAAAGGGGGCTGAATATAAATGCATGCCACACTTTTCACATATTTATTTGTAAAAAATATTGAAAACCATTTATCGTTTCCCTTCCACTTCACAATTATGTGCCACTTTGTGTTGGTCTATCACATAAAATCCCAATAAAATACATTTACGTTTTTGGTTCTAACATGACAAAATGTGGAAAATTAAGGGGTATGAATACTTTTTCAAGGCACTGTATATACAGTCAGGGCCAAACATATTGTACCCCTACATTTCTGTCAGATAATGCACTACTACACCTAGGAAATTGTTGTAATTACAAATGTTTGGGCATTCTCATGTGCCTTTCTATTGTTTGTAATATGGCACAACAAGTGGAGAAACAAAAAGCCAACCGGACACATGCCACACATTGAATGACCAGGTTTTTCAATCACATTGACACATTGAATGACCAGGTCATACTGCTGTTCACAAGTAGCTGCACACAGAGCAGTTAGCTGTAGCTAAGGACTGATGTCAGAGCATGGACACAGTCAGCTGAAGTACTAGCAGATTTAAAATACACTAACAAATCAAAGTCAAACTCCAGCTCACTTTTTTTAAGCAGTTACAGCAAACAGATTTTTCCATTTGGAAAAAAGGTTTTACATAAATAAGCTCATTGTAAGCACTCCTACTAGTGTTAAATGGATAAATATATGAAGAAATATTATTTATTTGCAAAATTTTATAACAGAAACTAAGAAAAATTTGTTTTGTTTTTCATAATTGTCTGAATTTTTTTGTTTATGTAGCAAAAAATTAACTTAAAAAAACCCAGTACTGATTAACCACCACCAAAAGAAAGCTCTGTCTGTCTCCAAAAAAAGATCTAACTTTCATTTGGGTACAGGGTTGCAAGGACTGAGTAATTGTCATTCAAAGTGTGACTGCAGTGAAAACTGGGCAGGAATGGGTGAAAGTGTCTGGTATTGAGGTGGTTAAAGCATACCTTCAGTCATTTTTTCAACTTTCCATCTATTAAATCTTCTGCCCTTGTTGTTTTAACTTTGGATAGTAAAACATTTTTTTTTTTGTGGCAGTAAATATCTTATACAGCCCATGTCCTGTTTCTTGTCTGGTCATTAGCCTAGGCTTATGACATCATGTGCAGCTCTCTCTCTCTCACACTCTCGTGAGAGTTTGCCAGGAAGGGAGGGGGGGGTGAGTCATAAGAGGGCCAATGAAAGCTGCAGAGCTGGAGGTGTGCCTCTGTTTCTGTGTAAATCCAGGAAGTGAAAAGGCAGCAGCTTCAGCTGCCCACAGTTAAAATGGCTGCAGCCAGACTTAGTGGAGGGAGATTTCTGTAGCATATTTGGCAAGTACAGAATCACAGTATATATAAAATATGCAAAGTGGTTGGAGAAAAGCTTCAGAGCTTTATGGAAAATATATTTTTATTACAAATTATGTGAGCAGACTGCAGTTCCTCTTTAAGGATTACGGAAGAGGTTAAAGTGGTTGCTTGACTGTTAAGCCAAAATGTACAACTTGCATGAGAGGATGACCAGGACTGAACTCCAGACTACCACCTTTTACCCATGCACACTCTGTGTCCTTTAAATCACTAATTTCACAGTGACAGCATCTCATCCTGTCACATATCCTCCCCCCTTGTTTTGACCCAGTAGGGGGCGGAACACACCAGCCTGAATTCATGATTGGGGCACCTCTGCGGCAGCTATCAACTGCGTAGGCCCAATATTTTTTTTGGGGGGGGGGGTGTTTCCAGGCACACCCTAGCCAGAACCTCAACGGGGTCCTACAATTTTGTATCCACAGCCTTCTCCCTCTGTCCTCGGGGTTCCTGAGCTCCCATTTCTTTTCTGGTGGTCCCTTGCTTTTCAACACACTTTTTGTGTTCTGTAGGGAACCGGCTCCTGACACTATGCCTGATGAGGAGCCACTTGTTCCTTCACTGGTACCCGTTTTCCCCATCACAGTAGGTCTCTTAGGCTTAAAAACTCCTTTGCCGTTACCCTTGACCACCAAATCCCCAGAGCTCAACATCTGTTTATCACGCTCATTTACCAAGAAATTATTAATTTTCATATCAAGGCCATTATGTACATTAACGGCTTCCCGCCCGCCGTACGCCAAATGACGTCCTCGGCTTTGAGTGGGGATATCTGAGTGATGCCTGTAGCTACAAACATCATCCAGATATCGTCTATTAGAGCCGGCGAATCTGCGCACCATTAGAACGATCATATCGGCTGTTCCGCTGCTCGATCATTCTTAAGGGAGGCGTGAGGGGACGTCCTCCCCCCTCCCGCAGCCCTCCGGTGCTTGTACCGACTCACCACTACGATCGGTGAGTAGGACACAGGATCTGCCAGCCCCGGATGTTTAGCATAGAGATTTCCGGCGGACCGGATGGTCGCCGAAGTCTCTATGATCGTTCGGAGGCCGGGCGTGATGTTATGACGTCACGCCCGGCCTCTGTATTCAAAAAAACGGCGCCACTTCGGCTGGGAAGCGGTGATCTTTTTTTTTTTTTTTTTTAAATTATTTCAGGCTTCTAAGCCTAGAGGTGAGATGTGGGGTCTTACTGACCCCACATCTCACTGTAAAGAGCACCTGTCATGCTTATTCCTATTACAAGGGATATTTACATTCCTTGTAATAGAAATAAAAGTGATCAAAAAAATGTTTGGGGGAAAAACAGTATCAAGCTAAAATAAATAAAGTAAAATTAACTATAAAAAAAAAAAATTAAAGCGTCCCTGTGAGCTCGCACGCAGAAGCAAATGCATACGTAAGTCCCACCCACATATGAAAACGGTGTTCAAACCACACATGTGAGGTATCGCCGTGAACGTTAGAGCGAGAGCAATAATTTTGGTCCTAGACCTCCTCTGTAATTCAAAACATGTAACCAGTAAACATTTTTAAAGCGTCGCCTAAGGGGATTTTAAAGTAGCGAAGTTTGGCGCCATTCCATGAGCGTGTGCAATTTTGAAGACATGTTGGGTATCTATTTACTCGGCGTAACTTCATCTTTCACATTATGCAAAAACATTGGGCTAACTTTACTGTTTTGTTTTTTTTTTTAAAGTGCAAAACTGTTTTTTTTGCCAAAAAAACGCATTTGAAAAATTGCAGCGCAAATACCGTGCTAGATAAAAAGTTGCAATGACTGCCATTGTATTCTCTAGGGTCTTTTCTAAAAAACATAAATAATGTTTGGGGGTTCTATGTAATTTTCTAGCCAAAAAATTATGATTTTTACATGTAGAAGAGAAATGTCAGAATTGGCCTGGTAGGCAAGTGGTTAACAGTCAGTAATAAATCACCATTTCTATCATTACCAATACCATCAGTTCTTTCTTTCTCAGGGTTTGTTAGGGCCAGGCCCAAGGAGGGACAACACACAGGTGAGCATTGCTAAAGAGAGAGCCCACCTGGCTCTCGCTTTAGCAATACCTCTGCTCTATATGCTGGTCACACAGATCACAGGATTCTTTAGTGTGGACGGCTTTACTCTAGCGCCCACAGCTCCGCTCTGGCCTTAGTCCTCAGGCCGTTTACTGCCTCTTGCAGACACACACATGCTCTGGCTGCCACCTGCAGCCTCTTATTCCTCGAGACCTCCTGTCTCTCTTGGGTGGAGATGTCTCCAACTGGGAGCCATGAGGTATTCCCATACCTTTTATTATAAGGAGTGTGCTCAGCTGAGCACACACCATACTGGTCATCTACAAAACCTGGAAACAGGGTTGAAGATTCTGTCCCACCCAAGACACTATGGAAACTCCCAACTACAGAGCCCCATTCAGGTATACCAAAATCTGGAGAAAGCTGCAAAAGCAGTTTTCTCCACTCCACAGCTACACTCTGTAGTCCTGCACTGAGCCAATGTGCACACTCTGTGTCCTTTAAATCACCAATTTCACAGTGACAGCGTTTTGTCCTGTCACACCATAGATGTCCAAATATCAGAGCAGAAAGGGAGGCAGGCAAAAATATATGATGCCCGCTGAGGAGCTTACAATTGATTTTATCCACACTTAAAAAGAAAAGAACATTTAAAGTTTATCTAAGCCATTTTCAGTAGGAAAAGGTTAGAACTTCTCTCAGGTTTCAATTGCTGTCCATGTCTTCAAAGAAATGTACCTCCTCTATCTGTCTGAGTGACCATGGTGGCCAACACTGAAAGGGAGGGAAGATCCAAAGGTTTGAGTTATCACTGGAACAGGAATAGTGGGAACTATTCCAATGACAACAGTCTAATGCCGTGTACACACGAGCGGACTTTACGGCAGACTTGGTCCAGCGGACCGGACTCCGTCGGATAATTGGATCGTGTGTGGGCTCCAGCTGACTTTTTTTCCTCAAAAGTTCGACGGACCTAGAAATGAATCATGTTTCAAATCTTTCCGACGGACTCGAGTCCGGTCGAAAAGTCCGCTCGTCTGTATGCTAGTCTGACGGACAAAAAATGACGCTAGGGCAGCTATTGGCTACTGGCTGTCTACCTCTTTATTTTAGTCCGGTCGTACGTCATCACGTACGAATCCATCGGACTTTGGTTGATCGTGTTTAGGCAAGTCCGTTCATTCGAAAGTCCGTCGTAAAGTCCGTTGAAAAGTCCACCGGACCAAGTCCATCGAAAAGTCCGCCCATGTGTACACGGCATAAGAGGGATTTTGTCTTACATTGGAGACATTTTCACTCACTTTCTGTTGTTTTTTGAGAAAGAAAGTTAAAGAGCAATGGGACTAAATAAAAAAAACCTTGTAAGGGGTTTAATCCTTTTTCTGCCTCCAACCTTACTATTATGTCAGCACAGCACCGGCATGTAAACAAACCCATGGCTGCTATACCTTTTTTCTACCTGTCAATAGGGAAGAATGGAGCTGCCATTGCTGTCCTTCTAAAGTAAATGTTAGTTGCCTACCTGTGTCTGATGTAAGTACTTTTGAATCACAGACCCAGAACAAGCATGCTCTAAATGGCTCTCAAAAAAGTGCCTGTCTTATATCTATATGTATCTACAGTGCCTTGAAAAAGTATTCATACCCCTTGAAATTTTCCACATTTTGTCATGTTACAACATGAATGTATTTTATTGGGATTTTATGTGATAGACCAATACAAAGTGGCAAATAATTGTGAAGTGGAAGGAAAAAGATAAATGGTTTTCAACATGTTTTACAAATAAATATCTGAAAAGTGTGGCTTGCATTTGTATTCAGCCCCGCTGAATCAATACCTTATAGAACCACCCTTTGCTGCAAATACAGCTGCAAGTCTTTTTTGGGGATGTCTCTACCAGCTTTGCACATCTACAGAGTGACTTTTTTGCCCATTCTGATTTGCAAAATAGCTCAAGCTCTGTCAGACTGGATGGAAAGCGTCTGTGAACAGCAATTTTCAAGTCTTGCCACAGATTCTCAATTGGATTTAGGTCTGGACTTTGACTGGGCCATGCTAACACATAAATATGCTTTGATCTAAACCATTCCATTGTAACTCTGGATGTATGTTTAGGATCATTGTCCTGCTGGAAGGTGAACCTCCACCCCAGTTTCAAGTCTTTTGCAGACTCTAACAGGTTTTCTTCTAGGATTGCCCTGTATTTGGCTCCATCCATCTTCCTATCAACTCTGACCAGCTTCCCTGACCCTGCTGAAGAAAAGCATCCCCACAACATGATGCTGCCACCACCATGTTTCACGGTGGGGATAGTATGTTCAGGGTGATGTGCAGTGTTAGTTTTCCGTCACACATAGCGTTTTGCTTTTAGGTCAAAGTTCAATTTTGTTCTCATCTGACCAGAGCACCTTCTTCAACATGTTTGCTGTGTCCCCCACATGGCTTCTCGTGAACTGCAAACAGACTTTTTATGGCTTTCCTTCAACAATGGCTTTCTTCTTGCCACTCTTCCATAAAGGCCAGATTTGTGGAGTGCACGACTAATAGTTGTCCTGTGGACAGATTCTCCCGCCTGAGCTGGGGATCTCTGCAGCTCCTCCAGCATTACCATGGCCCATTTGGCTGCTTCTCTGGCTAATGCTCTCCTGGCCCGGCCTGTCAGTTTAGGTGGACGGCCATATCTTGGTAGGTTTGCAGTTGTGCCATACTCCATTTTCCATTAATGGATTGAACAGTGCTCCGTGAGATGTTCAAAGCTTGGAATATTTTTTTCTATAACCTAACCGTGTTTAAACTTCTCCACAACTTCATCCCTGACCTGCCTGTTCACTAAGGTTCTCTAACAAACCTCTGAGGGCTCCACAGAACAGCTGTACTTATAATGAGGTTAAATTACACGCGGGTGGACTATGTACAAATTAGTTGACATCTGAAGGCAATTCCACTAGATTTTAATTAGGGGTATCAGAATAGCAGCAAGGATGGGAAGTGTCATCATAATGGGGGATTTTAATTATCTAGACATAGACTGGGCGGAGGGAACCACCCATTCGTCTGAGGTTCGCCAGTTTCTAAATGTCTTGCAGGACAATTTCACGGGTCAGATGGTAGATGCACCAACTAGAAATAAAGCCTTACTAGATCTACTGATTACCAACACTACAGACCTGATCACAGATGTGGAAATACGGGGCAATTTAGGAGACAGCGATCACAGGTCAACTGGCTTCAGTATAAATCACAAATAGGAAACCTAAGGGGAATACAAGGACACTGAATTTCAAAAGAGCCAACTTCCCTAAACTACGAACCTTGCTTGAAGATATAAATTGGATAAAATCTTAGGAACAAAGAACACGGAGGAGAGATGGGTTCGCTTTAAGAGCATATTAAATAAGGACATTATCCAGTGCATCCCATTGGGTAATAAATTTAACCACTTGCCGACCGCCTCACGCAGATGTACTGCAGCAGAATGGCACGGGCAGGCAGAATCACATACCTGTACGTGATCTTCCTCCCGTGGGTGGGGGGTCCGGTCGGACCCCCCCTCCCCAGTGCCCAAGGCGGTCGGCGTTTGTCCCCCGGTTGATCGGAGGTGAGGGGGAGGCCATCCGTTCGTGGTCCCCCCTCCCGATCGCTCCCAGCCAATGGGATCATTCCTCTGCTGCTGTATGGTAAACAGCAGCAGAGGAAATGATGTCATCTCTTCTCTGCTCGGTATTTTCCGTTCCAGCGCCGAGGAGAGAAGACATCGATGTGAGTGCACACACACATACAATATAACATGCTAGGCAAACAATACACCCCCGATCACCCCCCGATCCCCCCCAATCACCCCTCCCCCCGTCACACTGACACCAAGCAGTTTTTTTTTTCTCTGATTACTGCATTGGTGTCAGTTTGTGACAGTTAGTGTGGTAGGGCAGTTAGTGTTAGCCCCCTTCAGGTCTAGGGTACCCCCCTAACCCCCCCTAATAAAGTTTTAACCCCTTGATCACCCCCCGTCACCAGTGTCACTAAGCGATCATTTTTCTGATCGCTGTATTAGTGTCACTGGTGACGCTAGTTAGGGAGCTAAATATTTAGGTTTGCCGTCAGCGTTTTATAGTGTCAGGGACTCCCATATACTACCTAATAAAGGTTTTAACCCCTTGATTGCCCCCTAGTTAACCCTTTCACCAGTGATCACCGTATAAGTGTTACGGGTGACGCTGGTTAGTTAGTTTATTTTTTTATAGAGTCAGGGCACCCGCCGTTTATTACCTAATAAAGGTTTAACCCCCTAATCGCCTGGCGGTGATATGCGTCGCCCCAAGCAGCGTCAGGTTAGCACCAGTACCGCTAACACCCACGCACGTACCGTACACCTCCCTTAGTGGTATAGTATCTGAACGGATCAATATCTGATCCGATCAGATCTATACTAGCGTCCCCAGCAGTTTAGGGTTCCCAAAAACGCAGTGTTAGCAGGATCAGCCCAGATACCTGCTAGCACCTGCGTTTTGCCCCTCTGCCAGGCCCAGCCCACCCAAGTGCAGTATCGATCGATCACTGTCACTTACAAAACACTAAACGCATAACTGCAGTGTTCACAGAGTCAGGCCTGATCCCTGCGATCGCTAACAGTTTTTTTGGTAGCGTTTTGGTGAACTGGCAAGCACCAGCCCCAGGAAGCGTCAGGTTAGCGCCAGTAGCGATAACACCCACGCACCGTACACCTCCCTTAGTGGTATAGTATCTGAACGGATCAATATCTGATCCGATCAGATCTATACTAGTGTCCCCAGTAGTTTAGGGTTCCCAAAAATGCAGTGTTAGCAGGATCAGCCCAGATACCTGCTAGCACCTGCATTTTGCCCCTCCGCCCGGCCCAGCCCAGCCCACCCCACCCAAGTGCAGTATCGATCGATCACTGTCACTTACAAAACACTAAACACATAACTGCAGCGTTCACAGAGTCAGGCGTGATCCCTGCGATCGCTAACAGTGCAGTAACACTTGGTGACGTGGCGAGTCCCATAAGTGCAGTTCAAGCTGGTGAGGTGGCAAGCACAAGTAGTGTCCCGCTGTCACCAAGAAGAAGACAAACAGGCCCATCGTGTCCATAGTGCCCTTCCTGCTGCATTTGCCAATCCTAATTGGGAACCCACAGCTTCTGCAGCACCTGTACTTCCCCCATTCACATCCCCAACCAAATGCAGTCGGCTGCATGAGAGGCATTTTCTTTATGTCCTCATGAGTACCCCTACCCAACGAACCCCCCCAAAAAAGATGTTGTGTCTGCAGCAAGCGCGGATATAGGCGTGACACCCGCTATTATTGTCCCTCCTGTCCTGACAATCCTGGTCTTTGCATTGGTAAATGTTTTGAACGCTACCATACACTAGTTGAGTATTAGCGTAGGGTACAGCATTGCACAGACTAGGCACACTTTCACAGGATCTCCCAAGATGCCATCGCATTTTGAGAGACCCGAACCTGGAACCGGTTACAGTTATAAAAGTTAGTTACAAAAAAAAAGTGTAAAAAAAAAAAAAAAAAAATATATAAAATAAAAAAAAATAGTTGTCGTTTTATTGTTCTCTCTCTCTCTCTATTCTCTCTCTGTTGTTCTGCTCTTTTTTACTGCATTCCATTCGGCAATGTTTTATTGTTATTATGTTTTATCATGCTTGCTTTTCAGGTATACAATTTTTTATACTTTACTGTTTACTGTGTTTTATTGTTAACCATTTTTTTGTCTTCAGGTACGCCATTCACGACTTTGAGTGGTTATACCAGAATGATGCCTACAGGTTTAGGTATCATCTTGGTATCATTCTTTTCAGCCAGCGGTTGGCTTTCATGTAAAAGCAATCCTAGCAGCTAATTAGCCTCTAGACTGCTTTTACAAGCAGTGGGAGGGAATGCGCCCCCCCACCGTCTTCCGTGTTTTTCTCTGGCTCTCCTGTCCCAACAGGGAACCTGAGAATGCAGCCGGTGATTCAGCCAGCTGACCATAGAGCTGATCAGAGACCAGAGTGGCTCTAAACATCTCTATGGCCTAAGAAACCAGAAGCTACGAGCAATTTATGACTTAGATTTTGCCGGATGTAAACAGTGAAAATTGGGGGAAAACTGGGAAATTGGGAAAGCATTTTATCACACCGATCTTGGTGTGGTCAGATGCTTTGAGGGCAGAGGAGAGATCTAGGGTCTAATAGACCCCAATTTTTTCAAAAAAGAGTACCTGTCACTACCTATTGCTATCATAGGGGATATTTACATTCCCTGAGATAACAATAAAAATGATTTAAAAAAAAAAAAAAATGAAAGGAACAGTTTTAAAATAAGATAAAAAAGCAAAACAATAAGAAAAAAAAAAAAAAGCACCCCTGTCCCCCCCGCTCTCGTGCTAAGGCGAACACAAGCGTCGGTCTGGCGTCAAATGTAAACAGCAAAAAAAAAAAAAAAAAGTTTGTTTTTTCCCCAAAAAATGCATTTGAAAAATCGCTGTGCAAATACTGTGTGAAAAAAAAATGAAACACCCACCATTTTAATCTGTAGGGCATTTGCTTTAAAAAATATATATATATAATGTTTGGGGGTTCAAAGTAATTTTCTTGCAAAAAAAAATAAATTTTTTCATGTAAACAAAAAGTGTCAGAAAGGGCTTTGTCTTCAAGTGGTTAGAAGAGTGGGTGATGTGTGACATAAGCTTCTAAATGTTGTGCATAAAATGCCAGGACAGTTCAACCCCCCCCCCCCCCCCGAAATGACCCCATTTTGGAAAGTAGACACCCCAATCTATTTGTTGAGAGGCATGTCGAGTCCATGGAATATTTTATATTGTGACACAAGTTGCGGGAAAGAGACAATTTTTTTTTTTTTTTTTTGCACAAAGTTGTCACTAAATGATATATTGCTCAAACATGCCATGTGAAATTACACCCCAAAATACATTCTGTTGCTTCTCCTGAGTACGGGGATACCACATGTGTGAGACTTTTTGGGAGCCTAGCCGCGTACGGGACCCCGAAAACCAAGCACCGCCTTCAGGCTTTCTAAGGGCGTAAATTTTTGATTTCACTCTTCACTGCCTATCACAGTTTCGGAGGCCATGGAATGCCCAGGTGGCACAAAACCCCCCCAAATGACTCTATTTTGGAAAGTAGACACCCCAAGCTATTTGCTGAGAGGTATAGTGAGTATTTTGCAGACCTCACTTTTTGTCACAAAGTTTTGAAAATTGAAAAAAGAAAAAAAAAATTTTTTCTTGTCATTCTTCATTTTCAAAAACAAATGAGAGCTGCAAAATACTCACCATGCCTCTCAGCAAATAGCTTGGGGTGTCTACTTTCCAAAATGGGGTCATTGGGGGGGGGGGTGTGCCACCTGGGCATTCCATGGCCTCCAAAACTGTGGTAGGCAGTGAAGAGTGAAATCAAAAATTTACACCCTTAGAAATCCTGAAGGCGGCGATTGGTTTTCGGGGCCCCATATGCGGCTAGGCTCCCAAAAAGTCCTCAAACTTAGAAGCAGCTAAATGTATTTTGGGGTGCAATTCCACATATGCCCATGGCCTGTGTGAGCAATATATCATTTAGTGACAACTTTGTGCAAAAAAAAAAAAAAATTTGTCACTTTCCCGCAACTTGTGTCAAAATATAAAATATTCCATGGACACGACATGCCTCTCAGCAAATAGCTTGGGGTATCTACTTTCCAAAATGGGGTCATTTGGGTGGGTTTTGTGCCATCTGGGCATTTTATGGCCTTCAAAACTGTGATAGGTAGTCAGGAGTTAAATCAAATATTTACACCCTTAGAAATCCTGAAGGCGGTGATTGGTTTTCGGGGCCCCGTACGCGGCTAGGCTCCCAAAAAGTCCCACACATGTGGTATCCCCGTACTCAGGAGAAGCAGCTGAATGTATTTTGGGGTGCAATTCCACATATGCCCATGGCCTGTGTGAGCAATATATCATTTAGTGACAACTTTTTGTAATTTTTTTTTTTTTTGTCATTATTCAATCACTTTGGACAAAAAAATTAATATTCAATGGGCTCAACATGCTTCTCAGCAATTTCCTTGGGGTGTCTACTTTCCAAAATGGGGTCATTTGGGGGGGGGTTTGTACTGCCCTGCCATTTTAGCACCTCAAGAAATGACATAGGCAGTCAAACTAAAAGCTGTGTAAATTCCAGAAAATGTACTATAGTTTGTAGACGCTATAACTTTTGCGCAAACCAATAAATATACGCTTATTGACATTTTTTTTACCAAAGATATGTGGCCGAATACATTTTGGCTTAAATGTAAGACTAAAATTGAGTTTATTGGATTTTTTTTTATAACAAAAAGTAGAAAATATCATTTTTTTTTCAAAATTTTCGGTCTTTTTCCGTTTATAGCGCAAAAAATAAAAACTGCAGAGGTGAGCAAATACCATCAAAAGAAAGCTCTATTTGTGGGAAGAAAAGGACGCAAATTTAGTTTGGGTACAGCATTGCATGACCACGCAATTAGCAGTTAAAGCGATACAGTGCCAAATTGTAAAAAGTGCTCTGGTCAGGAAGGGGGTAAATCCTTCCGGGACTGAAGGGGTTAAAAGAGCAAACAAAACTCCTGGATGGCTTAACTTAAACGTAAAAGTCTGGATTGCCCTGAAGGCTTCTGGTCTATTTCTATCATTGTACCATTGAGAGTATTTTTCTCCACTGTGCTGTAGTGTGGTATGTCAGCTGCAGGGCGGAGGATAAGAAGTGCCTGTCTCGTGTGGTGAAAACAGCACAGCGGATCATAGGACCAGAGCTACCGAATTTGGACACAGCATATGCCAGACGATTAAAAAAGCGGGCAAAAGCTATTAGTATTGATCCAACTCACCCAGGTTACAGTGTGTTTGTCCCATTGCCATCAGGGAAAAGATATAAAACACTTAAAACGCACACTAATCGCTTAAAGCATAGTTTTTTCCCTAGGGCCGTATTGTCCATAATCCCATCAGGTACAGTGTTTTAGGAATTTTATGTAGAATTCTAATATTCTTGTATTTATTTATTTTTAAATAATATTTTATATTTTGATATATTCAAATAGATATGTGGGCATGTGCTAGGAGTATGTATGTGTGGTTTTGTTGAGAAATGTTTTATTGCGGCTGTAAAGAGTACCCGGAAAAATTTTGTTGTATGTATACAATGATAATAAAGTATATCTATCTAATCTAAAATGCATATAAAAGCAAAGGAGAAGGCCCTCAAAAAAATACAAGGTTTAGGGATCATCATCAGCATTCAGAATTTACAAAGAATGCAACAAGAAATGTAAGGCTGCAATTAGGACGGCTAAGATAGAACACAAAAGACACATAGCGGAGGAGAGCAAAAATATCCCAAGAAATTCTTTAAGTATGTAAACATATTGGTCTGCCTGACTTGATCTCATACTAGCTCATACTATCCAGCTTTACATCTGTCTAGAGTGGTGTCATGTTGCACCACCCCACAGACCAAACTTTGGGTGCAAGTGGAACAACAAGCCTCATTGATCGATTTGTCCAATGACAGTCCATCGGTTGGCGCCGCTAGAGTAATAATCCCGGCGCCAACCATATCAGATAAAAGGACCTCTGGGAGAGCAATGGGCAGACCTGAAGAAGGAGGCCACGCCCTCTGAAATACATTATCATAGCAACCTCAGAGCGTTCCCTGGCAGCTAGCACAGCTCTGAGTCCAGGTGGGACCAGCCTCACCGAGGATTCAGACTCCCTGGCCAGAAGGAGTGGCTCACACGCAGCCTGTCTGCTGTTGCAGACTGGATTCCTTCTCTCCTCAGCCTTTGCTCTCCGACCGTCCGGAGGATTACATCCTATATGCTGGCCGTGACTATCCAAATGAATGCTCTGTTTTACACAACCCTTGTGAGTGCAACCTGTTTTTAATCTTTGTTTAGTCATTCAATAAAACTGTACTGCACAAGGAGCCAGTGCATTCTGCCTTTTCTTTTATGTTTTTAAACATTAACTATGCTGAGAAGCCCTCCTCCAAGCGAGGCAGCTGCACTTGCACTCCAAACCATGCTTCTTAGCATGGTATGGAGATTGGCAGATGTTTAATATATGGAAGTAAAACTTTCAATGTATGAAAGTACAGATTGGAAATTATGTATTACGGTGAATGTAGAAAGCAAATTACTGTCAGCTTTCTTTACATTACAGGGTGGTGTTAAAAATCCCTGATGAATATATCCACAAATATTCAGCGTGGGTTTTCCCTCTACACATAAAACTGTTATTGAACCATTGGGAATATACAGTCACTTATGGTACTGGGTATCACCACAGAGTACACCATTTAAGCTCAGCTCTGTTTTTGATGTTTTTTATGGAAAGGTATGAGCCTCATGAAGGTTTATTTTTAAAACTTTTGAAGAATAAAAAATTATATTTTTTTATATAAAATATGCTTCTTGATTATATTGGTTGCTGTGAAAAAGTCCCACAAAGTTTTTTTTTCCCGAAATATGTTTAAACAATGAGGCACTATTCCTCCCAATAATAGGACACTTGTCTTCCACCTTATACCAAATGTGGTAATGTTCTCTCCCACTGATGCCAGGAAAATCTCCACTCCCGCTGGCCACGGTCCCCCGAACCCCCCCCCCCCCATTTTTCCCCCTTAAGTCCGAACAACAATAAACTAGCCCTTTGCATAGAAAGTTTGGAGACCCCTGCTTTGGAGCAAAGATATCACTGCTCCTTTATTCACAATTCTGTTTCTTCAGTTTGAAAGTTAATAAAAAGTAGGTCAAATTTTTTTTTTTTTTTTTTTTTTTTTAGAAAAAGTACATATGTTCAGCAGGAGAAAGTGTATATCACTCATATAGCTCACCACAGCATATGTATACGCACTACTCAGTGTATAACTAGGTCGTGTTTTTGGTGCCGCCCCCCATCCATGCGCCCAGCCCCCTTCATAACGCCGGACGCATTACTTCCTATGGCGGGGGGGTGGGGGTGGTACTTTTTGAAGCACCTGATTAGAGCCAGAGACTGTAATAGTCTTCAAAATAGGGTGGGCTCGGAGCGCAGAGAGTGCGCCCTGATCCCACCCAATTGTGTGACGATAGCAAATTAATTTTCGCTATTTTCACACTAACCTTCCTCCCCGCCAATCAGGAGGCAGGGCAGCAGACCGGTTTCCTGATTGGCCAAAGTGCCAGGCCATCCTATCGGATGCCTGGCGCTTAGAAAGAGGAGCAGAGAAGACACGCTGGAGGAGCTGCTGTGGTAAGTCCCCTCTGCCAGAGGGGGTTCGGTGCTGCCAGAGCCGCGTTCGTGGGGGAGGGGCGTTGTGCGCAGCCAGAGCCACGCGCGGGGGGGGTTCGGTGCTGCAGAGCCGCACTCACGGGGAGGATGGTGTGTTGCCACAGGGGGCGTGCGGGGTGGTGGTCGGGTGCTGCCAGAGCCCGGGGGGGGAGGGGGGGGGTCGGTGGGCACAGTGGCTGCATATGAAGGGCACAAGTGTTAAAGGGTTTCCATGCTATCTTTAGACAGACTTATGCCAGGGGAAGAGGTTAAAAATGTGGCATGTTACAAGTATAGAGTACAGTTATTGTGTTTAAAAAAGACAGCAAGGAGATGTTTATTTTATACTGGCATCCATTTAGCAACAATTCCACGAGGTAAAGTACATAATATTCCTCGCATCTTTATGACATGTAATGTCAGAAGCCTTGTAGATAAAACTCAGTATTTATTTTCTCCAAAGATTAAAACCAGTCACAATCTGTCATTTAGCTGTATATCTTTAGCAAACTAAATGGTAGGCCTTGTAGAAATTACTAATTCAATAGTCATGCCATTCATGGCAAACATCCTACTCCAGCGCAGTTTCTACTTGAAATGCAAATCACTTATATGTATTTCCATGGGGTATTTTAATTTCCATGGGAAATATATAAAACTTAATTTGACCCAGAGGGTCAGTCCAGTTTTATAGCAGCAGGAATGTACTCTATGTATTATACCCTCTCTTTGTAAACCCCTGCAGCAAATGTGATGATTTTCAGATCAGTATCCACTAATGCATGCTGTGGTAATTTTAATATGTTAAAGAACCCAGAATTGGATGCTTTTCATAATGACCCCTCTATTTTACGTATGCTAAAAAGGTACTGTATAACATTTTGCTCATTTTATGGAAGAGGTCAAATCTAGGATCAATTTATTTTTTATGTTTCCAGAATTTAGAATACTTCTGTTTCTTCCCAAGAAGAAATTCCTTATCTACATTATATTATCTGGATTTTATGTTTGCTTCTCCTCCACTAAAAACATAGGGGTTGATTTACTAAAATTGGAGAGTGCAAAAGCTGGTGCAGCTGTACAAGGTAACCAATCAACTTCTAATTTCAGCTTGTTCAATTAAAGGGGTTATAAACCCTTGAGGTTTTTCACCTTAATGCAGTACATGCATTAAGGTGAAAAACCTCTACGTTGTACATGGACCTCATTTAAAGTACCACAATTCCCATTCCCTTTTTTCTGAACCAGGGATGGAGGCACACCACACATGTGCCTCATTTAAAGTCCCAAATTCCCCCCTCTCTTTCTGCATTATGGATGGAGGTCCATGTACAGGGTTGGCAGTGTTCCCCTGCCACCCATGTAAGAGGTTTTCAAGCCCTGGATGGCAGTGTACCATATCCGGGTCTTGCAAATTTAATGGACGCAATCAATTTGTGTCCATGAGATCATGTAGCACAGCCATGATAAATCAGTACTTTGGGACTGAGATGCGGCTTCTGGAGCACTAGGGCCGGCCTGTTGTCTGACTTCCGGGAGCTGCGATGCGCTCTGCGTATCCCTTCCTCCTCCCCTCCGCCCCATCCAGGGCGAGGGGGAGTGTAATCATGCCGGGGGATGGGCGGGTGCCCACAGCACATCGGCGCCACGCACCCTGCCGCATGTGTGACATCATACCCGGCGTCATCACGTGGGACACGAGGTTCTCCATCGTAGCCGGTCAGCTGGGTCATGTGGGCGTCTCCCATGGGTGGTGTTCATTATCCTGGCTAGAGCCCCTCCCCGCACTTGCCGTGCTTGCATGACGCTGGTGGGAGCCAGCGTGCACGTGGTTGGGGTGGGTATATATGGCCTCTCCTCACACAGTCTGGGTGCCTTAAACTTTTGACGTTATATTCCACCACAGCACTCGATTGTTCCTTTAGGATGCTAATTACTACACTTTTAGGATGATAATTACTACACCTCTCTGCATTGATTCCATGCAAGTACCCCAAGGGGAGGGCACATTTACCTCTCCCAGTTACAATTAGTTACAAACAGATACATTTTTACTCTATCACATCTTATAGATTTCCTTGAGCACCTTGCCCCTGATGAGTGGTTTACACGAAACGCGTCGGACAATTGTTCACACAGATACATGCTCACATCATACTATCAACTGAGAACATCTTCTGTTAATCAATTATGATTCCACTGTTTTATACTATTTATATTTTTCATCTCCAAGTGCTGCTGTTCTGTGTGTATATATATGTATTCATTGTATGTATTAAGCTATCAGTTGAGACCACTATATGACATCTAGCTAACATATTTGATGTATTCTGGATGCCTTATTGCATGTGCACATACATATGTGTGTATGAATATTTATGGAATGACATTTATTACAATGTTTTTTCTTATGTGGTTATTTTATTGATATGTCTGATGCAGTTTTATGACAAATAAATATGCACTTTTATTCCATCTACCTCTACGTTGTACATGGACCTCATTTAACCCCTTCCCGCCGACCGTACGCAGATATGCGTACTCGGCTTTCCGGGGTTATACCGGGATGATGCCCGCAGCTGCAGGCATCATCCCGGTACCGTTGTTTACAGCGGGCGATCGGCTACCCATGTATAACAACCGATGTGGCTAAAAGCCGCTCGGTTGTTATACCGGAGGAGCGGGAGGGGACATCCCCCCCCGCCGCCTCCCGCCGCTGTTACCGGGCCTCCCGTGCGATCGGGAGGCCCGGTGTCCAATCGGGTACCTTCGGCGGCTGGGGGCGGGCTGGAACGAAGCTGTGGGTGGCTTCGTTCCAGCCTTCTCGTTGTAAACACGGAAGCGACGTCATGACGTCACTTCCCGTTTACTCGGCTGCCAATGGCGCCGAATTTAAAAAAGTACACAGTATTCAGAATCGCCGTTTTCGGCGATCTGAATACTTTGAAGTGTAAAGGAGGGATGGGGGGTCTTTTAGACCCCCCATCCCTCCATAAAGAGTACCTGTCACCACCTATTACTGTCACAAGGGATGTTTACATTCCTTGTGACAGCAATAAAAGTAAAAAAAAAATTTTTTTTTTAAAACACAATTTATAAAGTAAAAAAATAAACAAAATAAATAAAATAAATAAAAAAAAAAAAATTTTTAAAGTGCCCCTGTCCCCGCGAGCTCGTGCAGTGAAGAAAATGCATACGGAAGTCGCGCCCGCATATGTAAACGGTGTTCAAACCACACATGTGAGGTATCGCCACGATCGTCAGAGCGAGAGCAATAATTCTAGCCCTAGACCTCCTCTGTAACTCAAACCTGGTAACCGTAAAAAAATTTTAAAGCGTCGCCTATGGAAATTCATAGGTACCGTAGTTTGTCACCATTCCACGAGTGCGTGCAATTATAAAGGGTGACATGTTTGGTATCTATTTACTCGGCGTAACATCATCTTTCACATTATACAAAAAAATTGGGGTAACTTTACTGTTTGGATTTTTTTAAATTCATGAAAGTGTCCCTTTTCCAAAAATTTGCGTTTAAAACACCGCTGCACAAATACCATGTGATAAAAAATATTGCAACAATCGCCATTTTATTCTCTAGATCAGTGTTTCTCAACTCCAGTCCTCAAGGCGCACCAACAGGTCATGTTTTCAGTATTTCCCTCAGATGAAATGGCTGTGGTAATTACTAAGGCAGTGAAAACTGATCAAATCACCTGTGCAAAATAGTGGAAATCCTGAAAACATGACCTGTTGGTGCGCCTTGAGGACTGGAGTTGAGAAACACTGCTCTAGATTCTCTGCTAAAAAATATATATATATAATGTTTGGGAACTCTAAGTAATTTTCTAGCAAAAAATACGGATTTTAACTTGTAAACTCCAAATTTCAAAAATAGGCTTAGTCATGAAAGGGTTAAAGTCCCACAATTCCCATTCCCCTTTTTCCTGTAATGCAGCTGCCCCAGGACCCCTCTTTTATTTACCTGAACCCGGTCTTTCCCACGATGGGGATGAACACACCAGCTCCAGCCGTTGTCTCGGGTTCTGATTGGATAGATTGCTAGCAGCACAGCCATTGGCTTCCACTGCTGTCAATCAAATCCAATAATGTGGGAGCTGGGGGCAGAGCCGAGTCCAGGTGTCTGTGTCAATAGATGCAGCAGCAGGACACAGGATTGCGCCCACACAAGTGCACCAAGGGAGAGTGCTTCTCCAATGGGGCACTCGAGAAGAGGAGCCAGGAGCGCCACTGAGGGACCACAGAAGAGGAAGATTGGGGCTACTCTGTGCAAAACCTACTACACAGAGGAGGTAAGTATGACATGTTTGTTTTTTTAAATCCACAAAACCTTTACATATCCTTTAAGCTTTGACAATAAACCCTGGAAGCAGATTGGTTTTTATGCAGAGCTGCACCAGATTTTGCACCCTCCAGTTTTAGTAAATCAACCCCATAACCTAGCATCTTTTCTCACCGTATCCATGGTCATCCTCCTTTACTTCTGGAACCCTCCACTACTAGCAGGTTTAGTACATTTGTACATCCCTACATACTGTACACAAGTCTGACTATTAAAGTGTTTGTTTTATTTTTTATTAAAATAACAAATACTGTATGTACCTGCTTTTTGCAATGTTTTTGCACAGAGCAGCCTGAACCTCCTCTTCTGCAGTTCCCTGCTGGTGCTTAGCCCCTCATTTTATGGGTGTGGCCTCATAGGAAGCCTCTTCCTCTAACCACTGCCTTGCTAAAGAAGCTGAGGGTAAAGGTGATGGACTGGCCAAACATGTTTCTAGACCTAAACCCTACTGAGCATCTGTGAGGCATCCTCAAAGGGAAGGTGGAGGAGCGCAAGGTCTTTAACATCCACCAGCTCTGTGATGTCGTCATGAAGGAGTGGAAGAGGACTCCAGTGGCAACCCGTGAAGCTCTGGTGAACTCCATGCCCAAGAAGGTTAAGGCAGTGCTGGAAAATAATGGTGGCCACACAAAATATTGCCACTTTGGGCCCAATTTGGACATTTTCCCTTAGGGGTGTACTCACTTTTCTTGCCAGCAGTTTAGGCTGTGTTTTTTGAGTTATTTTGAGGGGACAGCAAATTTACACTGTTATACAAGCTGTACACTCACTACTTTACATTGTAGCAAAGTTTCATTTCTTCAGTGTTGTCACATGAAAAGATATAATAAACTATTTACATCCACTGTATCCAGTTTAGCTATATCTGACTGCAGTCCGTTTCTGGCGTATTTTTTATAATATACTTCAGGCGGTGTACACAGTACACAGTACTGTGCACCCATAATGCAGTTGCAACTACTTTTCTGGTGGTGTACACAGTACACTCATAGTTATTACACTACTGTTGGTGTACTCAGTACTGTGCAACCATAGTGCACTTGCTACTACTTTTCTGGTGGTGTACACAGTACACAATACGGTGTAGTGCGGTTTTGCTAAACAAAATTTACGGCATGCCTGGAAGGAGAGGCAGAGCTCACAGGATGCACAGCGATTTGAAGGCTCTGATGATGGTACCCAGGATGAGAAGGGAGTAACTTGAGCCTAGAGAGAGGGGGTGCCCAAAAAGGTCAAGAAACTGGCAGTCATGTTCCCCGAGCTGCAGCATACTGCCAAGTTTGCTCCAGTGACGAGGAGGGAGGGGATGATGAGGTCACTGACTACTTGGGTGCCTGATAGAAGAGAGGAGGAGGAGGTACATCTCCAATGAGGCAGGATGCCCTCCAGGGGACAGCTTAAGGGCAGCCACCCTATTGCATCACACCGCAGAGCTAAGCAGGTGCAGGGCGCAGCTGACTCCTCACATATTTTGAAAAGTTCTTTGGTGTGGGCCTTTTTTGACACGTATGCAGTAGATCGCACCACTGCCGTTTGCAACATATGTCTGAAGCGTATCAAGCATGGCCAAAACAGCAGCTGCTTGGGCACCACATGCTTGACCAGACATATGACGACCTCTCATGCAGTCCGTTGGCAACAGCACTTAAAAGACCCACATCAAAGAACAAGGTGGACCTCTCCTTGCTACTCAGCTGGGATCTCCAACCCCACTATACCTCCAGTCCTCTCAAAAAACCTGCACTGAGAGGAATGAAGGTATAGAAATAGGTGTCCCAAGAACTTGCAGCCAATCTGCTAGCGGTACACCAACATCGGATTTTAGCAGGCAAATTTCCCTACCCCAGTTGCTAAACCGTCAAAAGAAATTCGGTCCCAGCTATTCACATGCTCAGTGTCTGAATGCTAGCTTGGCCAAATTGCTAGCACTGCAACTGCTGCCTTTTCAGCTGGTAGACTCTGCCCCCTTTCGTGAATTTGTGGAATGTGCGGTACCTCAGTGGCAGGTTCCCAAACGTTCTTTTCACAGAAGGCCATTCCGGCTCTTTACCAGCATGTGGAAGGCAATGTCTTGGCCTCATTGGACAGGGCAGTCAGCAGTAAGGTGCATATTACTGCTGACTCATGGTCCAGCAGGCATGGACAGGAACGTTACCTTTCTTTCACGGTGCACTGGGTAACTCTGCTGGCAGCTGGGAAGGATGAAGAACAGGGTTCAGTATTGTTGGAGCTTGTTCTGCCACCATGCCTCCAAAATGCTAGTGGTAATTCTGCCACAGCTCTCTCCTCCACCCCCTCCTCTACGCAAACACTCAGGCAAAAAGATGGCATGCGGTGCTTGAGTCGGTCCGCTTAGGGGACAGGAGCCACACTGGGGCAGAGATTCTGTCAGCTCTGCAGGGGCAGGTTCAGAGGTGGTTGACACCATGCCAGCTTCAGCCAGGAATGGTTGTATCTGACAATGGCACCAACCTCCTCTCCGCCCTCTGACAGGGACACTTGACCCATGTTCCCTGTTTGGCTCACGTCCTGAATTTGGTGGTGCAGCAGTTCTTGAGTAGGTACCCTGGCTTACAGGATCTCCTAAGGCAGGCCAGGAAAGTCTGTGGTCATTTCCACTGGTCATATAATGCCAGTGCTCGGCTGGCTGAAAAAAGGAGAAGGAGGAAGAAGAAAGAAGAAAGAAGAAGAAGATTGTGTCAGCATGGAGGTGAAGGATAACACTCAGCATCAGCAGCAGTCTTCAAGGGATCGCTTGCAGTCCCCAGAAACCCATGGAGTTGTACGTGGCTGGGAGGAGATGGTTGAGGATCACATTACAAGGGTAAGGTTGCAGAACTTATCCAGCCTTCACAGAGGGAGCAGAGGATGAAACATCTTTGGGAGGCCTTGCAAAAAGGTTTGTGCAACGCGTTTCCAGAGCCTGGGAGGTTACAATTTCCTGGTGCTGGACAATGTGTTGCTGAGGCTTCGTTCAGTCACAGAAAGAGCGGTGGAGAAAGTGGCCGGCTGACCGATGCCTTCAGATAATTCTTTAGCCCTCAGTGCCCAGGTCTGATCGATTCCAGCAAACATCGCCAGCGTCGGAATTACATGGTGCAGGAATATCTAGGGGCAAGATCAGACTTGGAGACCTTTCCACCATAGCATCCACTGGGTTACTGGGTCTTGAGGATGGACCACTGGCCAGAGCTTGCAGACTCTGTTGATCGGCTCACATTCATAAAAATGAATCAGTCTTGGATCACCAGCTACCAAGCACCTGGTATAAAAGCAAAAAACAGGGAATGGCGCTGTTCTATGTGAAAACAATTAGTCTAAATTTGTATAAACCATAGAGGTATATGTACATATACACATATATATCGTGAAAAACGTGTATAGCCAACAAGAGCCAATCCTTCCTATTATATGAAGATATAAAGTGACAAATGCTAAGAATAAATATGTGTCAAAAATTATATATATACACTTCAATATGCAAGTGAAAAAACAATCAATATATGTGCTACTCCACTGGTGTTACTGGTGCTCGTCGGTCATCATTAACAAGCTGTGCAATGCATATATAAACATGTATAAAGATACTGTTGGTATTATCTAATCAAAAATAAAAATAAAAAATAATAAAATTCGTAAATAAGTGTCCATAAAAAGGTGACATAGTGCTCCATCCACTTAGTGAAAAATCTTCTTAAAATATAAACAGAAAGTTCTGGCATTGGTGACTGTGTTCCCCTTATGTGTTTCCACTCACCAGAGCGCCTTACCCCTGCAGGGGTACAGGTGTGAAGTATTAATTCCGTTCACGGGGTAACAATATCCCTCTAGTTCCTAGCTTCAGGGCAACCGACCGTCCACAGGCGGAAAAAAGGGGGGAGGGGACTCCACTGTCTCCTTTCTGCAACGTAGTTCTCGACCAGGTATCCACATGTGTATGTTTATAAAAAAGAAGAAGAAACTCCGTCCAACTTCTTTTATTAAAAATTAAATGCAGACGAATCAAAAGAATAATAGTTAAAAGGGAGATGGAGCTCGCAGACTCTCCAAACATCGAGGGGAAGCAACGCTATCCTGGAGCGGAGCTTGCGTTCCACCGACCGTGTATCCGAAACCACAGCTCCTGGATATGACGTAATGCGTATCAAGCTAGTCCCGCCTTACGCGTTTCGTTACATGGACATCATCTGAGGCGCTGCCATCTTGATACACCTTACACCCTATATCTCGGGTGTAGTGGTCACTGCAGCCAATCACCTGCTGTGTACCGCTAACAAGCAGTAAGCAGACCGAACTAAAATTTCCCATATTCGCCACCAGAGAGATCCAATCTCCAATAACAATACTCATCTGGCGCCACCTAGAGTGGTAAAGGAGAAATCCCCCCACATATATAGGTCTAGTTTAAACCCTCCTTAGGCGCCACCTGGTGGCATGGAAAGAAAGGGAAAAAATGCTCACACAGAGTAGCAGTGACAAAAACAGCCCGGTACAATCCAGATATTATATGGTAAAAATAAAAATAAATACCCAAGAACAATGTTAATTCTTAAACCCACCAATACTCATAAATTACATAAAACAGGCATGACATATATAATTAAATAATACAAAAATACAAAAGGGATACATTAATAAAAGTATACTATAACAAATAAATGAAATAACAATAAAAATAAATAATAATTAATAATCAAGAAATAAAAAAAGAAGAGGGTGTGTCTTTTCTAAAAAATAAATCTCTAATCCGATACTCTCAGGGGTAGTTTGAAAAAAAAAAAAATATATATATATATATATATATACACTTGGAGATATAAAAATAGAATACTATATTATGGTTCTATATAGGGACTCACTGTGTGTATTGAGGATAGTGGGAAAATAGAGTTCTAAACAGGGAACTCACTGATTATCACTGCACATAAAAACCTCATTACTAAAAATTGTAACACCAGTGGAGTAGCACACTCATTGATTGTTTTTTCACTTGCATATTGAGGTATATATATAATTTTTTGCACATATTTATTCTTAGCACTTGTCACTTTATATCTTCATATATATATATATATATATATAATGTGTGTGTATATGTACATATATACATATACCTCTATGATTTATACACATTTAGACTAATTGTTTTCACATAGAACAGCGCCATTCCCTATTTTTTGTTTTTATAGTTTGTTTGGGTTTCACCTAGGTTGTACCTTTTTATAGGGGGGCAGCAGTTTTAAACATCCTAAGCGTGGATTCCTCTGATAGTTTTTACCAAGCACCTGGTGCTGATGTAACCGATTGATTTTTCTATGGATGTGGGATCCCTTGAAGACTGCATATGCTGAGTGACTATCCTATTCCTCCTCAATCTTTATGATGATATCTTCTAGGAATATTTTCAGTTCAGGGCACCACCACCACTGCCTAAGGCCCAATTTTGCTGCCCCTGTTTAACAGGGGCATGTAATTATAATTTTTGATCTAATATTTCACAGTAGGGCCTGTTCCTGCACTCAACAAAAGTATCTGTGAGGCTTTACAGTGTTGTGCCACTACCACCACCACCACCGCCTAAGGCCCAATTTTTATGCCACTGTTTAACAGGGGTGCGTAATTACAATTCTTGATATAATATTTCACAGCAGGGCCCGTTCCAGCGCCCACCAAGAGTAACTGTGAGGGCTTACAGAGTTCTGGTACCACCAACACCTAAGGCCCAATTTTCCACAGAGTGTATAGGGCAGGCCGTATAGTATATACAGGCGGTCCACTATTTTCAAACATCCGACTTACAAATGACTCCTACTTAGAAACGGAGGGAGACAACAGGAAGTGAGAGGAAATCTACCCCTAGGAAGGGAAATTCTCTCCTGTAAGAGTTAATATGTGAAAAAGGTGTCTCCACTGATGCTTTATTACCAGTCCTTGTTTCCCTAATGACCCAAAATTTTCTAAATCCAATTGTCATTGGGACAGAAAGTGAGGTGAAATCTTCTGAACAGGGGCCCAGACAGCAAAACAAATGTTACAGGGGTGATGATAACCCTTCCCTATGTTATCCAAAAAGCTTAACCACTTAAGGACTAGCCTCGTTTTGGATTTTCATGTTTAAAACAGGTTTTTTTGCTAGAAAATAACTTAGAACCCTCAAACATTATATATTGTTTTTTTTCTAACACCCTAGAGAATAAAATGGCGGTCATTGCAATACTTTTTTTCACACCGTATTTGCGCAGCGGTCTTCTAAGCGGACTTTTTTGGAAAAAGTTCACAAGTCCTCAGATCTCATATTTACACTAAAATGCAAAAAAAAGACAAAAAAAAATGCCTTTAAGACATATGGGCGGAGCTGATGTTATGACGTCGCTTCTGCCGTCCTATGGTATGGAGACGGGTGGAAGCCATCTTAGCCTCACTCATCTCCAGACCAAGGAAGTGACAGGTCCCGATCTCCGACGGCTCCGGTAAGCGGCGGAGGGCGCGGGAGAGCGGCGTGTGGCACCTCTCCCGCCGCCGATAACAGTGATCTTGCAACAGTGATGCAAATCCGCTGCGGAGACCACCATTATCGGAAACACGACCGGCTCCTGTAAAGATGGATACCTCGTTTGTGGCAGCAGCTGCTGCCGTTACCGAGATATCCCTCTTCAAAGTGCCGACGTATATGTACAGGAGCCGGTCGGAAAGTGGTTAAAAATAGATTGGTGGTCTGTGTGTATATGTTAACAATAAATGGAGTACAACTATCAATATTGTCGGGGCATACTGTTCACCTGATTTGGAATATCTTATGCTAAAATGTAGACCCTTTTTTTATACCAAGAGAATTTACTAATGTTATAATTGTGGCTGTGTACATACCACAGGTTAAAGTGTAAGTAAACCCCCCTATCATTTTCAGCCAAGGAAGCTGCCATCTCTGCCTCTGTTTAATATACAACTACCATGATGCTGCACATGTGATCAGTTATGACACCATCCATTGGATGGTTTGACAGTTTGGTTGAGAGCAGAACCAATGGGAGTGTTACATTTCCGGCACGTGCCGGAAATTAAACTGTTTTATGGATGGGTTTACTTCCGCTTTAAGTCTAAGCTGGCTCTGGAGGAATTATACGATGCTATTAACATTCAGCTGAATGCACATCCAGAGGGGGTTGTGATTGTGGCTGGCGATTTCAACCATGTGGAGCTAGAAACGGTTTTTCCTAAATTTTATAAGAATGTGCACTCTCCAACAAGGGAGAACAATATTTTAGATCAAGTATATACAAATGTTTCCAGTGCATATAAAGCTACTTTGTTGCCACATCTTCTATCAGATCATACCTCTTTAATGATAATCCCATGTTATAAGCCTCTTGTTTGCGGAACAAAACCAGATATTAAAACTTTACAGGTTTGGAGCGAGGAGTCAAATTCACTCCTGCAAGAGTGCTTTGAATCAGCTGATTGGAATGTATTTGCACAGGATGCAGACTTAGAGGAATATGCTTCATCTGTTCTAGCTTATATTCTCTTTTGTATGAAGATGTTCCTAGTTACAAAAACTATTAAGGTATTCCCAAACCAAAAGCCTTTTTTGGATGGTAAAGTAAGGGCTCAGCTTAGAGCAAGGGATGTGGCCTTTAGATCGGGCGACCCTATGGCCTATAGGAAAGAATGTATGAATCGGAATGAATTAACCACTTGAGCCCCGGACCATTATGCTGCCTAAGGACCAGAGGTCTTTTTCCAATTTGGCACTGCGTCGCTTTAACTGCTAATTGCGCGGTCATGCAATGCTGTACCCAAACAAAATTTGCGTCCTTTTCTTCCCACAAATAGAGCTTTCTTTTGATGGTATTTTTTGTTACTTTTTGTTATAAAAAAAATCCAATAAACTAAATTTTAGTCATACATTTAGGCCAAAATGTATTCGGCCACATGTCTTTGGTAAAAAAAATGTCAATAAGCATATATTTATTGGTTTGCGCAAAAGTTATAGCGTCTACAAACTAGGGTACATTTTCTGTAATTTACACAGCTTTTAGTTTATGACTGCCTATGTCATTTCTTGAGGTGCTAAAATGGCAGGGCAGTACAAAACCCCCCCAAATGACCCCATTTTGGAAAGTAGACACCCCAAGGAAATTGCTGAGAGGCATGTTGAACCCATTGAATATTTATTTTTTTTGTCCCAAGTGATTGAATAATGACAAAAAAAAAAAAAAATATTTACAAAAAGTTGTCACTAAATGATATATTGCTCACACAGGCCATGGGCCTATGTGGAATTGCACCCCAAAATACATTCAGCTGCTTCTCCTGAGTATGGGGATACCACATGTGTGGGACTTTTTGGGAGCTTAGCCGCGTACGGGGCCCCGAAAACCAAGCACCGCCTTCAGGATTTCTAAGGGTGTAAATTTTTGATTTCACTCTTCACTGCCTATCACAGTTTCGGAGGCCATGGAATGCCCAGGTGGCACAAACCCCCCCCAAATGACCCCATTTTGGAAAGTAGACACCCCAAGCTATTTGCTGAGAGGCATATTGAGTCCATGGAATATTTTATATTTTGACACAAGTTGCGGGAAAGTGACACTTTTTTTTTTTTTTGCACAAAGTTGTCACTAAATGATATATTGCTCACACAGGCCATGGGCATATGTGGAATTGCACCCCAAAATACATTTAGCTGCTTCTCCTGAGTATGGGGATACCACATGTGTGGGACTTTTTGGGAGCCTAGCCGCGTACAGGGCCCCGAAAACCAAGCACCGCCTTCAGGATTTCTAAGGGTGAAAATTTTTGATTTCACTCTTCACTGCCTATCACAGTTTCGGAGGCCATGGAATGCCCAGGTGGCACAAACCCCCCCCAAATGACCCCATTTTGGAAAGTAGACACCCCAAGCTATTTGCTGAGAGGCATGGTGAGTATTTTGCAGCTCTCATTTGTTTTTGAAAATGAAGAAAGACAAGAAAAAACTTTTTTTTTTTCTTTTTTCAATTTTCAAAACTTTGTGACAAAAAGTGAGGTCTGCAAAATACTCACTATACCTCTCAGCAAATAGCTTTGGGTGAGAGGTATAGTGAGTATTTTGCACTAAATTTTGCAGAAATTTGTCTCTTTCCCGCAACTTGTGTCGCAATATAAAATATTCCATGGACTCGACATGCCTCTCAGCAAATAGCTTGGGGTGTCTACTTTCCAAAATGGGGTCATTTGGGGGGTTTTGAACTGTCCTCGCATTTTATGCACAACATTTAGAAGCTTATGTCACACATCACCAACTCTTCTAACCACTTGAAGACAAAGCCCTTTCTGACACTCATTGTTTACATGAAAAAGTTTTTTTTTTTTGCAAAAAAATTACTTTGAACCCCCAAACATTATATATTTTTTTAAAGCAAATGCCCTACAGATTAAAATGGTAGGTGTTTCATTTTTTTTTTTTCACACAGTATTTGCGCAGCGATTTTTCAAACGCATTTTTTGGAGAAAAAACACACTTTTTTAAATTTTAATGCACTAATACACACTATATTGCCCAAATGTTTGATGTAATAAAAAAGATGATCTTAGGCCGAGTACATGGATACCAAACATGACATGCTTTAAAATTGCGCACAAACGTGCAGTGGCAACAAAATAAATACATTTTTAAAAGCCTTTAAAAGCCTTTACAGGTTACCACTTTAGATTTACAGAGGAGGTCTACTGCAAAAATTACTGCACTCGATCTGACCTTCGCGGCGATACCTCACATGCATGGTACAATTGCTGTTTACGTTTGACGACAGACCGCCGCTTGCGTTCGCCTTAGCGCAATAGCAGGGGGCGACAGGGGTGCTTTTTTTTTTTTTTTTTTTTCTTTATTTTTTTGCTTTTTTATCTTATTTTTAAACTGTTCCTTTCATTTTTTTTTTTAATCATTTTTATTGTTATCTCGGGGAATGTACATATCCCCTATGATAGCAATAGGTAGTGACAGGTACTCTTTTTTGAAAAAATGGGGGTCTATTAGACCCTAGATCTCTCCTCTGCCCTCAAAGCATCTGACGACACCAAGATCGGTGTGATAAAATGCTTCCCCAATTTCCCAATGGCGCTATTTACATCCGGCGAAATCTAAGTCATAAAATGCTCGTAGCTTCTGGTTTCTTAGGCCATAGAGATGTTTGGAGCCACTCTGGTCTCTGATCAGCTCTATGGTCAGCTGGCTGAATCACCGGCTGCATTCTCAGGTTCCCTGTTGAGACAGGAGAGCCAGAGAAAAACATGGAAGACGGTGGGGGGGGGGGCATTCCCTCCCACGGCTTGTAAAAGCAGTCTAGAGGCTAATTAGCCACTAGGATTGCTTTTACATGAAAGCCGACCGCTGGCTGAAAAGAATTATACCAAGATGATACCTAAACCTGCAGGCATCATTCTGGTATAACCATTCAAAGTCGTGAATGGCGTACCTGAAGACAAAAAAAATGGTTAACAATAAAGCACAGTAAACGGTAAAGTATAAAAAATTGCATACCTGAAAAGCAAACATGATAAAACATAATAACAATAAAACATTGCAGAATAGAATACAGTAAAAAAGAGCAGAACAAGAGAGAGAGAATAGAGAGAGAGAGAGAGAACAATAAAACGACAACTATTTTTTTTTATTTTATATATTTTTTTTTTTTTTTTTACACTTTTTTTGTAACTAACTTTTATAACGGTAACCGGTTCCAGGTTCGGGTCTCTCAAAATGCGATGGCATCTTGGGAGACCCTGTGAAAGTGTGCCTAGTCTGTGCAATGCTGTACCCTACGCTAATACTCAACTAATGAATGGTAGCGTTCAAAACATTCACCAATGCAAAGACCAGGATTGTCAGGAGGGACAATAATAGAGGGTGTCACGCCTATATTCGCGCTTGCTGCAGACACGACATCTTTTTTGGGGGTTCGTTGGGTAGGGGTACTCGGGAGGACATAAAAATGCCTCTCATGCAGCCGACTGCATTTGGTTGGGGATGTGAATGGGGGAAGTACGGGCGCTGCAGAAGCGGTGGGTTCCCAATTAGGATTGACGAATGCAGCAGGAAGGGCACTATGGGCACGACGGGCCTGTGTTTGTCTTCTTGGTGGCAGCGGGACACTACTTGTGCTTGCCACCTCACCAGCTTGAACTGCACTTATGGGACTCGCCACGTCACCAAGTGTTACTGCAGTGCTGGTTTGACTACGACCGGGGTGTACTAGGCCGCTGGCGCTTGCCAGTTCAATAAAAAGCTACCAAAAAAACTGTTAGCGATCGCAGGGATCAGGCCTGAATCTGCGAATGCTGCAGTTATGCGTTAAGTGTTTTGTAAGTGACAGTGATCGATCGATACTGCACTTGGGTGGGCTGGGCTGGGCCGGGCGGAGGGGCAAAACGCAGGTGCTAGCAGGTATCTGGGCTGATCCCGCTAACACTGCGTTTTTGGGAACCCTAAACTGCTGGGGACGCTAGTATAGATCTGATCTGATCAGATATTGATCCGATCAGATACTATACCACTAAGGGAGCTGTACGGTGCGTGCGTGGGTGTTAGCGCTACTGGCGCTAACCTGACGCTGCCTGGGGCTGGTGCTTGCCAGTTCACCAAAATGCTACCAAAAAAACTGTTAGCGATCGCAGGGATCAGGCCTGACTCTGCGAACGCTGCAGTTATGCGTTTAGTGTTTTGTAAGTGACAGTGATCGATCGATACTGCACTTGGGCTGGGCCGGGCGGAGGGGCAAAACGCAGGTGCTAGCAGGTATCTGGGCTGATCCCGCTAACACTGTGTTTTTGGGAACCCTAAACTGCTGGGGAGGCTAGTATAGATCTGATCGGATCAGATATTGATCCGATCAGATACTATACCACTAAGGGAGGCGTATGCTGCGTGCGTGGGTGTTAGCGGTACTGGCGCTAATCTGACGCTGCCTGGGGCGACGCATATCACCGCCGGGCGATCAGGGGGCTAAACCTTTATTCGGTAATAAACGGCGGGTGCCCTGACACTATAAAAAATAAACAAACTAACCAGCGTCACCCGTAACAGTTATACGGTGATGAGTGGTGAAAGGGTTAACTAGGGGGCCATCAAGGGGTTAAAACATTTATTAGGTAGTATATGGGGGTCCCTGTCGCTATAAAACGCTGACGGCGAACCTAAATATTTAGGTCCCTAACTAGCGTCACCAGCGACACTAATACAGCGATCAGAAAAATGATCGCTTAGCGACACTGGTGACGGGGGGTGATCAAGGGGTTAAAACTTTATTAGGGGGGGTTAGGGGGGTATCCTAGACCTACAGGGGGCTAATATTCACTGTCCCAACACTGTAACTGTCACAAACTGACACCAATGCAGTAATCAGAAAAAAAACAAAAAAAAAAACAAAAAAACTGCTGGTGTCAGTTTGTGACGGGGGGGGGGGGGGGGTGATTGGGGGGGGATCGGGGGGAGAGGGGATCGGGGTGTTTAGTGTGCCTGGCATGTTCTACTGTGTTGTGTAGTGTTGGTGCACTCACATACCTGTCTTCTCTCCTCGGGCCGGAACGGAAATTACCGAGCCGAGGAGAGATGACATCATTTCCTTTGCTGCTGTTTAGCATACAGCAGCAAAGGAATGATGTGATTGGCCGGCGGCGATCGCGAGGGGGGGGCCACGAACGGATGGCCTCCCCCTCATCTCCGATCGCCGTGGGACAAAAGACGACCGCCTTGGGCACCGGGGGGGGGTCCGATCGGACCCCCCACCCGCGGAAGGCAAATCACGTATATGTACGTGATTTTACCTGTCCGTGCCACCTTGCCGACGTAAATCGGCGTGAGGCGGTCGTCAAGTGGTTAAAGAAAGGCATTAAGGAGGCTAAGCGTAGATATAAACAGCGCATGGAATCTTATTTTGAAAATCAAAATTCTTGTAGCATGTGGAAGCGATTAAAACAATGGTAGATTTTAAATCTAGGAATACACAGTTTGTAAAGTGCTCCCTGACACCTTAAACCAATTTTTTGCTCGCTTTGAGGGTCAAAATATGAGATGTGAAACCCATAGTAAAGAACTAGTGGAGGACGACCATTTATTGGTATTAAAAAATACATGAGCTCAGGTCAAATTTGAGGAAGATTAACATCAGAAAGGCAGCAGGGCCAGACGGGGTGTCAGGCCGTATACTGAGGGGATGTGCAGACCAGTTAGCAGGTGTTTTTACTGATATTTTTAATTTGTCATCGAAGCAGGCTGCAGTACCTTCTTGTTTTAAATCTACTACTGTTGTCCCAATACCTAAAAAAATCAGCTGTATCATGCTTAAATGATTATCGCCTAGTTACCCTAACTCCTATCATCATAAAATGTTTTGAGAGGCTCATATTATCACATCTTAAGGCAGGCATTCCTGTTGATCCGGATAAGTATCAGTTTGCCTATCGTGCAAATAGATGCACAGATGATGCATTGCTATTGCATTGCATGCTGCCTTGACACATCTTGAGCACCCAAACACATATGTTAGGATGTTATTCACTGATTTTAGCTCTGCATTTAACACAGTAGTTCTTGAAAAATTAGTGGAAAAGTTAAAAGCCTTGGGCCTATGTCCATTGCTGCACTCATGGATTATGGATTTTCTAACAGACAGTCCACAAATGGTGAGAATAGGAGATCAGATGTCTAACACTATTATTTTGAATACAGGGGTACCACAGAGATGTGTGTTAAGTCCGGCCTTGTTTACATTGTTCACGCACGACTGTGCTCCCATACATGCGTCTAACACACTATAGTGAAGTTTGCTGATGACACCACTTTAGTGGGACTCATACAAGATAATGATGAGACCGCTTATAGGCAGGAAATTCAACATTTGGTTGAGTGGTGTAGAGAAAATGATGTAATACCCCATACGGCAAAAACTAAAGAAATAATAGTGGATTATAGGAGATCAAGAAAGATCAATCATTGCCTGGTTCATATAGGTGGTGAGGAGGTGGAAAGGGTGGACACTATTACATTTTTGGGAGTGCATATTACAAGGGAGTTGTCATGGTCTCAAAATACTTTTTTTCTAGTGAAAAAGCGCAGCAGGGACTGTTTTTCCTTTGGAGTCTAAAGCAGGCTGGATTGCCCTTAAGGCTTTTGGTCAATTTCTATCATTGTACCATTGAGAGTATTCTTCTCCACTGCGCTGTAGTGTGGTATGTCAGCTGCAGGGCGGAGGATAAGAAGTGCCTGTCTCGTGTGGTGAAAACAGCCCAGCGGATCATAGGAACAGAGCTACCGAATTTGGACACAGCATATGCCAGCGGATTAAAAAAGTGGGCAAAAGCTATTAGTATTGATCCAACCCACCCAGGTTACAGTGTGTTTGTCCCATTGCCATCAGGGAAAAGATATAGAATACGTAAAACGCACACTAATCGCTTAAAGCATAGTTTTTTTCCCTAGGGCCGTATTGTCCATAATCCCATCAGGTACAGTGTTTTAGGAATTTTATGTAGAATTCTAATATTCTTTTATTTATTTATTTTTCAAAAACATTTTATATTTTGATATATTTAAATAGATATGTGGGCATGTGCTAGGAGTATGTATGTGTGGTTTTGTTGAGAAATGTTTTATTGCTGCTGTAAAGAGTACTCGGAAAAATGTTGTTGTATGTATAACATGACAATAAAGTCTATCTATCTATCTATCTATCTATCTATCTATCTATCTATCTATCTATCTATCTATCTATCTCCCTTCCCTATGTTATCCAAAAAGCTTAAAAATAGATTTTTTGGCTGGAGTTACACTTACAAAATGTACCTGTTCCAAATTACAAAATACCATTCAACTTAAGAACAAACCTACAGTCCCTGTCTTGTTTGTAACCTGGGGACCACCTGTATACTGCTGCTGTTCAGAGTATATAGGGTCCCACGCCAGTATGGGGGCCCCACGCCTTTTTTTTTTTACTTTGGGTGTGGGGTTCCCCTTAATATCCATACCAGACCCAAAGGGCCTGGTAAGGGGGGGGGGGGGGGACATTACATTACAGCCGCAAGTAGTTTTAAATGACTTTTATTCCTTTAGAAATGTCTTTTTGTGCAGGGACTGTTCTAAACACAGGAAAAATGCGCCACTTTACAGGCATACTATAGTCACTCCCCAGGCACGATATTTAAAGGAATATTTCACTTTTATTGTTTCACTTTAAGCATTATTAAAATCACTGCTCCCGAAAAACCGCCAGTTTTTAAAACTTTTTTTTGCATTGATACATGTCCCCTGTCTCCAACATTGAGGTGAACACTCCAGCAGGTAGTTTTGATGGTCACCTTTTACTTTTCCCCTGAGATTGCACTGAGCGCCTGCCTTCTGCTTACCTTTCCTCCTCACAGCTTCTGGGCTTTGTAGTCCCACACAGATCTACAACCCTGAGTCCAGTCTCTCTGGGGACTACCATCCCTACAAGTCTTTGCTCCTGTCAGCAGTTCTTAGGCAAAGGAGGTGCGACCAATCTTCCCCAGGCTGCACTGCAGTCAATCACAGTGTCCTTCGTATCCCGGAGAGTGGGCAGGCTGGCCTCCAGTGGCTATGGTTGCAAATGCAGCCCTGTCACAGTGCCTGCATCCATTTCTTTCGCTCTCTCTGGCTGTAAAGCTGCTCCATACACTTCACTTGTGGCCAGGAAGAGGGGGATGACAGCTGCAGTGTGAGGGCAGGAGTGACAGCCCAGTCCATGTGGATGCAGATCGAGGAGTGTCGCACACCAAGACTATACATGGTTTAGCCCGCCACATATAATAAAGGTGGCAGTGCTGCCACAAAAGGTACAGGTAAACTATGTCACTGAATTGTGATGTAGTGCTACCATAATGTAGCTAGATTAACCCCTATCCCCCTGCCACCCCCCCCCCCCGGCATTTTAAGAGAATTTAAATGCCGGGAGGCGGGCATTCATCCATGTGACTGTTGTGATTGGCTATCACAGCAGTAAAATGATCAGAAACTCCTACTTGCAAGTATGCATCAAGAGTTTCCCATGACATTTCCCAGTTAACGTGTTGGGAGAGTGCAGTGAGTGTTTTTTTTAGCACAGTAAACCATTCCCTACGGGTGTATATATGCAGCTACCCTAAAGTGGGTGCACACTATAAGAAAATCAGGCAAACAATCGTTCAGTTTTTCTCGTTGTTTCACAGCAAATCGGAACCGATGATCGAAAATTTGTATGAAAATTCTCATACGAGCCTTTTTTTGTTGTCGTTCATTGTTTCTGATCATGCGCAGTCTCTTTTCTGATTTTTTCTTGTATGAAAATCGTACAAAAATGAGACACATTAAACCAAAATTGTTTGTTTTGTTCCTGTACAAGAAAAAAATGTTGGAGTTTGTCCCTTCGGGAATTTGTTCCCAAAGTGTCTCCTGTCTTTTTTACTATTTTTGACACTCTTTATTGTGGTGGTAGGGGTACAATGTATACAATGTACCCGTTACCAATTCACATAGGGGGGAGGCTGGGATCTGGGGGCCCCCTTGTTAAAAACATGTTGAGGGCATGTGGCCTGGTACGGTTCGGGAGGGGCTCTCTCTCACCCCCCTATTTTCCTGCGGCCTGCCAGGTTGTGTGCTCAGATAAGGGTCTGGTATGGATTTTGGGGGAACCCCTACGTCTTTTTTTTTTAATTTTGGCGCAGGGTTCCCCTTAAAATCCATACCAGACCTGAAGGGTCTGGTATGGATTTTGGGGGGGACCCCTACGCCATTTTTTTTTTTTTATTTGGCACAGGGTTCCCCTAATAGCCATGCCAGACCGGAAGGGCCGGGTATGGATTTTGGAGGGACCCCCACACAATTTTTTAAAAAAATTTGGGTTTGGGGTTCCCCTTAATATTCATACCAGACCCAAAGGGCCTGGTAATGGACTGGGGGGAGAGGGGGGTGCATGCCATTTTTTTTCAATGAGTTTTATCTATATTGCTGAGACCTGACAATTCATTACAGCCGCGATCAGTTTTAGATGACAATTTTTTCTTTAGAAATTTCATTTTGCTGTGGTACTGTTCTAAACACGGAAAAACTGTGCCATTTTATAGGCATACTATAAACACCTACCAGGCACCAAATTTAAAGGAATATTTCATTTTTATTGTTTCACTTTAAGCATAAAAAAATGGCCGTTTTTAAAAAATTTTTTTGCATTGATACATGTCCCCTGGGGCAGTACCCGGGTCCCCAAACACCTTTTATGACAATAACTTGCATATAAGCCTTTAAAATCAGCACTTGATTTTTCATGTTCGTGTCTCAGACTTTAAACGGTGTTTGTACGAATTTTTTGCCTGTTTGCAAGTTCTGGTGTGAACCAAACCGGGGGTGTTTGGCTCATCCCTAATAGAGACACAGACAAAATCTGACAGGGGTTCTGACTTTTCTCTACTTTTTTTCAGTGTTGCTATTTCAGAGTTCTCCTCTGAAGTCTGGTAAAAGTTGTCAGCACCACAGGAATAGAAGGTACATCTCTGTAATTTAGCTTCAGATAGCAGTAAAACATGACAGGGTGTCTATCCCACTCCATCCAAAACTAGGGAAAACAAGAAAAAAAATTTGTTTGCCATACACTTTAAAGTCACTTGAACTTTCTGCTTAAATTAGCTTAAAGAGTATGTAAACCCTACATTTAATATTCCTGATATGTGCCTGCTGTACCATGTACTTGTATGAAAAAGTATCCTGTTCTCTTTGTATTGCATCCTTTGTGTGAAATTCCTGGTGCCAGCCACTCTACTTTCCTATTAAAAACTGACCACACTAAGCAGGAGAGCACACAGTGGTCAGTTCTCTATCTATGCTGGGAACCTAATATGCTCTCCTCCAATGATCAGACTTGTCATGACATGTCCCCCCTGCACAGCCTTTCACTGGGATGTTCAGTGTAATGATGCCTCTCCTCCATAGGGGGAGCTGGGATCTGGGGGCCCCCTTGTGAAAGAGGGCTTCCAGATTCCGATAAGCCCCCTGCCTGCAGATCCCCACAACCACGGGGACAAGGTGCTTTAAAGGGAGGCACCCCTGCCCCAAAGCACCCTGCCATGTTGAGGGTGTGTGGCCTGGTATAGTTTGTGGGGGGCTTTCACTCACCTCCCCCTTTCTTGACCTGCCAGGCTGCATGCTCAGATAAGGGTATGGTATGGGTTTGGGGGGGGGGGGACTCATGGCATTTTTTTTTTTTTAATTCTGGCCTGGGGGTTCCCCTCAAATTGCATACCAAACTTAGGTCTGGTATGGATTTGGGGGTGGAGGTCAGGCCATTTTTAAAAAAATTTATTTTTTTTGGTGTGGGATTCCCCTCAAAATCCACACCAGACCCAAAGGGCCTGGTATGGATTGGGCCCCACCCCACACCGTTTTTTCACAATTTTTTATTACTGGCAATGGTTTTACATTCAGCTGTCAGCAGGAAAAAAAAAACTCTGCTAAACGCCGGTGCCCAGCAGTTTTGGAGAGTTCTACAGAACTTGCTGGCAGATGGTTTTTCTTCTGCCACAAAAGGCTGCTAAAAGCCTATGTTTGCATGAACACATAGGATAACATGCAGGGGAGTTTAGAGGCAGTTTAAAAAAAAAAAAAGTCTGACACCCAAAACAGCAGCTGTAAAAACACCTAGTGTGCATGATGCCCTACACTAAATGGCTGTTTTTACAAGGCGATCATTTACAATAACTTTAATATATTCCAGATGCATCCAAAGTTGTTCATATTCTTACAGTTTTAAAAAATCTACTATAACTTCATTTTGTCTGCATGTAGTAGTGAAAGACTTTTGCTCTCTGTATGGACAGAGGTCTCTCTGAAAAGGTCTGACAGGCTCCCTGCTAAGTTAAACCTTTTGCTCAGCAATCAGCAAAGCTTACACTCACCGCCTAACTCCCTAAGGGGGGTGTGTTGAACCTTAGCTGTGTAATCACTGCTTCCACACAGAGAGCAAGAGTCCTTCTCAGCATGCAGGCAGGTGATAGACTTTGCTACTAAGGCTGTAGCTGCTTTCTAAATCAAAAGAACTATAAGACTTTACACACCTTGGAGGACTTTTATCAATTCTGGTGCTAGGCAAGAAAACACTAAACAGGAGCAGCCATTCTCAGACAGATTTACTACAAGTGAACAGCTTAGCTTGTTAATTCTTCCCTCAGCTACTCTAAATTAGCACTGCAACAGAATGAAACTTGACCTTGACCACTTCTTAACTGTGCATCTCTTTAGAGTGAATATTTGTTTAATCTAAATCGATAAATCTATCGCAGAACTTTGCAAATCTGTTGCAGTTGGCTGCCCAGAATTACAGGCATAGGCATTGTAAATACACAGAAAATTTTGTTGCAATAAATACCCCCACTTACATTTTAACTTTTCATGTCTCTTCTACCTAAAAAAAAAAAAAAACACACCTCTCTTGGCAGTTTTTAAATTAGTACCTTTGTGCACAGTTTAGTACACACCCTGGCTTATCTTTGGCATCTGTAAGGCTCCATTCACACAGGCATAAAAATCGCTGCTTCTAGGAGTTTTGTCTTTTGCCTGTAGAAGCAGCTTAATGTTATCCTATGTGTCCATGCACATTAGGAGGATTAGAGGCATATTTTGAGCTCAGTATTTAGAGTAGAGTTGCCACCTCATCCATTTAAACCCGAACACTTTTGAATTACACAGGTTCTGGGGGGGCGTGTCCGGACGTCGAGGTGGTTGGACGTGCTGCAGAGGAGCTCCGCAGAGCCCTCTGCAATCCATTGTCATCTGGAGCACCTACAGCCTGAAATTTGTTTCAAAATCTACCCCACGATTGCCGGGTACTGGCTGCACCGCGCCCGTGGTCAATTGCACAGTGTAGCCGGCAGATTGAGATAACCTTAGGCCACGGCCGGCCCTGCACTAGGCGCCGGCCGCCATCTTGCGGCCTACAGGCCGACCAGCATCCCCGGACTCGCGTGCCGCGATTAGCGGTGCGGAGGGCAATCGGCCGGCCTGTAGCCAATAGCGCTGACCCTGGAGCTGACCGGACTGAGAGGGGACCCGGGAGCCTGCAGCAACATCCAAGGAAATAGGCCCTGGACACCCGCAGCCTACAGCAGATCCGAGGCCTGTGAGGCCTCCAGCACCACCGGACTCTAGTATCGCGATCGGCGGTACAGGGGACACCCAGCCCATCCTCATACACAGTGGGCACCCCTTCACTGACTTCAGAGACTCAGGTGCAGGTTATTTTGGGGACATCCAGCACCAGCCGCCATCTTGCGGCCTAACAGTCAAGACGGGCCCACACTCTAAGGTAATAAGCCCTAATTAGACTGTGCTCTCCTCCCTGTACCTCTGCGCATACAGTGCCCAGGATCTACACCTGCACTGACAGGGAGACACTACTGCTCTCTCAGGCCTGTCCCCCCCCCCCCCCCCACAGTCCCCCTCATTCTAGTGGAGGCTGAGGTTTTGATAGAGAGCGATCAACCATGGATGGCTGAAGCCGCACACTCCTGAGTCCCGTGCCATCCCGACAGCTACAGGCTATCCTACATGGCGGCAGCTAGCTCACACTCCACGGAGCTTGCTGACCCTCAACAAGGCACCATACAGAGGTATCTACTTAGAACAGCACCGACTGATCCCCGGACCCCTAAAGACAAGACGGCGCCCGGCCGCAACCCAGGGAAGACCAAGCCACCCACCGCCACTCCCGCAGCAGCCTGCGTGACAGAAGACAACAATGAGAAACTCCAGGATTCCAGAGGAGAGACATCAGCCTCCTCTACAAGGTCAGTCACATCGCAAGACACGGACACTGGGGAATCCCAGACAGCCTCACATTCCTTGTCGGGAGTACCCATTAGAACGGAAGCGGCAGCCCTCCTCTCTGCCTTCAGAACTGATTTCGAATCATGGGCAAGCAAGATGGAGGATTCCCTACAGGTAGAGCTAAACGCTCTGAGACAAAAAGTCACAGCTAATGAGGAAGCGGTATCAGTCTTAACTACTGCTCAGGATGACCATGAGGCACGTATAACAGCTCTTGAATCTGCATCTGCGACACATCTCCGTCGCCTACGCCATCAGCAGCTCCGCATAGAAGACAGCGAAAATCGCAGTCGCAGAAATAATATCAGACTGCAAGGCCTACCTGAGGCAACATCTGGAGCAGAACTGAAACCCACTATCATATCTATCCTCAATAAAGTGCTGGGAAGAGAGGCAGCATCCCCAATTGAATTGGATCATGTTCACAGGGTAGGCGGGCCGGGGGGGGCCCGAGATGGGCCCCCCCCCACGATGTCCTATGTCGGGTCCACTATTACACCTTAAAAGAGGAGATCATGCGAAAAGCATGGAGCATGGGCTCAGTGGACTTCTTTGGAGCCTCTATCCACCTATACACTGACTTGTCTCACAATACGCTATACATGCGTCGAGTGGTGCGCCCTCTACTTGACCTTATACGGCAAGCCGGAGCCTCCCATACACGGGATCACCCCTTCAGCATCAAGGTGACACGGGGAGACAGCAGGTTCACGCTCTCCGATTCGGACCAACTACCTGACTTTTTCCTATTTATTGAACAAGAACCGGTAGACGTCTTGAACTGACTGGACCCTCCAGATGATAGATAGAGACAGTTGGGACTTGGTCCACTCCCGCAGCGCCACAGACGACCTAGGTTTAGATCAGTCTCTTCTGGCCCAGGGATGAGACGACCTACCTCTCCAGAAGATTAACTTAAGAAGCTGGTTGGAGACGGACGGCTTGTTTTGTTTTACAAAGTTACCTCCATTCTTGAGGGATCCCAACAGCTTTGCCGCATTTTTGAGCGGCATGTTACGTTTTGTTTTTTCTTTTGATCCCTTAACTGTGCTTTTCTACCCTAAAGCCCGGGACTTCCAGTACACTTGGTAAAAGATGTAGTGAAAGCAGGGTTCGGACCTATTGGCTCTTTCCCTGCTCTTTGCCAATGTACTATTTGGCTGGGGTTCGGGAGAGAACATAGCTTATGGTCACCTTGGGACTCTCACTATGAAGGGCGTCAGGTAATGCTACTATACACCAACTTTTTTTTTTTTTACAAAATGCTCTGCTTTGTTTCAGATTGTTCCTTCTCACCCCCTCCCTCTGTGGCGTGCGATGGGGGGGTGTGGCGGGAGTGGGGGATGCTACTCCGGGGGGAGATTTGGCCTCCGGTCTTAATCAATCTCTGCCTCAGGAGATGCAATTTACAAGGCGCCACGTATGGAGCGATTGGGTGCCTCCTTGAGTAGATCCCCCGCTCCTCCTATTCCCCCGATGCGCATCCTATAGTTTTCGCTAAATTATTTTTCTACAAGTGGGAGCCAATGTAATTGTAATTATTTTCTATGTAATTCCAGGTTAACTACTTAAACTCACTGCTTATACTTAGTTGACTGTTCTTATCTGTTATCGTTAAGATGCCTTATGCCTCACATACGTTTTAAATGTTCAGTGTGCCACATACACTGTATACATGCCTGATTTGCTGTCGGGATCACGGCTCAGGTCCACTCATTTCGACCTTCCCCCCACAGTAGGACAGGCACTGTGTGTGCCTAAAGCGTGATATTTCACGCAGTGTTTTGCGTTAGCGAATACATTAGTTTTCCGGACACATTTTTTAGGTGTCCTTTCATTTACACCTTACTTCTTCCATTATCCTCACACTCTTCTCTTCTCTCTCTTTTCTTTCTTTTTCTTTTCTCTTCTTTTCCTTCCACTTCCGTATTTCACCTCTCTTCTCCATCCTACCCCGAACTGTTCTACATACTTTTCCTCTATATCTTATTGCTTTCTCTCCTATACAGCCTCTAGCACTCCGGCATGGCTCACACGGTGACCTCACGCCCCCAATTGAAATTTTGTTCATACAATGTAAACGCCTCGAAACGTGGGCAAATACTGTATCAGATGCACAAAAGACGAGTCAACGTGCTTTTGCTGCAGGAGACCCACTTTCAATCTGACTCCACCCCTTCCTGCTCCAGTAGGTACTTTAATAGATGGATCCACAGCACCAATCCGACACAAAAATCTAAGGGAGTATCTATTGTGTTTCATAAAACACTCCCTATTGAACTGCTCGATCATATGACAGACCCCCAGGGCAGGTACATTTTTGTGAAAATCTCTTTATGGGGGACTAAATTTACAATAGCTAATCTATACTTGCCTAACACACACCAAGTCCCATCGGCCTTGCAGTATTTAAAGATCCTAGCGGGTTTTGCAGAGGGTAAGCTCATACTCGGGGGGGACTTCAATACCCCCATGGATCCACTCTTGGATTCATCGACATCCCGTTCCTCTATATCCTTTCCTAAAATATGGGGCCTGAAACGTGCCATTTACAATATGCATCTTGTAGACGTATGGCGGATACTGTACCCAGAATCACGAAACTACACACACTTTTCCAACATTCATCGATCATACAGTCGTTTAGATTATTTCTTAGTCGATCACGGCTGCTTAGATTGGTCCCCAAATTGTGAAATAGATCCTATGGTTTGGTCTGACCACTCTCCTATATTCCTGACACTTGCAGTACCCTCTACCCCAATAAAAGAATGGACATGGAGGTTAAATGACTCACTTCTGACTGAGCCAGGGTTTGATACTCGGATAGCGGAGACTATTTCAAACTTTTTTACAGACCACGCCTCTGATGACACCTCACCACCCATTAAATGGGAGGCATTAAAGGCGGTATTACGGGGTAGTTTTATCCAAATGGGTGCCCACGTGAAAAAAGAACGCTCTGCTGCGATAGCTACGGTGGTACACAAACTCAGGACACTAGAGACTACCCATAAACGTTCCCCGACTGTGGAAGTGCTTGCGGAGGTTTCTTCTGCTCGCTCTCAGCTTAGGGAATTATATGAGGCATCAGCTCGTACATTCGCAAACAAACTAGCCTTTCACCAATACAAATTCCGGGATAAATGTGGTAGATCACTAGCTCGCACCCTGCATACCAAACAACCTAACACCTTTATACCTCACATACGGGACAATTCTGGGAAAACCGTCTCGTCACCTTCTGAGCTGGGACAAGTTTTCCGGGACTTTTATCAATCCCTCTATAACATACCTACAACAAGCCCCACTGAGCCCCTCTTTACTAGAGCGGACACACAAGCCTCATATATCGCACAAAATGCATTACCTACTCTAGATGACGAAAGGATAGAGGACCTTGAAGCTCCGATGTCGGAAGATGAGGTTGCCCGCGCCATTGCATTCACCCCATCTGGTAAAAGTCCAGGCCCTGATGGCTTCACTCTGAAATTTTATAAACAATTTGCTCCCCTTCTCACTCCCTTCTTAACAAAAGTATTTAACTCCATCTCTGAGCGATCAGTATTCCCGCCGCAAACGCTAGAGGCACATATCACCCTCATCCCAAAACCAGACAAAGACCTAACTATATGTGCTAACTACCAACCCATTTCGCTGATAGGGGTAGATCTGAAGGTGTATGCGACCTAACAACCATTGTTACTCCGCTTAATACACCTAGATCAAGTTGGCTTTGTGAGTGGACGAGAAGCACAAGATAACACCCTCAAAACACTTCTCATTGCGGATTATGCTCGGACCCACAATGTCCCATTGTGCCTTCTCACGGTCGACGCGGAGAAGGCCTTCGACCGCGTTGACTGGCAATTTCTTCGCCTATCACTGCAACAACTGGGTCTAGGTCAAAACATGCTCTCCAGAATAATGTCCCTCTATACCTCTCCCTCCGCTAAGATTAGACTAAACGGTTCTCTGGCTCCAAAATTCACTATTCATAATGGAACGCGACAGGGGTGCCCCTTGTCCCCCATTCTATATGTTCTTGTTATGGAACACCTAGCCATCGCCCTTAGAAACAACCCGGCTATCCATGGTATTAGTATAGGCCCCATACATACTAAACTTGCCCTATTCGCAGATGTCTTGCTCATATTTGTGACCCAACTGCAAGTCTCCTTGCCCTCCATTATGCAGGAGTATCAGAGATATGGAGATGTTAGTAACTTTAAAGTTAATCATAATAAGTCAGAAATCTTCAACATTTTACTCACAGAAGCAGCTCTACAACAGCTCGCGTCTTCCGTCCCTTTTAAGACAAACTCCACATCTATTCATTATCTAGGAATTCATATCCCAACAGACGCTTCCCAACTATTCCCCAGCAACTTTACCCCGCTACTTCTTAGAACACAAGCGGATCTGACCACGTACACATCTAAACAGCTCTCTTGGTTGGGCAGGGTGAATGTTTTGAAGATGGATGTTCTCCCTCGATTCCTCTATCTTTTTCAGACCATTCCTATTCACATTCCCACCTCGTTCTTCAAAAGGCTTTGTCAGATCTTTTCTAAATTCATATGGCAAGGAAACCGCCCCAGGATAAAGTACGATACAATGATTCTTCTGAAGGCCTGGGGGGGAGCGGGGGGTCCCGGATGCCTCTTCATACCATAAGGCAGGGGTACTCACACGTATTGTGGATTGGTTTCACCACCCTTCCTCCAAGCTCTGTGTTCAATTGGAGAGACATCTCAACGAGGCTGATCTTTGTGCCCTGCCGTGGATACCTACGGCTCGGCGTAGGGATAGTACCCTCTCTACTGCTCTCACTCGTCAGACTCTTCAGATATGGGACCAATTGCTATTAACGAGTAAATTATCTAAACCTCGGGGCCCAATGACTCCTCTCTTTGGGACTCCGGCTTTCCCTCCGGCTGAAGGTGAGGAGAGATTTGGACCCTGGAATAGGGATAATCATAGACGTTTAGCACAGGTTTTATGCGCTGACCCATCTTTGAGACCAGACATATCCCCCCAGATGGGCCCTGGGCCCCCAATCATGTGGTTACAAAGGAGTCAATTAATGTCATACATACATACTTTCTCCCCCATTTCAGAAATACTGGATGACCCATCAGACTTTGATGAGCTGCTCTTGCAACCAGACCCGCCAACACATGTAGTATCACTGTTATATTCCCTTCTACTAAAGGTATCTACCCCTGACCTGCCAACCTACACGCAGAACTGGGAAACAGATCTACAACATTCCATCTCCCCTGCTGATTGGCAAAAAAGCTTTATCTTAACGCATAGGATCTCTTTGGCAACTAAGACTCAAGAAAAAGGGTTTAAGCTATTAACAAGGTGGTACAGATGCCCGGTGACTATCCAACGGTTTAACCCTTCTCTATCAGGTACTTGTTAGAGATGCATGTCCCCTAGTGGGACAATGCTCCACATCTGGTGGGCCTGCCCTCCAATTCGGAAACTTTGGCAAAAGGTCTTTGATCTATACAGCAGGCTGATGGCGACCTCAATTAAGCCCACACCAGAGATAGCCCTACTATCTATGCTTCCGGGCCCATTCAAGCTGATTAAAAAAGACATACTGCGCCACTTTCTGGCCGCAGTTAGGTCAGTGATCCCCCGACACTGGAGAACAGTAGATGTGCCTTCCTTGGGTGACGGGGCTGTCGAAGTGGATCGGATAAGAGATCTGGAGTGCCTGTTGGCGCAGGAAGCAGGGATGGAGAAACAGTTCTCCACCACCTGGTCCTCATGGTTGATGTTTCGTTACTCTAATGACTTCCCCATATGGGTCAGGGATGCCCCATCTTTACCCACCGATTAGCCATGCTGGAGTGCTTCTCACCTTTGTTGTCATCCCGTATCTTTCTACATGCTATCATTCTTATCTTTCTCTCTGTCTCCCTTTCTTTAAGTACTGAACAAATCACTCAAACATATAAACAAAGATCATATATCCAGAATTGCTCATTAACATGAATATTTATAATAAGTGATTAAATGATCCCTACAGCATTCCAACCTGATTAGGGGGAACCTCATGATAACACCAACACGCAAAATCACAAAGGTGGATATATGTTGGTCCCCACACGCATGTTATTCTTCTAGTACATTATAGTCCTTTATATACAATGTGATACTTTAGTATTTCACCAGAAGTTATATGCCAAAGTATATATTCCTGTAGGTATATAGTAAAGGTTCTCCTTATTGTTCTGTGTATAATTTATGTAATACTATACTGTAAAGTACTTTATCTTTCTGTTATACCTTTATTTTGGAATAAACTAAGATTGAAAAGAAGATAAATACACAGGTTCTGAGGCTTATTAAATGCAGATAAGGCACCGAGTTTAATTACCACCTTAATCAGCCACAGAACCTGTGTAATGTGTTCGGGTTTAAAGGTATGAGGCGGCAACCATAGTTTAGAGGCAGAAAAAAAAACCCTTCGGGTTTGTGTTTTTGATGGCTTTCTGGCAGAAAAATGCTAAACTCTTGTAAACTCGCCTAAACTCTGTATAAAAACACTCTATATGAGCATTTTTTTTTTTTTTTTGCCAAGGGCACTGAAGTTTTTTTTAAGCCCAGTGTGCATGGAGCCTAATGCCCCGTACACACGGTCGGATTTTCCGATGGAAAATGTCCGATTGGAGCGTGTTGTCGGAAATTCCGACCGTGTGTGGGCTCCATCGGACATTTTCCATCGGATTTTCCAACACACAAAGTTGGAGAGCAGGAGATAAAATTTTCCGACAACAAAATCCGTTGTCGGAAATTCCGATCGTGTGTACACAAATCCGACGGACAAAGTGCCACGCATGCTCAGAATAAATAAAGAGATGAAAGCTATTGGCCACTGCCCCGTTTATAGTCCCGACGTACATGTTTTACGTCACCGCGTTTAAAACTTTTTCGACAACTTTGTGTGACCGTGTGTATGCAAGACACGTTTGAGCCAACATCCGTCTGAAAAAATCCTAGGATTTTGTTGTTGGAATGTCCGAACAAAGTCCGACCGTGTGTACGGGGCATAAGAATGCAGACAGTAGTCCAGTGATGATGTAAAGATCAGGACAGGGATACAGCTAGCATTTACCAAGAGACTGTTGGAGGTCCTAATGAAATAAATGAGTTCAAATAGTTCCTACAAGCAAGAAATTAAGCAGAAACTGGCTAAATTAAATTCTTAAATTAACAGCAATTTTTTTGGACATCTTATACTAAGAATGATTGGAATGTGGCTCACAAGCTTTTAGCGATCAGGAACTACTGTTTTACAGGTACAGTTCCAAATGTCAAAAAAAGTGAACTTTGGCATATACTGAGGTGACAAAAGGGGCATTGAAATAAAGAAACAGAAACGTGTCAGCATATTTTTCATAGAAGTGAAATTACCGTACTATTTATGTGTTTTTGACTGAGAAAACACATTCTCTGATTTGCTTGAGTGCAAAGAGAAACTTAAGAGCTAAATACCAAAGACAGTGTTAAAAAAGTTCGCTGCTAAGATCACATGAGGTGAGCTTAGTCATTGTAACATGCTTGAAGCTGCCAAAGGTTTAAACAACCTGAAGACATAATGTTAACATTACAGTAATGTATTTGTTTTGCTGGTAGAGAATTTTGCATATTTAAATTATGCTGCTGGCGCGATGGGAATGATAGGCTTCATTCTGTATGACCTTAGACGGGAACTCAACTCATCTAATGCATTCCAATTAGTTTGACAGACAATCCATACAGCAGAAAATAATAAAATTCCAAACAGGGGAGAATCCTGGGTCCTCTAAAATGAGGTACACAGTCATTAAATATGACGGTTTTCAAATTAAAAATGTATTTGCAACCTAAAAGCCTGCATTAGAAGTACTTACTTTTTCTGAATATACATTATCTGTTTCCAGTGTGTTTTTGTCTACCATACATTATAAAAGGTATGAAAAAGCTAATGTCAGAACAGACCTAAAATGGTAACAATTGCTTCAGCCGTTTTCAGGATGTAATATGTATTATGTACAATATCACTCTCATAATTGTACAGGACTAAAAAGGTAAAAGTGAGAAAAGTCATTTTTTTTAACAAATATGTTATCCTGTTTTCCTCTCTGCTGTCAACTGTAAAGTAAACCTGTACTCCACTCTCACAGAGCAATTTTTACAATTCTGCTATGGGTCTACTGATTCAGCAATCATTTTTTTCATAAATTAAAGTGATTGTAAAGGCAGAAGGTTTTTTTTATCTTACTGCATTCTATGCAGTAAGATAAAACACCTTCAAGTGTGCAGCAGCCCCCCTCAGCCCCCTAATACTTACCTGAGCCCATCTCTATCCAGCAATGTTGCAGGAGAGACTCGGCTGCCCGGGACTCTCCCTCCTCACTGGCTGAGACAGCAGCGGAGCACCATTGGCTCCCGCTGCTGTCAAAGTCAGCAAGCCAATGAGAGGAGAGAGGGGGCAGGGCCTAGTCACAGCTCTGTGCCAGAATGGACACACAGGGCTGCAGCTCAGCTCGGGTGCCCCCATAGAAAGCTGCTTGCTGTGGAGGCACTTGTCAAGAAGGAGGGCCAGGAGAGCCAAAAAGGGACCCAAGAAGAGGAGGATCAGGGCTGCTCTGTACAAAACCACTGCACAGAGCATTTAAGTATGGCATGTTTGTTATTTTTAAGCAAAAAAAAAAAAAATAAAAAGACTTTAATGTCACTTTAAGATTATAGTAATACACATATTATTTAAGAATAATGGCTTTTTTTTGCCAATATTGTCTTGCAAAAATGATTTTTTTTCTCCATGAGATCTATAGACAAAAATGTCATGAAACAAAAAAAATCTATTGTTTACGTCTTACATGTAATAGTGTTACTGTAGATAAAAATATAAATTTTTTCAATAATTTGTTCTATTTAAAGGACACTAATATTATGGTTCTGGTGCAAGGATTGCAAAGTTATTTACAAATGAAATAAAGGCTTTTTTTTTCAATTTTGCATTTTTATCTTAAAGGCTAGGTTCACCTTTTACAGAAACTGGCCCATGCAGAAAAGTGACCTTAGTAGTTTACGTTACGTTCGTTACGAACTAATTACACTGGGAGTTCGTAACAGTGCGGAAGTGGTTATTGTGACAAGTATAAAAGGTGGTGATTTAGTACGCCACCCGTGCCCCAGGACAACGTCAGGTGTGTGACGAAACGTACGTTAAAAAAAAGGGAGGAGCGACATGCTGACCTCACCACGTGTACGCAGATCCCGGAAGCAATGGGCTGCTATCGAGAGCCGGCCGGCTCCATTCTTAAAAGCTGTTTTTAAACAACCGAAATGTAAGTGCAATCTTGCCCTTCTTTTAATATAATAAAATTAGGATTTACACTATGTTAGCCTTCACTGTCTTTTCATGGGGACCTATGGAATGTATCTGTACATGAGGCTTTTCATTTGGTGAGGACACTGGGAGCATTGGCCCACTGTATAGAGACCCGAGGCAGGGGAATAAGCCACAGGCGCATTTGATCTCCCGCAATAGGAGATCACAAATAGCTGGTAAGCGGCAGTGTGTACAGAGGTGGAGGCACTATCCTATTTCCTATAGTGCACTTTTCTTGTGGTGTCATGCTTGTGTACCACCGTGGAGGAATTTATTGACGCACCATTTTCAGCATATGAACTTGTTTGGCTCTTTTTTCCCATCAAGGAATCAATAGCGATTTTCTTAACCAAATGCATCATATTGTATCACAATTGTTCATTTTTTTTGTTTTTATTTAACTCAAATGGCATTTTCACATAGAGAATTATTAATCAGCGCAACCTAAAACTTTTTGAATTGTATATTATTGTGTGTGTTTCACAAGAGGTTGCAGTGGGTTTTTTTAAATCCACATGAATGTATTTCACTAATTTCTACATAGGTAGCGCAGTATTTTTTATTTTATTTTTTGTTATAAATTTTACTATAAAGCACCTGGTGGTCCCCAGTAAATATCAAAAATAACTTTTCTTGTGGGATGAAGGCACCAGCAAAGTTTGGATTGCCTATAGTCTTGGAATAAGTTTGCTCAGGAAATATGGTCGTCCTTCACTCATTTATATTATGAGTAGGAATGATTCTGCTTATAACAAAGCCTTAATGAATGAAATGAAATGATGTTACAGTGAATTGTTATATCATCCTTGAAATTATATCAATTTTAGGAGGCCCGGCTTCAATAAGCAGTGTATAAAGGAACATCCCATAATATTTCCTAACTGATTTTCCCTTAAAATTTGATAAGGCTTATGTGCACATTCTTATTATGATGGGATGTTCCCTTCCTTCATATTAAAGAAGTATATCCAAACCTTTTTTGGCTAAACTTCTATGGATCACAGGGGTGTACTTCCTTCTGCACTCCTGTGACCCATTCTCAGCTGATAGCGGGCTTAAAGCGGAGGTTCACACAAAAATTGAACCTCCACTTTTCGGAACCCCCCCCCCCACATTTGGCACCTTTTGGGGGGAGGGGGGGTGCAGATACCTGTCTAAGACAGGTATTTGCACCCACTTCCGGGCATAGACTCCCACGGGAGTCTATGCCTCTTCCTGTCCCGCCACACTGTCTGCTGGGACACACGCGGGTCCCAGAGACAGCACGGACAATTCAGATTGCGCTGCATGACTCGCGCATGCGCAGTAGGGAACCGGGAAGTGAAGCCGCAAGGCTTCATTTCCTGATTCCCATACCGAAGATGGCGGCGGCAGCATCCGAGGACCGAGGGACGGTTCAGCCTCGGGTGCCGACATCGCTGGACCCTGTGACAGGTAAGTTTCCATATTTTAAAAGTCAGCAGCTGCAGTATTTGTAGCTGCTGACTTTTGAAAAAAACATTTTTGCGGGACTCCCTCTTTAAGTCTACTATTGGCTGACATCACTGAGTCGGTTTAGGCTTTGAAAAGATCCCAGCCATATGGTCGGGATCCACCCAGCAGCCTGGACCAGCACCCAGCTCAGCCCCTATTTTTCATCGTCATTACTAGACTTAGTCCAATGGTTGGTCTGGAATATTGTATCTATGCTCTGTTAACTGTACCAGACGTACATGGCTGTACACGATCAGTCTATGTGGGTTCTTTACTAAAGTCAAATCCACTTTGCACTGCAGGTGCACTTGAAAGTGCACTGAAAGTGCATTTGGAAATAAAGTCGCTGTAGATCCGAGGGGGACATGCAAGGAAAATAAAAAAAACAGCATTTTAGTTTGCACATGATTGGATGATAAAATCAGCAGAGCTTCCACTCATTTCAGATCTACCCTTTAAATTTAGAACAATTGCACTCCCAAGTGCACTTGCAGTGCACTTTCAAGAGCAATTGCAGTGCACTTGTAGTGCAAAGTGGATTTGCCTTTTGTAAATAACCCCCTATGTGTGCTTGCTGTTTTTCTTTTTCCTTTACCATGCCATACAGACTCCTTGGTTTTAGCCAACAGCTAGTATTGTGTAGATATTTGATGGAGTTTTGGTTTGCTTTTGGCACCTAGAGAGATGCACATACATTTTATATTACTATTAGTGTGTGTTTTTAGTATGATGTCTCAATAAATGGGTTGTATAAAACAATTGGTTGTTTTTCTTTAATTGTTTTTTAATACAATATTACTGAATATCCCTGATAGCCTCTTATTAGCAGTTTCTTTGAAATGGAGATTGTGAATGACAGCTTTATTCTATTAGGGGCTCCGTTTACATTAATTGGTTGGTTTGGAGGTCATTTTCATGCTGTGTACAGGGGATTGCAAGAGGCCGAAACTAAGTGAAATGTATGTACTTACACTGCTTGCATTTAGAAGAAAATACATTTAAAGATGTATTAAAGAATACAGAGCTGAATTCAGTTGTCTTTTATACCTACCTGGATGTCAGCTTAACAATACACTATACTATACACTATTCCTACAAAGGAAATAACCAGTATAGAAATACCAGAGGATCCATGGGGGTATTTGTTCCATGGGGTTAGAATGCCAATCAAACAATATACGAGAACATTAGTCCCCCAGTTATTAAAACGCAGCTAGAAAGTCCCACAACAAGGAGTTGGTGCAGTAAAATAAACAAAACCTATAATATGGAATATCTAAGGTTCAGTGGTGAGGACGGAATGGAAGGTTTCAAAGAGAAGTGGAGAGTTTGGATAAAGTTTAAGCAGACAATTAGATTTGCTGAATTGATGGGAGTATAAGAAGGGGAGCAGTTCGGAGATACGGGAGATGTCAGGCAGCTAGAGGTCAGAAAAGAAAGGTCAGAGAGGAGGGGGAGGGATGGAAAGGAGGGGGGAGGAAATTTATCTCTGTAATATGTGATGGTAATGGCGAGAATTGTATCTCAATTTATGAAATATTTAGATATAAAGAAAATCAATAAGGAAATTGAAAAAAAAACAAACAAAAAACAATACACTATATATACCTTTCACTGGTTTCTACATATGTCACCAAGAAATGTCTGGTCTCTTCAAGACGTCCTTCTGGTTCCTATATAAACATAGAAAACACTTGGGTTACAAAAAGTAATGAAGTAATGGCATTCTTAGGGCAACTGATCCCACAAATTGAAAATTATCCCAGTTTCTATAAATTAGAGGAACATGTCTGTCCTGCCAATACCACCTAATCAAATTTAATCTGCTCTGTCAAAATGAAAAATGTACAATGACTAACTGCTAAAAGAAATGCAAACACACACAAACTTTTTTCTTTTTATAAATCAGTCCCAACATGAGATCTATGTTCTGTAATGGAATCTATAGCAGTCAGTGAAAGATAAATGTAATCTGGATAAAGGAACAATTACACAGAATAATCTTTCTTTGTCTAGGTTAAATAAAACAGATGTTAAAGGTCAAACTCCTATTCCCTAAACAATATACACACAAAGTGATTTGTAATTCATTTAGGTATGAGCAATCATGAACAAGCAATACAACATTGCTTAAACTATCACACAGTGAAACCCATAAGGTACCGGCCTGCACTTTTGACACTGACTGAAAATATCAATCACAAATATAACCTCAATTATTAATGAAAATGATTCATTAAAAAATATAATTTAACCACTTGTTAACAAGCCACTTTGTAAGAGGAAGGTGACAGGTACTTTTCGTAGAGACATCAGGGATCTGTTAGACCTCTGATGGTCTTCTCTGCCCAACAAAGCAATTACCCAAGCACAGATCATACTTGGTTAGATGCTTCCCTGGCTGTAACAGCCAGGAAATGACAGCTCTAAAACTGGAAGTGATGAAATCCTTGCCGCTTCCAGGATCATTCATCACAGAGAATATTGGGGAATGGATGTTCCTCTATCGCAGGGATATGCAATTAGCGGACCTCCAGCTGTTGCAGAACTGCAAGTCCCATGAGGCATAGCAAGACTCTGACAGCCACAAGCATGACACCCAGAGGCAGAGGCATGATGGAACTTGTAGTTTTGCAACAGCTGGAGGTCCGCTAATTGCATATCCCTGCTCTATTGCCTCTGTAGGCCACTTTCCTAGCTGCTTACTGTGGTCCTGGGCTCCCCGAAGACATGGGAGAGCGCAGGAACTACTGGGGTAGCAGCAAAAGGGGGGACCTTCTGAGCATTGAAAAGGTGATTTTTTTTTCTACAAGAAAGCCAGTGGCGGCTGAAAAAAAGTGATCAAGATCATGGCTGCAGCCATGATCCTGGTATTAACTACTTGCTGAAAGGAAGTTTATTTACGTATGTTGGCCAACAAGTGGTGAAATTGATCTGATTTAGGAGTGGTTCTCTGACACACCTGCAGATATTTGCTTGATCGATCAGAAGCAATCAATAAAATTCTTTCACAGTGTTAATTTTGTTGATGAAAATATTTTCGTCACAGTTTTTGTTAGCTGCATGTTTTCAGTGACAAAAACTATCCACAAACAAAAACATAACTAAAATGTGAGGGAAGAATGTTTACCCACCTGAACTTCCGCTTTCCTTGGAGCTCTGCCTGTTTGTCTATTAGCAAGCTGTATTGGCTGAGAGGCACCGGCTCCCATCAATCCTTTCCCTTTCCTATGCAGTTCCACACATTACACTCATTCACGCTATCTCTTTTGGTGCCCTCTGCTGGCCTTTTATACAACACAATTTCATCCCCAGCCTATATTAGTAGCACATTTAGACCCCTTTCCCACTGAGATGCTTTTCAGGCGTTCTAGCGCAAAAAATAGCGACTGTAAAGCGCCTCTCAAGCCACCCCAAGTGCTTTCACACTGGGGCGGTGCCCTTGCATGACGGGAAAAAAGTCCTGCAAGCAGAATCTTGTTTAAATGATTTGCTTATAAGGAGAAGCTTAATATTTCCTGTACACCATTCACCAAAAAAGCAGTGAAATGTTAAAAAAAAAAAAAAAAAACCCTAAAGCCGGTTTTTGACAAGTCCTTTTTTAAAAAAAAATAGCTCTGTCTTCTCTGAGCCATCACCCGATGACGCCACCTGGAGAGCCTATTCCCTTGTTACATCACAAGGGGCGGGCTCTCTGGGTGACGTCATTGGATGACCACGCCCCATGGCTACATAAGAGATGTCAGACAGCATGGGACGTTACAATGGAGTAAAACAGCATCAGGACAAGAGTGGACTTTATTTTTAGCGGGTAACCGATGGCGAGGAAGAAGACAGCAGCGGCGAGGAAGAAGACAGTAGCGTGGGAGAAGAGAGCTCTGGGAGAAGACTGCACGAGAAGACAGAAATAGAGAAAAATCTCTACGCAATGGACTAAATGTTAATGAAGGGTTGGAGTTGGAGACTCTTTGGGAGCTGGATGGATGGGCAGTGTTTGTGCCTGTACCTGTGTTAGTGGTTGCGCTGGAGCTGAAGGTGCCCAGAGCTAAGAGGTCTGTGCTTGCTGGAACGGCGAGGAGACGTATCAGATCCCTGAATCTCGACCGCGATCGTAAAAGCCTGCGACTGCTGCAACGTCCCAGCTTGTTCCCCGGTCTCCTTGACCTTGCCCGCTCTTCCATGTCTGCCATTATCTGCTGCTGATGTCCCTGGTTATGATGTGTGATGTGGAGGTACGAATAGAGCTGAATAAGGCCCAAGCGGGGCTCTAAACTGAGCATTTGTAGAGTCTGAGCCAACGGGAGATCCTTGCACTGGAGAGGAGTATATGGAGGAATGCATATGCCAGCACTAAGGACGGTCTTCTTTCACTATTGCTACACAGTGGCACATACTGTTGATGATTTTAACCCCAGGAGGGAGAGAAGAATCTGGTGAGTGCAGCTGCAATAGGAACACGAATTAAGATATGCACGGTGTGTTCACTCACTGAAAAGTCCATCTGACTAGAAAGAGGATTTTCTTCACGGGCACAAGAGCACTTTATAATCCAATATTATCATCATTATTTTTATTTCTATATTTTTATTTTTATTTCATTACTTTTTTATTTTCATTTTTTATTTTCATTTATTCATTTTCATTTTTTCATCATCCAGCAGTCTTGTTTTTTTTATGTTTTTTTCACTTGTTACATGGATAAGGGACACTATAGAAATGCAGACCTAGGAAATCTGCTTGGTTGGGTGGTTTTAATAATTAGTACTTTGGAAAGTTTTATGTAAGCATATCATTTGCAATTGCACTTTAGATTGGTTCAGCAAGTCTCACAATTTTGTTTAGTAATTTATCCTTAAAGCGGGGGTTCACCCACACCGCCAAAAAAAAAAATATTAAAAGCCAGCAGCTACAAATACTGCAGCTGCTGACTTTTAATACATGGCCACTTACCTGTCCCAGGGTCCAGCGATGTCGGCAGGGGACGCCGAGAACCCGCTCGGTTCTCGGCAGCTGCCGCCGCCATCCTAGGTGAGGGAATCAGGAAGTGAAGCGTTGCGGCTTCACTTCCCGGTTCCCTACTGCGCATGCGCGAATCGCGCTGCGCGTCCCTAGTGGTCCCCGCTCTCTCCTGGGAGCTGTGTGTTCCCAGCAGACAGCTCGGTCGGGACGGGAAGAGGCATAGACTCCCATGGGAGTCTATGCCGGAAGTGGGTGCAAATACCTGTCTTAGACAGGTATCTGCACCCCCCTCCCCCCTGAAAGGTGCCAAATGTGACACCGGAGGGGGGGAGGGTTCCGAAAAGCGGAAGTTCCATTTTTGTGTGGAACTCCGCTTTAACGGATATACGGATTTTTTTGCACCAGGACTCACTTGCTTTGTTTGGTTTTAGCTTTAATGTGAAATAATTTTTGGTTGGTTCATACACTTTGGCACGAGAAGACGCCTCGGATAGAAGACAGAGCTATTTTTTAATAAAGGACTTGTCAAAAACCGGCTCTTTTTTTTTACATTTCACTGCTTTTTTTGGTGAATGAGTATGGGTACCCATACCCATTCACATAGGGGAGGGGCGAGATCTGGGGGCCCCCTTGTTAAAGGGGGCTTCGAGATTCCGATAAGCTCCCTGCCCGCAGACCCCCGACAACCACTGGCCATCGTTGATAGGAAGAGGCCCTTGTCCCCATCAACATGGGGGCAAGGTGCTTTGGGGTGGGGGGGCAGAGCCCCCCCACCCCAAAGCACCCACCCACCCCCCTGCAGAGCCCCCACTGCCCCAAAGCAGCCCCCCTGCCCCATAAAGGGTCTGGTATGGAATTTGGGGGGACCCCACATCGTCTTTTTCATGATTTTTTTTACAGTGAATGTAAAAAAAAGAAAAAGACACAAAAAACGCAAATCGCTGCAAAAACGCTGTAAAAACACAGTACTTGTGTTTTGGATGCAGGTCCATTGAAGTCTATAACATGAAAAACTCTGCATTTTGTGGGAAAAAATCCCCGACTCTTTTCAAAAACACAGAGGCACAAAAATGCATTGATGTGAACGTGTTCCATAGGAACCCATGTTAAAAAAATTCCCTGCATTTCTGCAAAGTGCAAAAAGCATCAAAAAACATATTAGAGTAAATCAAGCCTTAATCAGCATTCATTGTAGAAAACAAAATATTATGAAGATTCAACACCGAATATAAAAAATTGTGAATTAATCACGTGCATTTTAGCATTCTTGCGTCAAAAGGTTGGGTGCCAATTTCAGCTGGATAAAATTACTTATTTTTCATAATTACTCATTATCCATGAAATGAAGTGTCCAGGAGAAAAACAGTTCATTTAAGATATGAACAAAAGCTAATATGATGTAACTGGGAGAAGGGGCACACAGGAGAGGGAGAACATTTTCCATTTTAAAACTAATACATCAAATGCAGCCTAGCAACTGCAGCAGTTTCCAGATAGTACATTCAGGAATTATACTTGCTTGATCATGCATTTATTCTCCTAGTCTCTGACCCATTTAAAGTTAAATTTTACTCATGTAATACAAAGTAATGCAGGCACATTTTAACTAAATTAGCAAGGAATCATAATAAATGTCACACATTTTAATGTTAGCTTAGTCATGGTTTTGCATATTCCTGCAAAACCTGTAAAGGACTATACAACTTTATGAATGATGAATGAATAGTTATACACAGTTGGTTTGCCTGCACAAATTCCTTAAAGTGTATCTATGGTCAAAATGTAAAATCATATATTCATTTTCACATAGTATTTGAATTATGTCCAGCCATCTCCTATTTCTCTGAACCATCTTTAGATTTTTAAACTTTCTTTGTGAAGATTCGCACACATTTATTTTATGGAACTATGTGACACGTGTTTACTATGCACTGCTGTGTCACAGAATTAACAGAGCCTGAATTCTAAACTACAGAAGTGGTAAGAGGAGGAATTTCAAAAGGTAGAGTCAGCACAGGAATCACTGCTTGCAGGCAGCAAGGTACCATGGGATATGTAGTCCTTATACAATAAAGGTAAACAGCAGAAGAGACGCTGCAAAACATGAAGGGAATCTAGGAAGTAGTGGAAAAAATGGCCAGCAGACAGGCAGGACTCACAACATGAAAGAAGATTTTTCAAGTAAGCTTATATTGGATTGCCAATAATAACTATTGCTATTAAAATGCTAATGTTATAGAATTAAAGTGTATGCTCTGACCATTCCTTTAAGTTGAAGTCTAACAGGTAAAGCTATATTATAAAACAGGTAGATCTTTCATAATTTCAAATCATGTTATTTTTACGCACAGCTAAATTATTGCCAATGCTGTTTTACCAGTGCAAAATACAGTTATAATATACATGGAAAGGTACTAATGCAAGGCGGTTGATTTACTAAAGGTAAATAGGCAACTCAGTTTGCAAGTAAAGTTTCACTGTGCATGGGAATTTGTCCCAAAGCTCAGCGAACGTGGAGAAGTTTTACTTTTCAAAGACTACCCAATCACATGCCAGGAAAAAAAAAAACAGAATTTTTGCTTGCACATGATCGGATGTTGAACTGAACTTCACCTCATTCACTAAGCTCTGGGGCAAATTCCCTTGCAATGTGCAACTTCTTATGCAAGTGAATAGCCTAGTTGCCTTTAGTAAATACATCCTACTTATGTTATCAATGGCTTCCCCACTTGTAACTGTCCTTGCAAAAGCTTAGTGATAGAGACAGCAGAGAATGAAGAAACGCCATAGCCTGCTTCACTAGATAAGATAATATCATGTACTGCTTTAACAGAAATTAAAGTAGAACTTCACTCTCTCAATCACCATTGACTATTTAAGCCCTTATGCATTAGCTAGCATTAGTAAATAAATAGGAAAGTATACTATATTTACTTTTTTTAATCTTTTTTTTCACATTTCTTCAGTTACTTCTAAGTTTCCATGCCTAGACAAATGATGTCATACATCTCAGGAGCCTTTAGGAGGGAAGGAGGGTTTTTCTCAGCTAAGCAAAACCTCCTGTCTTTTTGCCTGAGCTAAGGGCAGATGGATTCCAGGAAGTAAATGCTACATGAATCATTTGTCCTTACTTAAGATGGCCACAGCCAGAAATGCTAGGGGGTGTTTTTCAGAATGATTTCTCAGCAAAATATACAATGGAGAATTGGATGGGGGTGTTTGTTTTGAATAATAAAAATTGATTAAAAATCATTTTTGGCTTGTAGTGCTCACATGCAATGTAGTTCCACTTTAAAGATTGAGTAGGAATATGCATGAAGTGCATAATGACATACATATAAACTAAGAGACCAATCAGGAGCCATAAATTACCTTTTAAAGAACTGCTTATTTGCAACTAATACATTTAGAAATAACAGTGCAGCGCTTCCACCACATTACACAAAAAAACATAATAACCAATAAAAAATAATCAATTATCTCATGAATTACCAACCAATATGCTTAAAGCGGACCTTCAGTATTTTTTTTTCATCTTTCCATCTATTAAATCTTCTGCCCTTGGTCTTTTAACTTTGGATAGTAAAACATTCTTTTTCTGCCAGCAAATACCTTATACAGCCCACTTCCTGTTTCTTGTCTGGTCATTAACCTAGACTTATGACATCATGCACAGCTCACTCACGAGAGTTTGCCAGGAAGGGAGGGGGGATGAGTCATAAGAGGGCCTATGAGAGCTGTAGAGCTGGAGGGGTGTCTCTGTGCCTCTGTGTAAATCCAGGAAGTGAACAGGCAGCAGCTTCAGCTGCCCACAGTTAAAATGGCTGCAGCCAGACTCAGTGGAGGGAGATTTCTGCAGCATATTTGGCAAGTACAGAATCACAGTATATATAAAATAATATGCAAAGCGGTTGGAGGGAAAATTCAGAATGGCAAAGATGTTTTTATTACAAATTATGTGAGCAGACTGCAGTTCATCTTTAATTAGGCCATTGCATAATTAAATACCACAGAATGAATCTTAAAGTGTCCTTGTGCTTTTTATACATAGAATAATATATTTTATAAAGTGTATTTGTGCTATAAATTAAATCATAATAAATAAATATCAATTTCATAAACATAAAACAATATTGCTGTTTTGCTCTGTGCATGCACAATATTACAAAGTGTCCATGTGCTTTCTTTTATGCTCCTATTCCGCCACAAAATGGTGCTTGCAATATCAATCTTGTTGCTTCTATTAAATTCAGTTCCTCTTAAATCAAATATGCAGACACACACTCCTTCAGTGTCCTCATTGTGTTCAATGTTCAACCGTGACCCCACTCTCACTTCACAGGATGGACCTTAATCACAGAGAAAGGTCAATTAAAGCTCACTACAAGGCACACCTTTCACATCCCCACTGGTTCCAATCACTATTCCCTCTCCAGGGCAAACTTAAATCCCACCTTGAAATAATACACATATATAGGCAGATGACTGTTTGAGCAGCTACAATCCCTCATGTGTGGTAACATCAAAACGCGCTGGTATATAGCAGACCCATGGGGGTGCCATGCATTCATGATGGCCTCCCGCACAAATATGAAAATGCAGCACATTTTTAGGTGCGAGAAATACATGCATATGCAATTTGAAAAAGGTGCATAAACCTTTTTCCTGCATTTCCTGTAGGTACAGTAGCCCATTCAAATGAATGGACTGCTGTGCCCACACAAACGTGGCAAAAAAATGTACATATGTGAACCTAGCCTAATATGGAAGCCCCTAAATTAATTATTTGTACACCAGTGGCAGCTGGTGGTATATTTTTTTCCCCCGGTCGGTCGGGTCACTGGCACGCACTTACCCCATCTAGGTCACGCCAACTTCCCCTGCATCACATCCGTGCATCTCCTCTCTCCTCTGCGCCGTGCATGTCCTGCTTCCCCCTCCTAGGCAGCCATTCAGATCGCCTCTCCTTTCAGGCCAATCGGGTGACGGGTCTCATGCCTCGCTTCCTGATTGGCCAGGAGGAGAATCAGTGTGAAATAGCGAATATTAATTCGCTATTGTCACACAAGTGGGTGTGCCCATCCTTTTTTGACGCCTATTAGAGCCTCTGGCTCTAATCACATGCTTAATAAACAAAACAAAAAACCCCCATTGGAATCCATGTGTCCAGTGCCCCGCATGTAGATTAGGGGCCAGACGCATGGATAGGGTGGGCAGCACCCCTGTGCCCCATATGGATATACCAACACTGGTGTATACTCTAACATATCCTGGAAAAGCACCATGCCATTTCCCTGCAGCTGCAATTTTAAAAGGGTGCAGGGAACTTTTTCCTGCAGGCACAGCAGCCCATTCAAATGCAGCATGCGCAAACAAGGCAAGTAGATGCCACACATATGAAAGCCCGTAAAGCAAGGGTAGGCAAGCTGGGACCCTCCAGCTGTTGCAGAACTACAAGTCCCATCATGTCTCTGAGAGTAATTGTTACTGCCAGCCTTGCAATGCATCATGGGAAATGTAGTTCCACAACAGCTGGAGGGTCCCAAGATGCCCTAAAGTATCATGTGTAGTGTACATTCAAATAGGCCCTGGTCCCCTGCAATGTGGAGATACTGTTATGCCCTGTACACACGATTGGACATTGATCGGACATTCCGACAACAAAATCCATGGATTTTTTCTGACGGATGTTGGCTCAAACTAGTCTTGCATACACACGGTCACACAAAGTTGTCGGAAAATCCGATCGTTCTAAACGCGGTGATGTAAAACGCGTACGTCAGGACTATAAACGGGGCAGTAGCCAATAGCTTTCATCTCTTAATTTATTCTTAGCATGCGTGGCACTTTGGTCGTCGGATTTGTGTACATACAACGGATTTTGTTGTCAGAAAATTTTATAGCAAGCTCCTAAACTTTGTGTGTCGGAAATTCCGATGGAAAATGTGTGATGGAGCCCACACACGATCGGAATTTCCAACAACAAGGTCCTATCACATATTTTCCGTTGGAAAATCCGACCGTGTGTACAGGGCATATGACACATTTCAAACAGCAACTCTTTCCTTACCTTAATACTAATTGTTTAATGAGAAAATTTGAAGTAAATAGACCATCTCTATACACAATAAAAGGGATTCCATCTAAGGTCCCAAACGCTACTCACATTTTTAACTGGCATGTGAAATTGACATTATAACTTTGTTTTCAACATACAATGATTGATGAATACATAGTAAATGAACAAATTACATTATAGAAAATGAGAGCAAGGAAATCACTTTCACATTAACTAGATGCTAATTCTTCAACTGTGTCTGAAATGAATTTTTAAATAAATCACTGTGTCAAACTATTGACAAGAAAGTTTTACAGGTTTAAAAGGACATTTTAAAAAGCAATGTTTATTGCTGGTATGAAAAAGCCTATTGTCAATGTATATAGATAGGGAAGGCATTTGAAAGGCTCCGATGTTTGTTCCCAGGTTGAGGAAGGGAGTAACATGAGCCTAAAGAGAGGGGGCGCTCAAGAAGGACAAGAAACTGGCAGTCATGTTCCCCCAGCTACAGCATACTGCCAAGTTTGCTCCAATGACAAGGAGGGAGGGGATGATGAGGTTACCGACTGTACTTGGTGCCTGAGCGAAGAAAGGAGGAGGAGGAGGCACACCTGCAATGAGGCAGGATGTCCTCTAGGGGGCAGCTTAAGGGCAGCCATCCCATTTGCATCACACCGCAGAGCTCTGCAGGTGCAGGGCGCTGCTGACTCCCTGCAGACTTTTAAAAATTCCTTGGTGTGGGCCATTTTCGTGTGCAGCAGATTGCATTGTTGCTGTTTGCAACCTATGTCTGAAGCGGATCACGCGTGGCCAGAACAGCATCCGCTTGGGCACCACATGCTTGACCAGACATAGGATGACCTGCTATGCAGTCCACTGGCAACAGCACTTGAAAGACCCACATCAAAGAAAAAGGCCGACTTCTCCTTGCTCCTCATCTGGTATCTCCAACCCTACTATACCTCCAGTCCTCTCAAAAACCTGCACTGAGAGGAATGACTGTATAGTAATAGGTGTCCCAAGTACTTGCAGGCAATCTGCTAGCAGTACACCACCATCTGATTTTAGCAGGCAAATATCCCTACCCAGTTGCTGAACTGTAAAAAGAAATTCGGCCCCAGCCATCCACGTGCTCAACATCAAAATGCTAGCTTGTCCAAATTTCTAGCGTTGCCTTTTCAGCTGGTAGACTCTGCCCCCTTTAGTGAATTTGTGGAATGTGCTGTATCTCAGTTGCAGGTTTCAAAAAGCCATTTCTTTTCATGGAAGGCCATTCTGGCTCTCTACCGGCTGGTGGTAGGCAATGTTTTGGCCTGGTTGGACAGGGCAGTCAGCAGTAAGGTTCATATTACCGCTGACTCATGGTCCAGCAGGCATGGTCAGGGATGTTACCCTTTTTTTGCAGTGCACTGGGTAGCTGGGAAGGATGCTGGACAGGGTTCAGTGTTGTTGGAGCTTGTTCTGCCACCACACATCCAAAATGCTAGTGGTGATTCTGCCACAGCTCTCTCCTCCACCCCCTCCTCTTCTTCTTCCTCTATGGCCTCTTCTGCAGATTTGTCCTCTGAACCAGCGGTGCTCCGTAAGCGTTCAATGGGCTACACAAGCAATCAGGCTAAGAGATCCCTCTAGTCCTCCTGTTGGAGCACACGCTTTGTGGAATCATGGACAGGGTACTTGAGGCAGAACAGCGGGAAGAAGAGGAGGACTTCCTTACCTCTCAAGGCCCCCTTCATCCAGATAGCATTCCTGCGGGCCCACCAAACACACAGGAAGAGGAGGAGGAGGAGGATTGTGTCAGCATGGATCTAGAGGATAACACTTCAAAGGATGGTTTTCAGTCCCCAGAAACCCAAGGAGTTGTACGTGGCTGGGAGGAGGCAGTTATGGATCATGTGATCCTTAGTGACCCAGAGGACTCAGAATCGAATGCCTCTGCAAACTTATGCTGCATGGCCTCCCTGATTCTGCAAAGCCTGCGAAAGGACCCTAGGATTCGTGGTATCAAGGAGAAGGATCATTACTGGCTGGCAACCCTTTTTGATCCAAGGGTAAGGTTGTAGAACTCATCCTGCCTTCGCAGAGGGAGCAGAGGATGAAACATCTTCAGGAGGCCTTGAAGAAAGGTTTGTGCAGCGCATTTCCAGACACCCTGGGAGGTTACAATTTCCTGGTCTGCATTACATGGTGCAGGAATATCCAGGGGCAAGAGCAGACTTGGAGATCTTTCCAACAGAGCATCCACTGGGTTACTGGGTCTTGAGGATGGACCACTGGCCAGAACTTGCTCAATATGCAATTGAGCTACTGGCCTGTCCTGCATCCAGCATGCTTTCTGAACGTACATTCGGTGCTGCTGGAAGGTTTGTAATGGATCAAAGAGTGCACCTGTCCACAGAATACATTGATAGGCTCACATTCATAAAAATGAATCAGTCTTGGATCAGTAGCACCTGATGCTGATGTAACTGATTGAATTTGCTATGGATGTGGGATCCCTTGAAGACTGCCCATGCTGACTATCCTATTCCTCTTCAATCTTGATGATGCTAGCTTCCCACAATATTTTTGGTTTAGGGGACCACCACCCAAGGCCCAATTTTTCTGCCCCTGTTAAACATTGGCATGTAATTACAATTTTTGATATAATATTTCACAGCAAGGCCTGTTCCTGCGCCCCAACAAGAGTATCTGTGAGAGGTTACAGTGTTGTGGCACCACCACCGCCCAAGGCCCAATCTCTCAGCCCCTGTTTAACAGGGGCATGTAATTACAATTCTTCATATAATATTTCACAGCAGGGCACGTTCCTGCACCCAACAAGAGTATCTGTGAGGGGTTAGTGTTGCGGTACCACCACCGCCTCCCAATTTTTCTGCAACTGTTTAACAGGGGCATGTAATTACAATTTTTGGATATAATATTTCACAGCAGAGCCCGTTCCTGCACCCAACAAGAGTAACTGTGAGGGCTTACAGTGTTCTGTTACCACCAACACCTAAGGCCCAATTTTCTGCAGAGTATATAGGGCAGGCCGTATAGTATATATACTGCTGTTCAGATTACGCAGTTTTTAAAAAAACTGGGTGCGGGGTTCCCCTTAATATTCATACCAGACCTGAAGGGCCTGGTATGGATTTTGGGGGTGACGTCCACGCCATTTTTTTTGGTATTTTGATCTATATTGCCAGGATCCGACAATACATTACATCCGCAAGCAGTTTTAAATGGCATTTTTTCCTTAAGAAATGTCATTTTACTGTGGCACTGTTATAAACATGGGAAAGATGCGCTAATTTACAGGCATGCTAAGGACACCCCCCAGGCACAATATTTAAAGGAATATTTAATATTTATTGTTTCACTTTAAGCATGATTAAAATCACTGCTCCTGAAAAAATGTCAGTTTTTAAAACTTATTTTTGCATCCATGCATGTCCCCTGGGGGAGGACCCGAGTCCCCAAACACTTTATGGCAATAACTTGCATATAAGCCTTTAAAATGAGAAGCCTTTAAAATGAGCACTTTTGATTTTTCACGTTTGTGTCCCATAGACTTTAATGGTGTTCGCATGTTCAAACAAATTCTTTGCCTGTTCGCATGTTCTGCTGCGAACCGAACTAGGGGGGGGGGGGGGTGTTTGGCTCATCCCTAGTAGCTACCACTGCAGCCAAATTCATGTACACTGCTTCCAGATAAAATGTCCCCTGTCAACCCCTGACTAGTGAAAGCCCAATATCTGCCCCAGGCAGATATTCCCAAAATTCAAAACTCCAGTCCCATAAGGAAGCATTAGTACCCCCAAACCTTGGACTGATAATCTAACACTCTTGAACACCCTTAATGTGCCCACTGCACCTGCCTTCTCCATTTGTGGTAACCAGCCTGAAATGCAACACCTTGAACAGTAAGGAAGTTTCATACTAAGCTCAGTTGCAATGGTCTTATGGGTCATCACCATTTACAAGTTTATCATTTACTATTCACATTTTCAAACTTCTCTCACATGAAGTTCCTTAAGACAGTTCCTTCTGCTCAGCTCTTTGACCTAAAGTATCTGTCTTGTGCCTGGAAACTACAAATGTCATGATGGATTTGCTTCCAAATGCAACATCCATTCAGCTTTTTTTTGACAAACAAACATACAGTATACACCAATCAGCCATAACTTTAAGAACACAGACAGGCAAAGTGAATAACACTGATTATCTTGTTACAATGGCATCTGAAAGTTGGCAGGACAGCAGCAAATAAACACGTAGCCGCAGACCAGTCAGAGTGCCCATGCTGACCCGTGCCCACAGCCAAAAGCACCTAAAATGAGCAAATAAGCATCAGAACTGGACCATGGAGCAATGGAAGAAGGTAGCCTGGTCTGATGAATCATATTTTCTTTTACTTAATTTGGATGGCTGGGTGCATGTGCATCATATACCGGGGAAGACCTGACACCAGGATGCACTATTGGCAGAAGGCAAGCTGGCAAAGGCAGTGTGATGCTTTGAGCAATGTTTTGCTGGGAAACTTTGGTATTGCCATTCATGTTACTTTGACGTGTATCTGTAAGGTAAACTGGATTCCTAGCCCCAGAAAGCCAGTGCAGACTCATGCACGTGCACATTGCACACATGCTCATTTTTCTGAGTGAATGGGCAATGTTAGATATACTGTGCCAGTTCATCAATCGTATATTCATTCACAAGTGCGTATGCATACCAATTAGCACTTGACGCCCTGTGGCCTATTTAAACTGGGCTATCACTATTATCAGTTGCTGAATGGTCTTCAGCTTGTTCCCGTGTTCCTGAGACCTGATCCTCTGTATTTGCTTAGGTGTGTGTGACCTAGCTTGCCCTTGGACTCCACTTCTGCTCCTGTCTCGACTCTTTACCTTTTTACTGGACTTGTCTTCGTCTGCTGATTCTGTACTGCTTCGCCTAAATGTTACTAAACTTCCTACCTCCTGGACTTGTTGCTGACCACTGCCAATTTTCTGGTCCTTCTTCTGTCTTTTGCTCTGGTGCCAAGCTGCTCCTGCATCTTGTGTTGAGGCCTGCGACTACAAGCTCTATATATTTACAGGGTGGACCTCGCCAGCCAACTACTCAGGCACTCATGCCACTCCTTACCCTTACACTCTGTCGCCACCTTCAATAGTGTTGGGCAGGAGGTGAAAGAGAGGTCTGCACAACATTCCAGTCATCACAAGGTACGAGATATATATATATTACATACATACAAAAAACATTGTTGCTGACCAAGTACACCACTTCATGGAAATTGATATTTCCTGATGGCAGTGACCTCCTTAAACAGGATAATGCACCCTGCCGCACGGAAAAAATAGTTCAGGAATGGTTTGAGGAACATAACAATGAGTCTGAAGTGTTGAACTGGCCTCTAATTTCCCAAGATCTCAATCCAATGGGGCATCTATGGGATGTTCTGGAAAACCATGTCCAATCCATGAAGGCACCACCTGGCAACTTATAGGTTCTGCTACTAATGGCTTGGTGCCAGATCCCACAGCATACCTTCATAGATCTAGTGGTGTCCATACCGAGAAGGGTCAGGGCTGTTTTGGGGGCAAAAGGGGGTCTAATCAATATTAGGTGGGTCACTATGTGATGGCCGATTGGTGTATTTTATTTTATTTTTTCACAGCTAAACAGTATTGTTCTAACACTGCAGCTAACAGGGTGGGTAATAGGTGGATTGGACAGTAATGCACTGAAAGGAGGATCATAAATGCCAAAGTAGATTTAAGGATTTGTATCATACACCTTGCCCACATGAAAGGGAGGACTGGGATCATTTGGCCTGGGAGGCACGCATAACCAACTGGCCCCTTCATAATAAGGACAATTTCCTGTGGACTAAGGAAATTGCAACGTTCAAGGTGGGTGCCATCTTAAAACTAATCTCCATGCTCCAGCTCACCCAACACTATCCTCCACTCCACCCCCCGATCATCATTGACTTCTTTTATAAAACTATGCATTCAATCACATAACATCTCAGAATTGCACAGAAAGTCATTGCTCAAAGACTCTGCAAGGCACTGTGATCAAAGGTCTGAACATCGCAGGGATAGAGAGGGTAAAAAAGGGGGAGGGGTATGCCTATATATCAAGAATAATGTACAAGTGAATGTGAGAGATGACATCAATAAGGGTGCTAAGGAGGAGATGGAATCCTTATGGGTAGAGCTCCAAAGGGATGAAGCTAAGGGGAAAATAATGCTTGGAGTATGCTATAGGGCCCCTAACCCGAGGGAGGAGGGGGAGACAGACCTCCTATCACAATTTGGATTAGCAGCAAGGATGGGAAGTGTTATCATAATGGGGATTTTAATTATCCAGACATAGACTGGGCGGAGGGAACCACGCATTCATCTAAGGCTCGCCAGTTCCTAAATGTCTTGCAGGATAATTTCATGGGTCAGATGGTAGACGCACCATCTAGAAACAAGGCGTTACTAGATCTGATTACCAACAATACAGACCTTATACGGGGCAATTTAGGAAACAGCGATCACAGGTCAATTGGCTTCAGTATAAATCACACAAATAGGAAACACAAGGGGAACACAAAGACACTGAATTTCAAAAGAGCCAACTTCCCTAAACTACGAACCATGCTAGAAGATATAAATTGAGATAAAATCTTAGAAACAAAGAACACGGAGGAGAGGTGGGTTTGCTTTAAGAGCATATTAAATAAGGGCATTAGCCAGTGCATCCCATTGGGAAATAATTTAAATTTAAAAACAAAAGTTCTGGATGGCTTAACTCCAATGTAAAAATGCATATAAAAGCAAAGGAGAAGACCTTCAAAAAATACAAGGCTGAGGGATCATGATCAGCATTCGGACTTTACAAAGAATGCAACAAGATATGTAAGGGTGCAATTAGGGCGGCTAAGATAGAACACAAAAGACATAGCGGAGGAGAGCAAAAAAAATCCCAAGAAATTCTTTAAATATATATATATATATAAACAGTAAAAAAGGGAGGACAGACCATATTGGCCCCATAAAGAGCGAGGAAGGACATCTGGTTACAAAGGATGGGGAGATGGCAAAGGTATTAAATTTATTCTTCTCCTCAGTCTTCACAAGGGAATTGGGGGGTTTCAGTAGCCAAAACTGCAGTGTTTGTCCTTATGACACATCACAGGAAGCACCCACATGGCTAACAGAGGACAGAATTAGAAATAGACTTGGGAAACTTAACATTAATAAATCACCGGGACCAGATGGCTTGCACCCGAGGGTACTTAGGGAACTCAGTCAAGTAATTGCCAGTCTACTGACTGGAATGGTACCCGCTGATTGGAGAAAAGCCAAATGTAGCACCAATATTTAAAAAAGGGCCAAAATACATCCCTGGAAATTACAGACCAATTAGCCTAACATCAATAGTATACAAGCTCTTGGAGTCCATAATAAGGGACTATACACACTATATATACACAAGATTTTAGTAAGGAAAACTACCATTAGCAGTAATCAGCATGAATTCATGAAGAATCATTCTTGCCAAACCAATCTATTAACCTTCTATGAGGAGGTGAGCTGCCATCTAGATAAAGGAAGGCCCGTAGACGTGGTGTATCTGGATTTTGCAAATGCATTTGACACAGTTCCCCATAAATGTTTACTGTACAAAATAAGGTCCGTTGGCATGGATCATAGGGTGAGTACAAGGATTGAAAACTGGCAACAAGGGCGATTTCAGAGGGTGGGGATAAATGGGGAATACTTGGAATGGTCAGGGGTGAGAAGTGGGGTCCCCCAGGTTTCTGTGCTGGGACCAATCCTGTTTAATTTGTTCATAAATGACCTGGGAGGATGGGGTAAATGGTTTAATCTCTGTATTTGCGGACAACACTAAACAAAGAAAGGCAATAACTTCTCCGCAGGATGTGGAAACCTTGCAAGAAGATCTGAACAAATTAATGGGGTGGGCAACTACATGGCAAATGAGGTTTAATGAAGAAACATTTAAAATAATGCATTTGGGTGGCAAAAATATGAATGCCCTTTACTCACTAGGGGGTGAACCTCTGGGGGGAATCTAGGATGGAAAATTACCTGAGGGTCCTAGTAGATGATAGGCTCAGCAATGACATGCAATGCCAAGCTGCTGCTAACAAAGGGGATTAACTCCAGGGATATAGCGATAATTCTCCCACTCTACAAGACTTGCTCTCTACAAGACTCGCCCTTCCTGAGGGCTAATGGAGCGAGTACAAAGAAGGGCAACAAAGCTAATAAAGGGTCTGGAGGATATTAGTTATGAAGAAAGGTTGCGAGCACTGAACTTATTCTCTCCGGAGAAGAGATGCTTGAGAGTGGATATGATTTTAATTTACAAATACCATACTGGTGACCCCACAATAGGGATAAAACTTCTTCGCGGAAGGGAGTTTAATAAGACACGTGGCTATTCATTAAAATTTGAAGAAAAAAGGTTTAACCTTAAACTGCATAGAGGGTTCTTTACTGTAAGAGTGGCAAGGATGTGGTATTCCCTTTCACGGTGGTTTCAGCAGGGGGGGCATCGATAGTTTCAAAAAACAATTAGATAAGCATCTGAACGACCGCAACATACAGGGATATACAATGTAATACTGACATATAATCACACACATAGGTTGGACTTGATGGACTTGTGTCTTTTTTCAACCTCACCTACTATGTAACTATGCAACATGCAGCAGATAGCTATATCATGCCCAGCAGCAGACATTGACTCCAGGCTCTGTTCTTACTAAGACACGAATGGGGAAGAAATTCCATTGAGGGTTGCCAGCCACCACTATACCACCAACTCACTTCTAAAAAGAATTAAATTATCACACCCAAGCACACTGTAGTTTTTTTTTAAGATTAAAAAAAAAAAAAAAACACAAAAACACATATTGATAAATACAAGGCACTTGGATCACATGTGCGTTTCCAATGTACGTTAAGGATAACAACCCTAAAAACAAAACACAGAGGGAACAAGGGTTCTCACGTATGACTTTGGTTGAGTGATTTGCATTCAATTTCATGTATCACACATAGGGGAGCCCATTCACTTCATGGGCTGCCCTATGCGTGTTTGTCACCTGAAAAGAAGCTCCTGCTCCTTTTTCAGTGACAAGCTTCACGTGATTTTTAAAAGTGTGGTTTGCCGCGATTGCTGCGCAATCCTGTTAAGAATACATACTTGAATAGAATTTTTTATTTTTAAACCAGAGTTTACTGTCACTTTAAGAAGACCTATGGTGAGAGCTGGGAGGACTTGGAAGTTTAGGATTTGTGGGCAAATTGAGTGCCAGGATTGGGCTTGTCTTTGGAGGTTGACACCTGGAAGTAATGAAAGGAACTCTTCTTGGCCTTCAAAGGACAAACTTTCCTAGGCTGAGCCTTAGGATTCTTTTGTTAGGGAAGGTCAGTACTCCCTGGAAGAAGAGTTGCCCCTGGGTGACATCCTTAATAAGGGTTTCCAGGAAGCTCAGAAGAGACTCTGTCCCTTATAGGGGCGAAGCAGGCACTTTTTGCTTGCTGCTTGTGCAGTCCAACACTTGAGCCAAAGAGTCCTTCTTATGTTCACTGACTGGAGACGTATACAGGAAATAAGACAAGTGATCTCAAGCAACTCAAGCCGTGGAATAGTTCAAGGCTGCAGACCTAAGCTACAAAAAGATTTCACAAGTAAAAGACCAGCTTAAATAGTATTTGGATCTTTTTTCATGGCCTGCTATGCTCTATGGTTCTTTCTTCCCTTACAATACACCTAACGATCCAGTCTTTTCTCTACTGAAACTACAAGCCATTTCTGCTACTTGGATGCCCTATACTTTTCTCCTGTTTTCTGTTTCTTCATTTACTATCTCTCTCCCTTTGTTTTTCTTTCTTTATTCCTCTCCCCTTCCTTTTTCCTTTCCTCCCTTTCCCCCCATTTCCCTTCCCTTTCTGGTTTTCTCCCCCCCCCCTCCCCTTTTCCTTCTTCCCCCCCCCCCCCTACTTCCCATTTCCCTCCCTTTTTTTCCCCCCTACCCCGTCCCTTGTCCCCTTCCCCCCCCCTCTTTCTTTCCCTCCCCTTCTCATCCTCCCCCCTCCCCCCCCCCTTTTTCCCCCCTTCCCTTGCCCCTCCTTTCCTCTTGTCTCTGTCTCCTTTCTTTCCCCCCCCCCTCCCCTCTCCCCCTCTTTCTTTATCAATCAGGGTATTGATATACTTTCTATTTCCATGTTGACTCTCCAGTGATCTGGGCCTTACCTGATCCACACCCACCATCAGCTACTGTCCTCCATACTATAGGCGGACCAGGTAGGATACACTTTTTTGGACTTTCCATGTACTACTCTGGCTGTTCATATGCATGCACATTTATATATATATTTTCATGACTTACAGGATACACATTTGGCCCCAGTGTGATCTCAGATCTAAACTTTTATACGCCCTCGACTAATGGGCTTCTCTTTCCATTGGAAGGAAGAATAAATTACCTCATATATTCATACCTATCCATTCCCACCTCGACAGTGGCTATATGAATATTCTTGTTATACTCTACTAAAGTTCTACACACTATGACCAGGGAATGCGTCTGATGGGCAGTATGTGTCAATACATCTATGTTCTTTTAAACCCTTTTTGGAATGCATAAACCAATATCTATAGATACCAATGTAAGTATAAACAGAAATATATATATACAGATTTATGCAATCATAGGTTCCCTGTTCATGATTTCCATTGTGTACTTACTATGTTTATGTTATATATACCATTTCCCATAAAAATAATTCTGTTGCAAATCCTACAATCACCCCTGAAGAAGGAGGCATAAGTAACTCCGAAACGCGTCGGGTACAAATGTATTGGTATCACTAGTTTTGTATCTATGGAACTGCATTCCTTGTTTTTAATTACGTGATTGTGTGATATTCACTCGATGATTTTTTGTAATAAATAAACTGTTATTTACTTCATATACTTTTCTAAATGTTTTCTTAAATGTGCCTTTAAAGTCCACTAGGGGAATTTCCTTTGTTTCAAATTTGAATTTAGGATGTGGCACAATTAGCAGATAATTGGTCGATCAAATCTTTTGTTCTTAATTTAATTGGTAGTAGATACCGCTCCCCGCACTAGACCGACAATTATCTGTGCATGGCCGTCCAGAACTCTGGTTGAGTATTCTGGACCGCCAAAAATCTACCTTTCCATTTTTTATTCCTCTTAGTTTTAAGAATACTACACACTTTTCCTTAAGTACTTTTCTATTTGTTAATAGACAAAAATGACTAACTTTACGGGTGATGGATGGGAAACACTGATGGAGGGCTACCTAAAAGATTTTGGAGATAAGGAATCTGTTGACTCCGAGATATCTTCTCTTTTCTCCAGACTCTCTAAAACTCTGGAGAAAAAATCATTATTTTACTGGCATGTCAAATCATTCCAGGACTACATTAAAGAAGACATTAACCCTGCAGGATTGCGAGTCCAGATCTTCCCGACACTGGAGGGCCTGGACTCGGAATTCAAAAGCAAATGGGAACGGGCACTACGGGCATGTTCACAAAGCCTGATGGAAATCCTGATCGAGGAATATAAAAAGAGATCCAACACCCTAGACTCAGACATTGTAATTCTCTGTAACAAGCTACAGCAATTAAAAATGCAGAGACCACTTACCAACAAAGAAGATAGACTGAAAACACACTTAGAAACATTCAACAAGGATGTACTCATCAAAAAAAGACAGAAACTCATCCGTGACAGGAATGCGTTTAAAGATGGAAGGGCTTATAGATGGACCCAAAATAGGACTAATCAGAATAGAAACCATCAATATCAGGGACACCAAATCAACCCCTCACAATCCACCCCTAATCCACCTCAAACCCACACCCAAACACTCCAGAAACCCAACACGGGACACAGTACTAAACGCACATTTCGGGGTGACCCCAATGAGGGGCAACAAGCAAAGAAACTAACCCTTGACATTCCTAAAAAAACCTATTCCCCCACAGTTACACAGGAACCAATTCCTAAAACACTTAATGCACAGAGCAATACACACACCCCGATAAGGGATATGAATTCCCAATCAAACCCCTCGACAGTCACAACATTGGACACAATTTCCAATGACCCATCTTTTTTAGAGAAAATCCTGATGGGTGTACAACCCACACAATCCAACCCCAATACCTACACTCAAATAGCACTTTAACTGTCCCTGACACTGATCAAGAATCGAAACCCAATAGTCTCAATATTATCAATCTTTCATCGTATAAACTCTCCCATGACGAAACCAATGTCCTGCAAAAAGGCCTAAACTTTTGCCCTAATCAAAATTTGGACAAGTTTGAGATCTATAAGGATCTCCAACTGTTTATACGTAAGCTTATTCTGAAAAAACTATACCATAAGCAGGAAAGACCCACTAATTTGACGCCACAGGAACACCAAGCATTAGAGCAACTGGTATCCCTTCTTGACGAGAACGATCCAACTGATCTCATAGATGAAATTAATCTATCCCAAATACTAGATTCCATCGAAAGACCTAATGAACCCCCGAAGGGAAATACCTCCACACTTAAAAAGAAGTCTGATTTCTGCCCTGCGCCAAGTATCCATCCGAACGCAGCAGCCTTTTTAAGGTTAGTTGGCAAAGAATTAGATAAATTAAGAATTTATAATAAATCCCCTGAAAACCTTACTAAAAATGAGAAGGTAGCACTCAAATTATTGTCAAAAAATGACAGTATTACGATTAAAAATGCAGATAAGGGTGGGAACATTGTAGTATTTGACAATAAAGATTATATTAAGATGTGCAATAGACTATTGGACAACCGAGAGTGGTACCGCCCTATACCGGCGAGTCTGGTCAGTAAATATAATAGGGATTTTTATACACTGATAGATACGGCATATTCCAACTCTACTATCACTAAATCCCTATGGCAATTTATCAGAAATGACTTTCCACGTATACCGGTCTTCTATGCATTGCCCAAAGTCCATAAAGACATCAAAAATCCCCCCGGTAGACCGATTATCTCCGGTATAGGGGCCATCAGTGAAAATGCGAGTAAGCTGATAGACGAAGTACTAAAACCATTTGTCCACGCCCTCCCCTCTTTTGTAAAAGACACAGTACATTTTCTACAAATTATCGACCAACAAACAATCCCCGAACATGCTTTGTTCGTTACGATTGATGTCGAATCTCTCTACAGCTCTATCCCCCATGAGAAGGGCGTAGCAGCCATAAAACATGTCCTTCGCACAGCACAAGATCTGGACCCTACATACAGTGAATTCATCACCTCACTTTTGGAACACATTCTTAACCACAATGTTTTTGCTTTTAACGGCTCCCACTACCTCCAGGTGCAGGGGGTTGCGATGGGGACATGTTGTGCCCCATCGTATGCCAACCTGTACCTGGGGGAGTGGGAGGCCATGTTCCTCAATGATGAGGGCTTGTCGATGTACACGGACCACATATTGTGTTGGTACCGGTACATCGACGACCTCTTCATCGTGTGGGACGGATCGATCGACCTCCTTAGGGAGTGTCTACTGAGGATGAACCGCAACGACTTCAACCTCAATTTCACTATGTCATTCGACAAACAGTGCGTTACGTTTCTCGATGTAGAGGTCTGCAGAGGTGAGGAAGGCAATATCACTAGCAAACTATATAGAAAATCAACCGCAAGTAATGCCATATTACATGCAAGTAGCTTCCACCCCAAACCCCTCCTCAACTCTATTCCATATAGTCAGTATTTGAGAGCAAAACGAAACTGCTCCGACATTAACACCTTTAAATTAGAGGCAAATAAGCTACGTGATAGGCTACTACTAAGGGGGTACTCCCATGCATCTCTGAAACGCTCTTTTAAAAAAGCCCTCAGGCAGTCAAGAGAGGAGCTACTATACTCTAAAAAAGCAAATAAATCTGATAAGAATGATATCGATACTCTTAGAATTATTACTAAATTCAACAATCAACATAGACAGGTGAGGAACATTGTGACAAAATACTGGCACATGCTACAGTGCGATCCAGCATTAGGACCATTGGTCCCACAGAGACCTCTTTTTACATTCAAAAGAACTACCTCCCTGGGAGATAAAATTACAGCTAGTGAGTTCAAGGTAGGGAATAATAAGACACATTGTAAGTATAAGGGGACATTTATGTGTGGCAAATGTAGATACTGTAAATATATGCTTACAACTAAAAACCCGATCCTTCCAAATGGTCAATCCTTCCACCCCAAACATTTTGCCAATTGCAGGACCTACGGGGTGATTTACCTACTTCTATGTGAATGTACATGCTTCTATATAGGAAAAACCAAGACAGAATTTTGGAAGAGGGCATATAGACATCTAGTAAGCATGGAAACTGGTGACCCGGACCTCCCACTGGGGAGACACACCCTAACAGTACATAATGGCATATGCCCAAAAATCAAATTTCTCATCTTGGATCGGGTACATCCAGAGTCGAGGGGAGGGGACTGGAACAAGACACTGCTGCAATTAGAGTCCCGGTGGATATACAATCTAAGAGCCACCGAACCCCCAGGCCTAAACGAAACCATTTGGTTTAAACCCTTCCTCGAAGGCTTTTCATCCGGTGGTAGAGAGCAGTAGGGAAGACCACCCCATAGACAACCACACGTCTAGGGATGGACTAGAGACTAGTCGGCTATCCCTATTCCATCCATTACTACCCTTTATATAGGGGACACCACCATTGGCCATATGGCCGTCTACACGTTTGGTGAACCCCCGCCCATTTGCTATCTACACCCATTTATAGGTAAGGAAAGGCTCTAAACTTAACATCCTATGCAGCAGTCGAGCTTGACCACTATACACTGGCCCCCCCTTAGCCTTCTTAGAAAGGAAACCTCTATTGTACTACAGGACATACAGTCGATATACTATACATTGTGCCATTCTGGGTCATGAATAAAACTGTTGTTATCTATTCTGTATATTGTATTATATGACACTTGAGGTTATTAATGTCTAGACCATATGTATGTATACCTGGTGTTATTTATGACTCTTATCCATGTAACGTGCCTTCCAGCTGCACATCCCCTATATCTGTATGTGATTACCGTTTTTGTTATATGTCCCTCCATTAGGTTACCTTCCCAACCCGTATCATACTGCCCACCAGTTCTGCTTCCCTGCTATAGCAACAAAATTCAGCATATTATCACTTTTATCTTTTTTTATTAGATGCACATAATATGTGCTTTAACTCATTCTCCATTGGTCCTATATTACGATCTGCCATCCGCCCGGCACGAAAAGAGCCGCCTGAGCGAGTTTGGGCTCATGGCGGCGCTGTGTGAGGTACAGTATTTACTGTCCTCCATCTTGCGACCCCAACGGACATGCGCAGTCCGTTGGGGAAGCTAGACGTGCCGGCGGGTGCAGTGGGCGTGGCCACGCCTCATGACGTCTGCGCACGCACGCGCTGTGGGAGCCTGGCGGCGCGCACTCCACCCGGGGGGCCAGCTAGAGTGTGTCCGTCCCTCCCTCACCACAATCAGCTGTTGCCTCTTTCCATCAACAGCTGATGGGTGGGGAGGGCTTTATATATCCAGTCTTAGCTCACACCAAGCGTCATCTGCTGCAGACAGGACGCTATTGGTGTGAGCTGCTGTGATACACGGTTAGTAACTTACTACATACTTATTGACATAGATCTCTTTATTGATATTACCAGCCATTAACCCTATCTGTTACCTGTCATGCTTTATTTACTTCATCCGTCACCTGCTATGCTCTATGGTTCTTTCTTCCCTTACAATACACCTAACGATCCAGTCTTTTCTCTACTGAAACTACAAGCCATTTCTGCTACTTGGATGCCCTATACTTTTCTCCTGTTTTCTGTTTCTTCATTTACTATCTCTCTCCCTTTGTTTTTCTTTCTTTATTCCTCTCCCCTTCCTTTTTCCTTTCCTCCCTTTCCCCCCATTTCCCTTCCCTTTCTGGTTTTCTCCCCCCCCCCCCTCCCCTTTTCCTTCTTCCCCTCCCCCCCCCTACTTCCCATTTCCCTCCCTTTTTTTCCCCCCTACCCCGTCCCTTGTCCCCTTCCCCCCCCCTCTTTCTTTCCCTCCCCTTCTCATCCTCCCCCCTTTCCCCCCCCCCTTTTTTCCCCCCCTTCCCTTGCCCCTCCTTTCCTCTTGTCTCTGTCTCCTTTCTTCCCCCCCCCCCTCCCCTCTCCCCCTCTTTCTTTATCAATCAGGGTATTGATATACTTTCTATTTCCATGTTGACTCTCCAGTGATCTGGGCCTTACCTGATCCACACCCACCATCAGCTACTGTCCTCCATACTATAGGCGGACCAGGTAGGATACACTTTTTTGGACTTTCCATGTACTACTCTGGCTGTTCATATGCATGCACATTTATATATATATTTTCATGACTTACAGGATACACATTTGGCCCCAGTGTGATCTCAGATCTAAACTTTTATACGCCCTCGACTAATGGGCTTCTCTTTCCATTGGAAGGAAGAATAAATTACCTCATATATTCATACCTATCCATTCCCACCTCGACAGTGGCTATATGAATATTCTTGTTATACTCTACTAAAGTTCTACACACTATGACCAGGGAATGCGTCTGATGGGCAGTATGTGTCAATACATCTATGTTCTTTTAAACCCTTTTTGGAATGCATAAACCAATATCTATAGATACCAATGTAAGTATAAACAGAAATATATATATACAGATTTATGCAATCATAGGTTCCCTGTTCATGATTTCCATTGTGTACTTACTATGTTTATGTTATATATACCATTTCCCATATAGATAATTCTGTTGCAAATCCTACAATCACCCCTGAAGAAGGAGGCATAAGTAACTCCGAAACGCGTCGGGTACAAATGTATTGGTATCACTAGTTTTGTATCTATGGAACTGCATTCCTTGTTTTTAATTACGTGATTGTGTGATATTCACTCGATGATTTTTTGTAATAAATAAACTGTTATTTACTTCATATACTTTTCTAAATGTTTTCTTAAATGTGCCTTTAAAGTCCACTAGGGGAATTTCCTTTGTTTCTTTTTTCATGGCCTTAGCCAAATCTGCCAGAGTTTGCCATCCTCCACAAAGATGGTTAAGGCTTTGTTAAGACCGCATACTACTCCAGAATCCACAGCCAAGGCAGCCCTTGCTCTATGCTGAATTGTGGGAAAAAGTACATGCAGAACAAATGACACCCCGCTCAGTAAATGATGTCAGTGCTTAGTTTCTCAGCCTAACCCCTTCTGCAGTAAACTGATGGACAGCAGGCGGGGCCAGTACAAGGGGGGGGGCAGAAAGAAAAGGATGCACTGGGCGGAGCAATTTATTGTAGGAAGGGGGGGTACAGTGCGGTCAGTATGCTGTTAATCTTTCTGGGCAATAAGTGACTGACTATCGCCGGCCGCCCCTACAACACTGCAGAGCTGCACTTGCTTGCAAAGATGTGCCAAGTGCGCTCCTGTACCTGGCACAAGCAAAGGACCCAGTTTTCCCTTCCCTGTCAGGCGGAGCCGCTGAGTAATCTCCGCCTGACAGGCGATTCTGAGTCTCAATGAGGCGTGACATCACCGAAAGGCTGGCCGGGAGGAGAGAGGACCATAGAGAGCTGCTGGGCATGGTGGACAGAGCAGTGAGTGCAAGAGGAGGAACCAACCAGACAGTCAATAAAAAAGTAAGCAGATGGGCATCTACCAATGAACCGGCCAACTCTGGTGGTGGGGGGGGTGAGATTAAAAATTTTCCAATGGTATTTGTAATATGCAGCATGAGGGGGTTCATGTATTGCCACTGATCACTAATGCATTAATGACCAGTGTCAGTAAATTAACCCGTTTGTGCTGCATTAGTGGCACCAGAATCAGTGTTCATTAACCCCTTCATGCTGCAGCATAACACTGATACCACTGCCACTAATGCAGCACATAGGGGTTAATTAACTGACACTGGTCATTAATGCATTAGTGACCAGTGGCAATACATGAACACCCTCATGCTACATGTTAAAAATACCCAAATACCATTGGCAATTAAAGGGCAAGTTCACCTTTACAGAAAAATCTGTAAGGTGAAGTTGCACAGGACGGCCTCCTCACCCCCCTTCAATACCTGCAGCCTAATCTCCAAAATGTACCTCGTCAGCAGGCACATTTAGGAGCATTCTAATTGGGTGGCGCCACCACATGGGCGGCGCTGACCAATCAGAACCCGCGTAGGCGGTCCTGTCACTATGGGCAAAGAGGAGAGAAAGCCGCGGGGATTTCAAATCCCCAAATCGGTACAGCGGCGATACGAGCTGTCAGTGTGGGGATCACCGGACTCCAGGTTAGCGGGACTGGGGGAGGGGGGGTGGGGAGGGGTTCCAGTGTAAGTTCACCTTACGCTTTAACCATTTGCCGACCCGCTGCAGTACATATACAGTATTGTAGTGTTGTATTGTTGTAAGTGTGTTCTTGTTTTGAAAGGACACGGACTCTTTTTATACCCGGGGGGAGCGCAGTTTGCCATCTTCACCCTGGGCACCAGATGGCCTTGTCCTGGCACTGACAGCAGGGATTCCAAACAGTGCCCAGCATTCCTACATTCCTAGTAACAAAGTAGCTGCAAATGCTCAGCCTACATGACCTACTAACAAAATGAGTCTATAGGGACAGGATAAACTGGGGCTTTGCTGGGTCTCCAAACTCAGAAAACAAATAGCAGCTAACTAACATAGTACAATCAAGTCTGGAAAGCATCATAATGCAGAGCCCAGTGCCAAAATATCATATTCCAGGCTAGCTCGGCAATCACCCAGTAGAGTCTGGGTGCAACCTTAAAAGCTAATGCTGAGATGCTCCCAATCCAGATAGCTGTCTATAGGGACCAAAAAAGGTAAAATTTTTCTAAGCAGGGCAGTGAAAAGGTATCCCTGCTCCTAGGACACTAGGAGTTAATAGGGAATGGGAGTTATTATACTGAATTGGCCATGGTTTGTTTTGTTTGCCAGTGTCCAAATCCTCCTGTAGACAGCAGTATAGTCCCACAGTCTCTGAATTATTGTGTCCCTCAATGAACGAGCAAGAAAAAGTAATTAATAATGGCACTATGGAAAGCAGAATAGAGAATATAGAGAGAGAATAAATCAGCTGCAGGTTATCAGTAAGTAGAGGGCAGCATTTCACCCCCATAGATAGCTTTGAAAGGCCATTAAACTTTGGAATATAGTTATTACTGAAATATTATAATTTGCCATTGCTTTCTCATATGAAAAAAACAGCTAAGCATTGCATCCTTTTTAGTTCTTGGTTAAATAAATTTCACAAATTCACTATGGCTATGCAAAGCATCAGCAAAACAGTTTCCAATAACCCTTTACCCTGTACAATGTGCTGTGGATTATACTATATGTCACACTCCATCACTCTATGTACTCTTCTTTATGATATATACTCCACATTGCTTCAATGATTATGTGAATTGTGTGTAAAGAAAAGGCTATTTTTAATGGTCAATATGTAAAGGCTTCCATATCTCTTTTAGTGGTTATAATTCAGGATCCCAACTAGCTATGGCACCCTCTAAACCAGTGGTATAACTGCTTCTGATGTATTTCTCTATCACTGCAATAAATAACTATAGCTGCATTATTGTTCTGGGACTGCAGTCAGAATACAGACGTGAATATATCCACATAGAGAACACAGTTATGACACAACACATCAAGGGATAAGTGCTGAAATGGTCCATTTGTACTTTATTCCATCAGAATTAAAGGTGAGAGATGAAGTGATAAAGTTTTTTCCTTTATAAATTGGTGAAATGGCCAAATCCTTTCTCAAAACACTGCAAGTAGCAATCTACTTCTGTCACCCTTTAATCAAAGTTTAAATGGTCCCACTATACCTTATCCAGCTCTACAATCTTTAAAGCAGGTTCATGCATCATGTCGTTCCTGACATGTTCTTCTGCTCTGAACAAAGCCACATAATTTTCACGAGCTTCCATTTCTTCAGCTTGAAAGAGTAACAGCCAGGTAAGAATTAGTGCAAAGTCAATGGCATTAACGTTTCATTCAGTCACTTAAGTGAAGTCAATAATGATGCAGCAGGGGCATACTAACCTGTCAAATCATTGCACACATCCAGTTCATTCTCAGATACTGTGGACGAATATATCATTTTATCCATCTGTTTACTTGGGAACTGATTAACTGGAGTTCTGAAAAGAAGATAATTATGAAGAAAATTATTTGACAATTTCCTATAAGTTTCCACTAAGCTAAATTCTCTGGGCAAAAAGATTAAAAACCTTAAACCATAAATCCGTAAATTCCAGGGCTGTGCAATGAAAACCAGCAAAATTAATTTCTTTAAAGGTTCTATAAGCATTGAAAGGCTAAGAACTGCTAAGGCAGCTCTTCCTCATATTCAATAATGGCTGTTTGGCCTGGACAATCCAATTCACAAAATTACCTCTCCCAGAACTCAACTTAGCATAAATCAAATAAAGCCACCAAAGTCAGTCAAAACAAAAAAAGACTGTGCTAAGGCAAAGCACAATTTGTATTTAAATCCCCATGCAGCACCAATGTAATTGCAGAAAGCCAAGCAAAATGTTTTAGTGTTTTTTTGTATATTGGGTCCTAATACCTCTAAAGCCTCACACGATCGGATTTTCCGCAGACAAAACCTCGGACTTTTGTCTGAAGGGCGTTGGCCTCAAAATTGTCTTGCATACAAACGGTACACAAATATTGGCCAACCTACACAAATGTAGTGACATACTATGTAGTTTTTCAGCTCTTTAGCGCCACCTTTTGGGCTCCTTCTGATAATTTCGAGTTAGTATAAGTTTGGGGAGTGTCGATTCGCGCTTTTAATTTTGCGCTTTTCATTTCATTTCTGAACGGCCGTTCGTCTATCAGCCATGTTGCGGAATCGGAGGAGATAACGTGTTATTTATGTTTGGCCTTGGAATTATTGCTTTGACCCAAGTCCAGTCCAGGAACAGGAGGAGGAGGATTTCTTGGACCAAAAATTGGTTGCTTTATTAATCGTGACCAATTATGTCATATGCCTTTGCTGCGGGGCTCCAGGAGAATAATCCAGATGATTTTCAGAATTAACTCCTGGATGACGGACCCCTGCTTTCACTTACTCTTGGCATTGTTGACCCCCTATATTAAGAAGCAGGACACATGCATGAGGTGTTTATTTTATTTTTTGGTTGAATAATGATTTGATTTGGTAGATCTTCTATATTTTTGGATGCATAGAATGCACTTTATGGTTAAGTTCTATTGGCAGATAGCTAATAGCTAATTTTATTTGTTTTCTTTTTTTATTGCACAATAAAAAAAATTGTGGAGAATAATACTTGGCTTTGTGTTTTAATTCAAATGACAGTTTGGGAGTAGGCAGTTAAATTTTTAAAAATACAAAAAAGCCTTTGAAAATTTGTTTGCAATAACTCCATCAGTATCACCAGCAAAGCAGCTTCATTATTATCCCATTAAAGAAGAAGAGAATGTGCGCTGCATTTCCAGATTTCATAATTTGCCGCATCACGAATGTTAATTCTCCCCTACGAACGCTAGTTTACAAGACCGACCACTTCCTTGCTTCCGAGCATGCGTGTTTGTACTTGGGACTTTTGTACACATGCTCGGAAAATCCGACAACAGACATTTGTCCGCAGAAAATTTTAAAGCCTGCCATCCAACATTTGTTCGCATAAAATCCGACAATTGTCCGATGGAGCATACACACGGCCGGATTTTCCGTCAACAGCTTGTCATCACACAATTCCCGTCGGAAAATCCAATCGTGTGTACGAGGCTTAACAGATATGTGTATGAATTAGACCATAAAAACTGAGGACCTGTTTGTTGTTAGTCCTCCTAAGACTGGGGTGCTCATCCTTTTGAAGAGCAAGGGCCATTTAAGAGATTTGGTAACCGGTCGCGGATAGCAATAAAGTGAAATGGTTCTGAATTTCAAATTTTTTATTTTGAATAGCACAATGAAGATTTTACACAACAATCAGGATCATCATTTCCCGTGGGACCAATCACCCCTGGATGTTTACCTACTGTTTAATCACAATCACAAGAAGAAAGAAAATGTACATGCGGACCCGATTAAACGGATCATGTGAAAGGGGCCTAAGGCTGCTGTCACACTGATGCACTGCGATTTACCCACACCACAGGTACAGAGCAGTGCTCCTGCGGGTTAGCTGCGGTTTGCCATAGACTTCTATTATATCTTGCAGGTGTGGTGACTTTCTGAAAGCACACCAAAACTCCTGCATTCAGAAAATGCACCAAACCAACAGGATATAATAGAAATATATGGCTCAGTGCAGTTAACCTGCAGGAAAGCTACAAGTGCACTACGGTGTGAAAGCAGCCTAATAACCATTGCAAAACTATTGCTCATATATGCCCAAACTCTGCAAAACTCTGATATTATGCTCATTGCTGTGATGCCCAAACTGATTTTAATAAACTGAACTTCCTTCACATCCTGCATCTACAGGAATCGCCATTTTTTGCAGGAAACTCCGGCTATAGAAAAAAGTTTCTGTCCCAGGCAGAGTGCATTTGGTATCACTCCGCCTGAGACAGGAGCTGGCACTATGGAGGAAGCATCTGCTTATGTGGCTCTGCTCCCTCCACAGCCATTTGCTTCCTCTACTGCCAGATTAATCCACAACAATGATGCTCTGGCATGGCGGGTAGGCAACTCACAAACCGGGCTTGCTAGTCTGCCATCCCAGAGCAGAATGCACAGAGCCAAATCAAGTTGGGCACCCCTGTCCTAAGAGGTGAGATCTGAATCAAGAAAAAAACACTGGAGTTTATTTACTGAAGCTGGAGAGTGCAAAATCTAGCTCACTTCTGCACACAAACCAATCAGCTTCTAACCTCAGCTTGTTTACCCACTTACCTACAGGGCACTTTCACCCCCTTCTTGCCCAGGCCATTTTTCAGTTTTCAGCGTTGTCGTACTTTGAATGACAATTGCACGGTCATGCTACACTGTAACCATGTGAAATTATTATAATTTTCTTCACACAAATAGAGATTTCTTTTGGTGGTATTTAATCACTGCTGTTTTTTTTTTTTCCTTAAAAGAAAAAAAAAAAAAGAAAAATACCAAAAATTTTGAAAAAAAAAAAAGGTTTCTTAGTTACCGTCAGTAAATTTTGTAAATAAGTACGGTAATTGTTCTCCTTCACTGATGTGCGCTGATGAGGCGGCACTGATAGGCTGCACTGGTGAGGTGGCAATTATGGGCACTGATTAGGTGGCACTGAGGAGACACCAATATGTCGCACTTATGGGCACTGATAGGCGGCACTGATGGGTACCAATGATGGGCATTGATGGGCAGCACTGATAGCCAGCACTGACTGGCATCACTAATGGGCACTGATTGGTGGCACTTGTAGACACTGATTGCTGGCACTGGTGGCACTGTATTATAATCAGGGCACTGAAGATCAGTGCCCTGATTACATGTCTGGATGTCCCCTGCGAGGAGATGCCCCTGATTGGTTCTCCTCGCCACAGTGTGAGGTGATGAGAGCCGATTACCATCATTTCCGTGTGTTTACATGAAACCGGCTGTGATTGGACACAGCCAATCACATGGTTAAAGGAGCGCGGCCACGACTCTTTAGAGAGATTGGGGTCGCGCCGTGTCCTAGCAACACAGCACGGCCACAATTACCACGCTCCGCAACCCCAGGGGCACGCTAGAGCGGCCAATCTGGGACGACATATGACGTTGTCCCAGAACGAGAGCCGCAACACCCCTCCGTCATTTGACGGTGGGTGGGCGGCAAGCGGTTAATCAAGCTTTGGCAATAAAACCTGGAAGCCAACTGGTTTCTATGCAGAAGTGAGCCTGATTTTGCACTCTCCAGCTTTAGTAAATAAACCCCACTGTTACCACAAACCAATAGCAGCATGCCTTCATGTGTGTCAGGTATCAGTAAAGACATGGAGCTGGCAAGAACAAACACGGCATGGCTTATATTTATTCTACTTATTTGTGTATTGGCAGCCCACCAGCTTCAAAAAAGAGCCAGCTTCAAAAAAGAGATGAATCTGTTAACAGGTTACATTTAGTGACAAACTATCACCAACTACAGAAACGCTAACATTTGATTTAGCCAGGTGAAATTTAAGTTTGCAGTGATGAAACTTCATTAACATTATCAATTTATTCAGTGACAGTTTTCTACAGAGTCTTTCAAGTTACACTGAACCAGCCACATCAGTAGCTGCTCCCAAGGAAACTATGCCTATATGATAAATCGTTTGCAATCAACCGAGCAAGTCTTGATATTTTTTTTTGGGGACATGTGGTACTTTCTTTGATATAATTTTTTTATGAAGAAATGAGAAGAAAAATGGTGAAAACTTGAAAAAATGATTTTGATGACAAAAAAAAAAAAATGGAAAAGATGGAGGTGGTGGTTTTTCTTTGCAAAGCTCAATTGACAACAGATTTTGCACTCTCCGGTTTTGGAAAATCAGCCCCACTATGACATAGCAAAAAGGATGTATCTTTCAAATATAAAGAAATAACAAACTGTAAATGCTTTTAACATTTGTAATTAATACTTTTATATTAGGGTTACTTGGAATTAAAGCAAAGAAAATGTTTCAATAAATAAATAAAAATTTAAAAATAAATAAAAAGTTGTAGCTTTTCTTAGGTCCTTTTTCAGTTTCTTTAGAACATAAGGTCACCACTATGTGCCCTGTTCACAACACAAAGCTGGTGTGATGTGTGGTGCAGCAATACCACCAACACAATGGATAGCACTGCATGTCACCTCATTGCTGTGCAAAGGCATGAATGCAGTGTCACTATGTAATAATTAAAAAAAGTAAGCAGAGCGATGCTTTGAAACATGCGTTGCAATGCACTCCTCCCTGACAGACCTCACACTGACAGGTACAAAAACCCTGCGTTTTACTATGTGGACTAGTGTGAACATAGCTTTACTGAAGAGCAGCATAAACTGAGGGGGATGGGGGGTTAAACAATATACTTAAAGTGGTTGTTAAGCCACTGTCATATCTTTATATAATCATCTCTGTTTCCTAATCCTGTATGCCCGTCTCTGTTTTATAAAAAAAAAAAAAAAATGCCGTCAATACCTGATTTCAGAGCGCCTCTTGGCGCTCACGTGACCAGCCGCCTCTCCCCTCTCTCGATCTGACAGCTAGTGTGGGAGGGGACAAAAATCCCCTGCTGACATCAGTTGGAAGGAGAGGAGGCGGCCAGTCACGTGGTGTCACCCCCAAAATGCATACCAGACCCTTATCCGAGCAAGCAGGGTAGAGGAGGACAGAGGAGAGCTTCGGATGATGGAGACACATAAACTGACCAGTGTCAGGGCTCAGCTGCCATGATAAACCATGGTCTGTTTTCAGGAGGGAGGGCAGAACCAGGCAGGATCAGCCAGTTATTTCAGGTGATATAGTAGGGGGCCAAATTACACAGCACAAGTACTGTGGTGTATACCATGTTTTAACCACTTCCATACAGGGCATTTTCACCCCCTTCCTGCCCAAGCCAATTTTCAGCTTTCAGCGCTGTTGCACTTTGAATAACAATTGCGCGGTGATACAACACTGTACACATATGAAATTTTTATCATTTTTTCCCCACTAATAGAGCTTTCTTTTGGTGGTATTTGATCACCTCTGCAGTTTTTATTTCTTGCGCTATAAACAAAACAAGAGTGACAAGTTTGAAAAAAAAAAACAATATTTTTTACTTTTTGCTATAATAAATATCCAATTTTTTTTTTTTAAACAAATTTTTTCCTCAGTTTAGGCTGATACATATTCTTCTACATATTTTTGGTAAAAAAATATCACAATAAGAGTATATTTATTGGTTTGCGCAAAAGTTATAGCGTCTACAAAATAAGGGGATAGATTTATAGCATTTTTATTATTATTTTTTTTTTTTACTAGTAATGGCGGCGATCTGCATTTTTTATCATGATTGCGATATTGCAGCGGACATATCGGACACTTTTGACACATTTTTGGGACCATTCATATTTATACAGCGATCCGTGCTATAAAAATGCATTGATTACTGTATAAATGTGACTGGCAAGGAAGGGGGTAACCAGGAGGGGGCGCTGTAGGATTAATCATGTTGCTAGGGAGTGATTCTAACTGTGGGGGGAGGGGACTCACAAGGGGAGGAGACCGATCGGTGTTCCTCTGTACAAGGAACACACCATCGGTCTCCTATCTGACAGGACATGGATCTGTGTGTTTACACACACAGATCCACGGTCCTGCTCAGTTACCGGGCAATCACGGGTTCCCGGCGGACATCGTGGCCGCCGGGCACACGCACTGGGACCCGAGTGACATGGCGGGCGCGCGTGCACCCCCTGGGGGACCTGGAAGGGCCGCCGTCATACAGCTGCACAGTCCCGCCGTCATATGACGGTGGGCGTTTTTTTTTTTTTTGTTTTTTTTTTTTTTTTTTAGGGTAACAAACACTTTAAGTTTCTTCTGGACTCTGTAGTGCAGGGAATTAAGTCAACCTTCTGATGACCTAATCTTGGAAGTGATGAGCATTCCGAATCTAGAGCATGTCACAGCAATGCATGTTAGCATGTTGTAGAGTCAGTCATTTTTCAAATGGCACCCTGTCGCACTAAGGCAATGCAGTTTTTATGTGAATGTGCTGCAGTGCACCACAATGTATAATAATGCACTAGTGGTTTAATGCCATTGCCCCTGAAAAAAAAGCTGCATTAAAATTTTGTGGTCCATTACTGCAGGTTGTCAGTCAATTTAAAATGAATGGGCTGCCTTAATAAAACACCTGTGCATTAATGCAACGCACAAGAGAGAAGTGTGCATGGACCCTAAAGTAGCGCTGTGACCAAATAAAACCTGACTACAACCATTTCTTAATTATGCATCTGTTTAGAATAAAAATCTGTCTCATCTTCAGAAATAAATCACAGAACTTTGCAGATCTGTACTATTTTGTTGCCAGGATAAAAGGCGCAGGGGTCACAATTACGCCGTAAACCTGTCACGGAAATGTTGCTAACTGACAGACAGTCTGAATTTTGTCTAACTGTGCTGCTAAGTTGTTGATAAATGTTCTAACCCCTTACCTCTTTTCAATTCTATACACTTTAATCTACCTTATCCTTCTTCCCAGTGGTTTCACTTCAATATCGGACACTTTCACCCCTTCCTACCAAGGCCAGCTTTTAGCACCGTCCCACTTTGTATACCAATTACTCAGTCATGCAACATTGTACCCAAATGAAATTGTTATAATTTTTTGAGACAGATAGAGCTTCCGTGTGGTTGTGTTTAATCACCGTAGTTTTTTTTTTTTTTTTGTATATAAAAATGAAAAATAAAAAAAAAATTGATTTTTGTACTCACCATAAAATCCATTTTTCTGAGTTTAACGGACACAGCACATCCTTAATCTTGGTCATTGGGTTATATCGCCTCCGCAGGAGTAGGACTAGGCAGAGCAAAAAAAAACCTGGCCACGCCCAAGGGCTGTCCTCAGTCAGTATAACCCCCTCCCTGCTCTAGATATTCAGTTGAGTAGCAAGCAGTAATAGAAGTATCACTAACTCCATAGAGGAGTGGGTGCTGTGTCCGTCGATGAACTCAAAAATGGATTTTATGGTGAGTACAAAAATCCCATTTTCTCTTTCGTTCAACGGACAGCGCCTCAATCTTGACCATTGGGACATCCAAAAGCAGTGCCAAAGAAAAATGAGGGGTGGGCAAAATAACCCAAGGCTAACCACAAGGGCCCTAACCAGGACACAGGAGCCTTAACCGGGTCACAGGAGCCCCATCTGAAATAAAAAAATAAAAAAAACACCCCTCATGAGGGAACCCCCCTCTTAAACAGCAGCCTGCAAAACCTTGCGCCCAAAAGAAGCACCCCCAGATGCCAAAACATCTACTTTACAGAATTTAGTGAAGGTATGCACTGACAACCACATGGCCTCCTTGCAAACCTGTGACTTTGACGCTTGATGACGGAAGGCCCAAGAAGTACTAAGCACCCAAGAAGAATGTGCCGTGACAGGGAAAGGAGGAACACGATCCTTAATAGAATAGGCCTCAGTCACAGTCTGTCTGATCCATCTGGAAAGGGTAGACGAAGAAGCGGCCAGCTTTTTCCTTGGTCCCTGTGTAACCAAAAAAAGAGAGTCTGACCTCCGGAAGGACTCAGTGGCTGCCGCCAGATATACCCGAATCGCACGAACCACATCCAAGATATGCAAAGCAAATTCCTTGGAATGAGGCGGCTTGGGACACAAGGGCGGCAACACAATGTCCTCATTTAAATGGAAGTCAGAGGCAACCTTAGGCAGAAATGGACAGGGACGAATAACCACTTTCCCCCTATGGAGTACTAAATAGAGACTACGACAGGATAATGCCGCCAACTCCGAAACCCTGAGGGCCAAGGTAATAGCCACCAAGAATGCCACCTTCTGGGACAATGTAGGTAAGGGAATCTCACGAATATTCTCGAATGGAGGTTTCTGGAGAACCAATAGCACTAAGTGTAAATCCCATGGCGGCAAAAGAGAACATACAGACGGAGCCACATGCCGGACTCCTTGAATGAAGGTACGAACTAAAAAGGGAGTGTCTAGGGGGTCGCTGAAAGAAGACTGCTAAGGCAGACACCTGGCCCTTGATGGTGCTCAAAGCCAACTTCTGCTCAATGCCCTGTTTAAGAAAAGCTAAGATCCGAGCCACAGAAGAGGATCGAGGATGAAAGCTAATCAACTCACACCAAGAAATGTACGCTTTCCACGCACAATGGTATATCTTACTAGAAGCCAAATTCCTCGCCTTCACCATAGTAGGGATCACCAATCCCGACAGACCTCTATCTGTCAGTACCTAAATTTCAATGGCTAGGCCATTAAAACCGGTTACTGTAAAGCAGGATGGAAGCTCAGCCCTCGGTACAACTGGTCCTCTTTGAGAGGTAGCTTCCAAGAGACGTTTATGGCCACCAAAAGACTTTCACCCTCGGTCCTTTGCAGGCACTGCAGAAGAGGAAGGTGTTGGCCCCGCAGTGGCACTAGGATAACTGCGGCATCTACCAGAGGAACTCACGAGATTGCCATGAGTCTCAGTTACTTCCCATTGAACTAAACCTGTTGAAGGGGCCGACGTTTGAGAAGAAAAACTACTAACCTGGTCAGCATTCACTCCAGAGTCAGACCCAGGTAGCCCAATTTCCTGGACAGGGCTAGAGGGGACCTTGGGTAGTTTGGACGTCATCCGAACCTTTACAGGAATTATACCAACACAAGGAGACACAAGGCCCCCTGAAGTGGACAAATTCTGTCCCCCTTCTTTGGTACCCCCAAAAGGGTAAATTGGTGGAACCCCTTGATGCTCACGAAGGAGGTACATGAATCTGGAAACCAGCGAAGATGTCCCCCTACCCCAGCAATGGGTGAGGGCAGACCTTCATGCTGATGGAGTCTTGTCAGTGGATCCAGAGAAGCCTGCTCTAGGCTTACCAGACCAAGATTGCTTGGAACTTCCCGGGGAAGACTTGAGAGATCTGTTTCCTTTATCTGCAGTCCCGGAAGCCCAGAAGAATTTCTTATGGGCTGAGAAGGAAGGCCCCTGTCTACGACAAGGCTCCTTTCCTAGATTGAGGCAGGAAGGTACTCTTTCCCCCTGCTCCCCCTAATGATGTTATCCAGGGTAGCCCCAAACAGGCGGTCGCCTGGAAAGGGCAGATCAATGAGAGATTTTTTAGAGGCTTGGTCTGACCAATTCTTAAGCCATAGCACAAGTCTAATCACCACCACTGAAACAGAGCTTGGACAGCACAGGAGCTGCATCCAAGGCTGCATTACAAATATACTGCAGCCCATGGACCAACTGGTCCCCTAAATCAACATAAGCAGTGGGAACCTGTTCACTACCCAGACCCTGGCGCAAAAGCTTGGCCCATTCAGTTAGGGTCTGCAACACCGGGCCAAGGCCAAGCCTGGACGCAATGCTCACCCAGCCATAGTAAACATATTGAGTGCCACAGCCTCTGCTTTTCTGTCAGTGGGTCCTTATAGGACAGGGGTTCCTCTACTGGGATCATGGTTGCTTTATTCAACCTGGAAACAGGAGGGTCCACCACTGGTGGGGTAGTCCACTTTTTGAAAAGTGATTCTTCAAAAGGTGTAGCGTACTGAGAAACGTTTGGGGACCACAAAGGGTGACTTTGGTTGTTCCCATTCCTTATAGATAAACCTATCAAAATAAGGCAGATAAGGAAACACCCTTGGTGTGCAAGGTGACTTATGCATACCAAAGGACACAACCACACCTGTGGCCTGTCAGCCGCATCCTCCATCTTTAGAGTCTCCTGCACCACAGTAACAAGTGCGTCCACCCGAGCTTTTTCACTCGCTGCTGAGACCGCAGAGGACTCCTCCTCACTATCGTACAAGGAAAGGGGGAGATATTAAACCCCCCCTGGATGGGCCATGTCCCCGGCGGCATCAGGCTCAGGATCAGATGAGAGACTGAGCAGGGGGAAGGTGGGGGGCGCTTCCTCCTGGGTCTTTGCCCACACGCTACTTCCACCCGGAATACTAATGATTCAAGGACTGCCGTCAGCGCATCCATGGGTAGCTAAGGTTCCGAGGGACCTGCTACCTCCATGAGGGGATCAATGAGTGAGATTTGACCCTGAGGCTCCATAGGGAAGAAGGCCCTGTAGTACAAAGGAACTTTGGCACCACTAAGGGACACCCCAATGGCCAGGGTACCTATCAGCAGAGAGGGAGATACACAAGAACCCCCAAAGACTCACCCTACCAAACGGAAGAGCTCTGCAATTTGGACCCAACAACGCCAATGTCGGCGTCCATTTCATATATCCCGGGACAGGAAGAGAAGCATAGGGGAGGAAGAGGAGGAGCTCTGGCCTCTCCATGAGGTTTCGGCCATCTCTAGCGTCTCACTAGACTAACGAAAAATGGGTGCCGTGACATTATCGGCTACACAAACATGGCCGTCGGCCGGAGACCAGCCAGACCAAGGAAAAATGGCTGCCGTAATGTCATCGGACCACCCAAACATGGCCGCCGGCTGTTTGACATTCTGAAGCATGCTGCCAGGATCCTCTCTGTGCCTTCGACATTGCTGCACTCTCTGCAAGGGGACCCCCTTCCAAAAAGGATACTGTACTCCAACAGGCAGGGTGAACATTTAAGGGGACAATGCTGTGCCCTCTGCACTGGGACCCCCAAACTGCACACTACCTCACACTGTACACACCACCCAGAAGGGGAATGGCAGGGGAGATCTCCTCGGGTCTCTGCTGCCTGCCCTGGGACTCCCACCAATCCGTGGGGGGAGAGCAAAGCCCAGTTTAACCAAGGGACTTTAGGATGGGAGGGGGGATCCTGCAGGCAGGTAGACTGACTAATCACAGAGATCAATTCAATAGAACACAATGAATGGCTTTGAATGAAAGCTATGTCATGTGATTGCTGTGATTTGTCACAGTGATCGCATGGTAGCGGGGCTGGCCCTGTACAATGATCAGTCAGGCAAGAGGCCGTTAAACTACTGAGCAGTACTGTGTGCCAAAACTATCAGCACCCAAACAGACACGCACAGATTTATGTAAGTATCAAAAACACAGTGCCTAAATTTAAGACCGTTTCCAGGGACAGACAGGATGCTACATCTGCAGAAAAATTGTATTAATACTAATATGCTTTTTAGGAATACTTAGGAAAAATATGCAAAGCCAAGGAAAAATATAGAAGAGGACATTTCTTAACCACTTCAGCCTGGACGGATTTGCCCCCTTAAATGACCAGAGCATTTTTTGCGATACGGCACTGCGTCGCTTTTACTGACAATTGCGCTGTCGTGCGACGCTGTACCTAAACAAAATTGACATCTTTTTTTCCCACAAATAGAGCTTTCTTTTGGTGGTATTTGATCACCACTACGGTTTTTATTTTCTGCACTATAAACAAAAAAACACAGACAATTTTGAAAATAAACTCTTTTTTTTTTTTTACATTCTGCTATAATGCATGTCCAAAAAAATATATGAAAAAACAAATTTATTCATCAGTTTAGGCCGATTTATATTCTTCTACATATTTTTGGTGAAAAAGAAAAAAAAAAAAAAAAAAAAAAAAAAAAATCGCAATAGTATAATTGATTAGTTTGCGCAAAAGTTAATCGCATCTACAAACTATGGGAAAGATTTAGGGACTTTAGTTTTTACTGGTAATGGCAGCGATCTGCAATTTTTTAGCGGGACTGCGACATTACAGCGGGCAAATCTGACCCCAAATTACACTTTTTTGGGGACCAGTGACATTATTACATTGATCAGTGCTATAAAAATGCACTGATCTATGTAAAAATTACACTGGCAGGGAAGGCTTTAACACTAGGGGCGATCAAGGGGTTAACTGTGTTCCCTCGGTGTGTTCTAACTGTAGGGGGATGGGCTTACTGAAACATGACAGAGATTACTGTTCCCGATCACTGGGGACAGTAGATCCCTGTCCCTGTTATTATACTAGGCAGAACGGGGAAATGCTTTGTTTACATAGGCAGTTCCCCGTTTTGCCTCTCCTGCCTGCCAGTGGACATGAAAACCGCGGGACCCGCGGGCATGCTCCCGCCTGCTATCCTGCCTTTACGGACTGACGTACACCTACGTCAGTTTGCGCAGGAGAGCCGTCCTGCCACAGTATATCTGCGTGAGCAGGTCGGCAAGTGGTTAAAGAACTTGTGTATCAATTAATGTGCTTGCCCAACTGTTAGCATTATTCTTTGAGTCTGCTTTGTGACCAAAGTGACAGTTTTAGTTTTGTATGATGGTGCAACCAAATGACGACTGTACACTGATTTTCTCTGTTGTGCCACAACTGTGAGCACTTATTTAGTGATGAGATTTAACCTGAGCACTGTTGCAGAAATTAGAAGTGCCAAGGAGCACTTTTTAAACACACGCAGATAAGTTCACTTTCATAGCAGCTAATTTAATATGCAGATTGTGCAAGAAAACAAATATGTTCTTGCCTTGCGTTATAAATGAAAGTAGGGCAACGGCAAACAAAACAATAAGTTTAATGAAGGTCCTCAAGTGTGTGTCTGTGGGTGTGTGTGCTCTCACCATACTACTCAATTTTATATGTCTTGTGGTCATAAAGTGAATCCCACGTGTTTGCAATTTGAAGTACACTAATAACCTAACATGTATGTTTCTGCCTACATGAGCAAATCCCTTTATCTGCCATCTTTGCATTACATACAGTATTGTTTGGAACCTGGATTTCATGCTTGGTGCTTGACTTATTATGTGCCTGGTTGGTTTTTACTATCACTATAATCCATATGTGAATATAAAAACAGGGGCTTGAGTGGGCATTGTGCCAGGACAGGCAGAAATTAAAACAAGCAAGACTTGTGTAAAAATAACTGGTGCATATGTGAGGATTCCTACACGAATCAGACTATTCTTTACATGTTTAGCATTAAAGATTTCCTGCAATGTCTTTTTCATGAGGCATCTTTCACAATGCTGCCAAAATCATCATTTGTAGCTAGCTGTTATAAGCAAACAGTTCAATTTATGTACTAATTAAATGCAAGACCTTGTTCAATCACTAAATAAAACGCAGTTCGCAAAATAAAGAATGAACTTAGTTCTATGGTATTATTTACATAAACAGAACTGAGCAAAAGCATGTGAAAACATTTGAACTGTTGCCAGCAATATTAATTATAAAGTCATTAGTGCAAATCTAAATGCTTTGGGGCTCATTTATAAAAGTATCTGTGCATTTATTTAAAAAAATAGCTTTTCATCCAAAGAAACTGCTGCTACATTCATTCTGTGTGAATAGAGCTGTGTGAAATGTTCTCCTTCTATTCCCTTTATAGGTCAGATATTAGTGGTCTGTAAAATGAATACATAAGGACCACAAGATGGAGCAGTATTTTCCCGAACCACTTTTGTTCTTTCGAATGAATAAAATTCGACCTGTAGGAAGTAATAGAATGAGAACATTCAATTTTCCCCCATTCACACAAAACAAATATATCAGCAGTTTTGCTAGTCAAATAGCTACAAAGGTTCTCTTCCAACATCAGTGCCTGACCTCACAAATGCGCTTCTGGAAGAATAATCAAACATTCCCATAGACACTCCTAAACCTTGTGGACATTCTTCCCAGAAGAGTCGAAGCTGTTATTGCTACAAAGGGTGGGCCAACTCAATATTGAACCCTACGGACTAAGACAGGGATGCCATTAAAGCTCATGTGCGTGTAAAGGCAGGCGTCCCAATACTTTTGGTAATATAGCTATTTAACCCCTACAGAATAATGCCCTGTACACACGATCGGACATTGATCGGACATTCCGACAACAAAATCCATGGATTTTTTCCGACGGATGTTGGCTCAAACTTGTCTTGCATACACACGGTCGCACAACGTTGTCGGAAAATCCGATTGTTCTGAACGCGGTGACGTAAAACATGTACGCCGGGCCCAGGGATGAGCCGAACACCCCCCGGTTCGGACCAGAACATGCGAATGGACCAAAAATTTGCACGAACGTTAGAACCCCATTGAAGTCTATGGGACTCGAATGTTCAAAATCAAAAGTGCTAATTTTAAAGGCTAATTTGCATGGTATTGTCCTAAAAAGGGTTTGGGGACCCGGGTCTGGCCTAGGGGACATGTATCAATGCAAAAAAAGTTTTAAAAACAGCCGTTTTTTCGGGAGCAGTGATTTTAATGATGCTTAAAGTGAACCAAAAAAAAGTGAAATATTCCTTTAAATATCGTACCTGGGGGGTGTCTATAGTATGCCTGTAAAGTGGCGTGTGTTTCCCATTAATGTAATGTCCGGTCCCGGTAATATGGATGAAAATTAGTGAGACAAACGGCATGGGTACCCCCCCCCCAGTCCATTACCAGGCACTTTGGGTCGTGTATGGATATTAAGGGGAACCCCGCACCCAAATTAAAAAAAGGAAAGGCGTGGGGCCCCAGGCCCTCTGAATAGCAGTATACAGGCGGTGCAAACAAGACAGGGACTGTAGTATTGTTGTTAAGTAGAATCTGTTTGTAATTTTGAACTGGTACATTTTTAAAGTGTAGCTCCAGCCAAAAAATCTATTTTTAAGCTTTTTGGAAAACAAAGGGAAGGGTTATCACCCCTGTGACATTTGTTTTGCTGTCTGTGCACCTCTTCAGAAGATTTTACCTCACTTTCTGTCCCAATGACAAATGTTTTTTGACAATTTGAGGTTTTCAGTGAAACAAGGATTGGTGATAAAGCATCAGTGGAAAGGAGACACGTTTTTCCCATATTAACTCTTACAGGAGAGAATTTCCCTTCCTAGGGGTAGATTTCATCTCACTTTCTGTTGTCTCCTTCCATATGCAAGTAGGAGTCGTTTGTAAGTTGGATGTTTGAAAACAGGGGCCTGCCCTATATACTCTGCAGAAATTGGGGCCTTAGGTGTTGGTGTTGCCACAACACTGTTAGCCCTCACAGTTACTCTTGGTGGGAGTAGGAACAGGCTCTGCTGTGAAATATTAGATCAAGAATTGTAATTACATGCCCCTGTTGAACAGGGTCAGAAAAATTGGGCCTTTGGTGGTGGTGGTGCTGGTGCCACAACACTAAGTCCTCACAGTTACTCTTGGTGGTTGCTGGAACGGGCCCTGCTGTGAAATATTAGATCAAGAATTGTAATTACATGTCCCTGTTGAACAGGGGCAGAAAAATTGGGCCTTAGGCACTGGTGCCACAACACTGCAACCCCTCACAGATACTCTAGTTGGAGCGCAGCAACAAACCCTCCTTGCAAAATATTGCATCAAAAATTGTAATTACACGCCCCTGTTAAACAGGGGCTAAAAAATTGGGCCTTAGCCACTGGTAGCGGCACCCAGAACCAAAAATATTCTTACAAGCTATCAGCATGATCATTGATGAGGAAGAGGATAGTCACTCAGCATAACATGATAGTCACTCAGCATCAGTCTTAGAGTAGGCAGTCTTGAAGGGATCTGACATTTCAAAAAAAATTATTCGGTTACATCAGCATCAGGTGCTTGGTAGCTGGTGGTGATACAAGACTGATTCATTTTTATGAAGGTCAGTCGATCGACTGAGTCGGTGGACAAGCGCACCCTGTGATCGGTTACAAAACCTCCAGCAGCACTGAATGTGCGTTCACGAAAGAGTGCTGGATGCAGGACAGGCCAGTAGCTCAATTGCATACTATGCAAGCTCTGGCCAGCGATCCATCCTCAAGACCCAGTAACCCAGAGGATTTTCGGTGGGAAAGGTGTCCAAGTCAGATCTTGCCCCTAGGTATTCCTGCACCATGTAAAACAGACACTGGCGATGGTTGCTGGAACCGATCATAACTTGGGGCTGCGTTCCCAGTCTCTGGGAACGCATTGCACAGACCTTTCTGCAAAGCCTCCCGAAGATGTTTCATCCTCTGCTCCCTCTGTGACAGGAAGATAAGGTCCGCAACCTTACCCTTGTAACGTGGATCAAGGAGGGTTGCCAGCCAGTATTGATCCCCCTCCTTGATACCACGAATACGAGGATCCTTCTGCAGGCTTTGCAGGATCAGGGAAGCCATGCAGCGTAGGTTTGCTGAGGCATTCGGTCCGGAGTCCTCTGGGTCACTAAGGAGGACATGATCCGCAGCCACCTCCTCCCAGCCACGTACAAGTCCACGGGTTTCTTGGGACTGTAAATGATCCCTTAAAGACTGCTGCTGATGCTGAGTGCCAGGCTCCACCTCCATGCTGATACAATCCTCCTCTTCCTTCTCCTCTTCCTGTGTGATCGGCGGGCACGCAGGAACATTGTCTGGATAAAGGGGGCCTTGAGAGCTAAGGAAGTCCTCCTCTTCCTGCCTCTGTTCTGCCTCAAGTACCCTGTCCATTATTCCACGCAGCGTGTGCTCCAACAGGTGGACAAGAGGGACAGTGTCACTGATGCATGCACTGTCACTGCTCACCATCCTCGTGGCCTCCTCAAATGGTGACAGGACAGTGCATGCATCCCTGAACATGGTCCACTGGCGTGGGGAAAAAAAAAACAAGCTCCCCTGACCCTGTCCTGGTGCCATAGTTGCACAGGTAGTCATTGATGGCCCTCTGCTGCGTGTGCAGCTGCTGCAGCATGGCCAACGTTGAGTTCCACCTGGAGGGCATGTCACAGATTCCTTTTGGAGGTCAGCCAGCCGAGCACTGGCATTATATGACCTGCGGAAATGCACACAGACTTTCCTGGCCTGTCTCAGGACATCCTGTAAGCCCAGGTACCTGCCCAAGAACCGCTGCACCACCAAGTTAAGGACGTGAGCCAAACAGGGCACATGGGTCAGTTGTCCCTGTCGGAAGGCGGAGAGGAGGTTGGTGCCATTGTCGCAAACCACCATACCTGCCTTAAGCTGGCGTGGCGTCAACCACCTCTGAACCTGCCCCAGCAGAGCTGACAGAATCTCTGCCCCAGTGTGGCTCCTGTCCCCCAAGCACACCAGCTCAAGCACCGAATGGCATCTTTTGGCCTGCGTGCTTGCATAGCCCCTTGAACGCCTACGGAGCACCGCTGGTTCGGAAGTCAAATCAGCACAGGAAGAGGCCATGGAGGAAGAAGAAGAGGAGGGGGTGGAGGAGAAAGGTGTGGCAGAATCACCACTAGTAGTATTTTGGAGGCGTGGTGGCAGAACAACCTCCAACACTACTGCACCTTGTCCTGCATCCTACCCAGCTGACAGAAGAGTCACCCAGTGCGCGGTGAAAGATAGGCAACGTCCCTGTCCATGCCTGCTGGACATGAGTCAGCAGTAATATGCACCTTACCGCTGACCACCCTGTCCAGCGAGGCCAAGACATTGCCTTCCACATGCCGGTAGAGAGCAGGAATCGCCTTCCGTGAGAAAAAGTGGCGTTTCGGAACCTGCCACTGAGGAACCGCACATTCCACAAACTCACGGAAGGGGGAAGAGTCTACCAACTGAAAAGGCAGCAGTTGAAGTGCTAGCAATTTTGCCAAGCTAGCAATCAACCGCTGGGCATGTGGATGGCTGGGAGCAAACTTCTTTCGGCGGTGCAGCAGCTCGGGCAGGGAAATTTGACTGGTACAATCTGACGTTGGTGTACCGATAGCAGAATGCCTCCAAGTACTTGGCTGTGACACACCTAATTCTACACCTTCAATCCTCTCAGTGCAGGTCTCAGAGAGGAGTGAAGGTATAGTGGGGTTGGAGATCCCAGCTGATGAGGAGCAAGGAGAGGTCTTTTTTGTTCTTTGGTGTGGGTCTTTTAGGTACGCTTGCCAACGAACTGCATGGCAGGTCAACATATGTCTAGTCAAGTATGTGGTGCCCAAGCGGGAGAGGTTTTGTCCACGAGAGATATGCTTGAGACATATGTTGCAAATAGCAGCAGTGGGATCTGATGCACTCGTCTCAAAAAAGGCCCACACCAAAGAACTTTTGAAATAACGCGCAGAGACAGCAGCGCCCTGCACATGCGAAGCTCTGCGGTGTGATGCAGTCAGTGTGCTGCCCTTAAGTTGGCCCCTGGAGGGCATCCTGCCTCGTTAGTGATGTGCCTCCTCCTCCTCTCTCCTATCAGGCACCCACGTGGAGTCAGTGACCTCATCATCCCCTCCCTCATCACTGGAGCAAAGCTGGCAGTATGCTGCAGCTGGGGGAACATGACTGCCAGATTGCTGTCCTTCTTGGGCACCCCCTCTCTCTGGGCTCACGTTACTGCCTTCCTCTAGCTGGGTACGAACATCGGAGCCTTCAAATTGCTGGGCATCCTCCTGGAGCATGTACCCAACACTGTGGTCAAACAGTTCGGGGGACTCCTCAGGATGACAGGGTGGGGCCCTAGAAGGAGTGAGTGATGCCATTGAGCCGAGAGAAGAGGCCGCGTTGGCAGCTGCTTTGCCAGACAAAATACCCTGAGCCTGGGTGAGAGAGGATGAGGAGGATAAGGATAGCTTGGTTATCCACTCTACCAAGTCTTCCGCATGTTGCGGCTCAACGCGGCCAGCTGCCGAAAAAAAGGACAAGCGTGTCCCACGGCCACGTGCTGATGAGGATGCACCGTCTCCACGACCAGCACTGTTGCTTCTAGACACAGAGCCTGCTTGCCCTCTTTTATTGGCTTGTGACTGTCTGCCTCTTCTTGTTGGCCTTCCAGACATACTAATGGCCTGCAGTGAGATGTAGCTGCACAAAGCTGGGATGTACATATATACTGATACTGCAGCTAGCAGAATCAACTGCCTGCCTGTAGTATTATTAGTATAAGAACAACAGCAATTGTCTCCAGGTAGCTTTAGGTGCACACTGTGCAGAGGACGCACTACACTAAATTGTAAATACTGCAGCTGCCTGCGGTACTGTACTAATAGGATCAGAAGAACACCACTAATTCTCTTCAGGTAGCTTTAGGTTCACGCTGTGCAGAGGACACAGTACACTAACTAAATACTGTAGCTTCCTGACTGTGGTATTAATAGGAGCAGAACAACAGCAATTGTCTCCAGGTAGCTTTAGGTGCACACTGTGCAGAGGACGCACTACACTAACTGTAAATACTGTAGCTGCCTGCCTGTGGTATTAATAGGAACAGAAGAACACCACTAAATTTTCTTCAGGTAGCTTTAAGTGCACACTGTGCAGAGGACTCGGTGCACTAACTGTAAATACTGTAGCTACCTGTGGTATTAATAGGAGCAGAGCAACAGCAATTGTCACCAGGTAGCTTTAGGTGCACACTGTGCAGAGGACACACTACACTAACTGTAAATACTGTAGCTGCCTGCCTGTGGTATTAATAGGATCAGAAGAAGATCAATAATTTTCTTCAGGTAGCTTTAGGTGCACACTGTGCAGAGGACACAGTACAATAACTGTAAATATTGTAGCTGCCTGCGGTATTAATAGGAGCAGAACAACAGCAATTGCCTCCAGGTAGCTTTAGGTGCACACTGTGCAGAGGACGCACTGCACTAACAGTAAATACTGTAGCTGCCTGCCTGTGGTATTAATAGAATCAGAAGAACACCATTAATTTTCTTCAGGTAGCTTTAGGTGCACACTGTGCAGGGGACGCACTACACTAAATTGTAAATACTGCAGCTGCCTGCGGTACTGTACTAATAGGATCAGAAGAACACCACTAATTTTCTTCAGGTAGCTTTAGGTGCACACTGTGCAGAGGACGCACTACACTAAGGGCCCTTTCACACTGGGGCGGGCGGCGGTAAAGCACCGCTATTATAAGCGGTGCTTTACCGTCGTTATGCGGCCGCTAGCGGGGCGGTTTTGCCCCCCGATAGCGGCCGAGAAATGGTTAAAGACCACCGCAAAGCGCCTCTGCAGAGGCGCTTTGCCGGCGGTATAGCCGTGCTGTCCCATTGATTTCAATGGGCAGGAGCGGTGAAAGAGTGGTATACACTCCGCTCCTTCACCGCTCCGAAGATGCTGCTAGCAGGACTTTTTTTACCGTCCTGCTAGCGCACCGCTCCAGTGTGACAGCCCTCGTGCTTTTGGGTCGGTTTGCAGGCGCTATTATTAGCGCAATAGCGCCTGCAAACCGCCCCAGTGTGAAAGGACCCTAACTTGTAAATACTACAGCTGCCTGTGGTACTGTACTAATAGGATCAGAAGAACACCACTAATTTTCTTCAGGTAGCCTTAGGTGCACACTGTGCAGAGGACACACTACACTAACTGTAAATACTGTAGCTAATAGGATCAGAAGAACACCAGCAGTTTTCTTCAGGTAGTTGTAAATACTGTAAAAACACCTGCCTGCCTGTCAGTAGTAGGAAGAGAATAACAGGAACGGATCTAGCTAAACTGAATACAGTGTATATACACATACAACACCTAGGATGTGTATATATATATATATATATATATATATATATATATATATATATATATTCACACAATACACTGTAAGTGCAGCTAACTGACTCACCTGCCTACTCTAACTTAAATCAAATGACACTGTCTCTCTGTCTATCTCTCAACGCCGGAACACACTACACAGGGCCGCCGTGCAGGCGGCCTTATATAGTGTGGGGCGTGTACTAAACCCCCTGAGCCATAATTGGCCAAAGCCACCCTGGCTATGGCCAATTATGGCTCTCTGTATAGACGGCGCTGTGATTAGCTAAGCATGCGGGTCATAGTGCATGCTTGGCCAATCATCAGCCAGCAATGCACTGCAATGCCGCAGTGAATTATGGGCCGCGACGCGCCACTCGAATTTGGTGCGAACGGCCCATATTGTTCGGAATTCGGCGAACAACCGAACAGGCAATGTTCGAGTTGAACATGCGTTCGATTCGAATACAAAGCTCATCCCTAGTCGCGACTATAAACGGGGCAGTAGCCAATAGCTTTCGTCTCAATTTATTCTGAGCATGCGTGGCACTTTGTGCATCGGATTTGTGTACACACGACTGGAATTTAACCGATCAGATTTTGTTGTCGGAAAATTTTATATCCTGCTTTCAAACTTTGTGTGTCACAAATTCCGAAGGAAAAAGTCCGATGGAGCCCACACACGATCGGAATTTCCAACAACACAATCCGATCGCACTTTTTCCGTCGGAAAATCCGACCGTGTGTACAGGGCATAAGACTGTGGTGCCATTAAAGATCTTGTGCGTGTAATGGCAAGTGTCACAATACTTTTGACACTATAGTATATATAAATAATTATTATTTATTTATATAAAAATTAAAAATTCACCTAAAACAAACTACATAATCCAAATATAGGTGAATAGTAGCGCTCTCTAAATAACATAATATTAATAATGAATAAATGAGTACACAACAAAAATGATAAAAAAATACACCCAAGTGAAAAAGGGAAAGAGAAATTGTGTACAATTTAGACCTCAGTCTATATGGTAGTCCTTTTCTAAATAAATGTATAATACACAAAAAAGTCCTCTATGGAGATAGTGATCTTCACACCACTCCGTACGTGCTCCTTTTACCTCTCCCCATAAGTAATGTACTCACCAGAACATCATGCCTCATACTCTCGTGTTTTGGCAGACAAGCAATGTAACCCAGCTGGGTAATGGATCCAACAGAGCGGCCACAGCCTCCGTGATGGGAAACAGATGAATTTGTGAGGAGAAAAGGAGAGCTCCACTAGTGAAGTATGTCTCAAACGGTGCAAAGTTTATTAAAAATCTTCAATCATCCTACGAACGACCAGCGATGGGACGTGGCTATACGGCACTACAGTGAGACGTTGCCTACTGATCTTTGACATATCGCTGGTCGTTTGTAGGATTTTATCAAATGCTTGGTTTGTTTTTACTTGATGTAACCGCAATGATTGAAGATTTTTAATAAACTTTGCAATGTTTGAGACATACTTCACTAGTGGAGCTCGCCTTTTCTCCTCTCACGAATTCATCTGTTTAACATCACGGAGGCTGTGACCGCTCTGTTGGATCCATTACCCAGTTGGGTTACACTGCTTGTCTGTCAAAACACGAGAGTGTGAGGCATGATGTTCTGGTGAGTGCATTACTTATGGGGAGAGGTATAAGGAGCACAATGGTGTGAAGATCACCATCTCCAAGGAGTACATTTTGTTGTGTATTATGATAAATTTATTTAGATCTAGACTACTGTATGGTCTAAATTTTACACAATTTTTCTCTTTTCTTCTTTCACTTGGGTGTATTTTATCATTTCTGTTGTGCACTAATTTGTTCATTATTATTATGTTATTTATAGAGCGCTACTGTTCACCTATATTTGGATTATGTAGTTTGTTTTAGGTGAAAATTATAATTATATATATTATATATATATATATATATATATATATATATATATATATATATATATATATATATACACACACATATATACATACATACATACATATACACACACACACACACACACACACACAACACAGGAAGCACCTACATGGTTAACAGAGGACGGAATTAAAATTAGACTTGAGAAACTTAACATTAATAAATCACCGGGACCAGATGGCTTGCATCCGAGGGTACTTAGGGAACTCAGTCAGGTGATTGCCAGACCGTTGTTCCTAATTTTTACAGACAGTCTATTGACTGGAATGGTACCAGCTGAATGGAGAAAAGCCAATGTAGCACCAATATTTAAAAAGGGCCCAAAAAACATCCCTGGGAATTACAGACCAGTTAGCCTAACATCGATAGTATGTAAACTCTTGGAGGGGATGATAAGGGACTATATACAAGATTTTAGTAATAAGAATGATATCATTAGCAGTAATCAGCATGGATTCATGAAGAATCGTTCTTGCCAAACCAATCTATTAACCTTCTATGAGGAGGTGAGTTGCCATCTAGATAAAGGAAGGCCCGTAGACGTGGTGTATCTGGATTTTGCGAAAGCATTTGACACAGTTCCCCATAAACGTTTACTGTACAAAATAAGGTGCATTGGCATGGACCATAGGGTGAGTACATGGATTGAAAACTGGCTACAAGGGCGTGTTCAGAGGGTGGTGATAAATGGGGAGTACTCAGAATGGTCAGGGGTGGGTAGTGGGGTTCCCCAGGGTTCTGTGCTGGGACCAATCCTATTTAATTTGTTCATAAACGACCTGGAGGATGGGATAAACAGTTCAATCTCTGTATTTGCAGACGATACTAAGCTAAGCAGGGCAATAACTTCTCCGCAGGATGTGGAAATCTTGCAAAAAGACCTGAACAAATTAATGGGGTGGGCGACTACATGGCAAATGAGGTTCAATGTAGAAAAATGTAAAATAATGCATTTGGGTGGCAAAAATATGAATGCAATCTATACACTGGGGGGAGAACCTCTGGGGGAATCTAGGATGGAAAAGGACCTGGGGGTCCTAGTGGATGATAGGCTCAGCAATGGCATGCAATGCCAAGCTGCTGCTAATAAAGCAAACAGAATATTGGCATGCATTAAAAGGGGGATCAACTGCAGAGATAAAACGATAATTCTCCCGCTCTACAAGACTCTGGTCCGGCCGCACTTGGAGTATGCTGTCCAGTTCTGGGCACCAGTCCTCAGGAGGGACGTACTGGAAATGGAGCAAGTACAAAGAAGGGCAACAAAGCTAATAAAGGGTCTGGAGGATCTTAGTTATAAGGAAAGGTTGCGAGCACTGAACTTATTCTCTCTGGAGAAGAGACGCTTGAGAGGGGATATGATTTCAATTTACAAATACTGTACTGGTGACCCCACAATAGGGATAAAACTTTTTCGCAGAAGAGAGTTTAATAAGACTCGTGGCCACTCATTACAATTAGAAGAAAAGAGGTTTAACCTTAAACTACGTAGAGGGTTCTTTACTGTAAGAGCGGCAAGGATGTGGAATTCCCTTCCACAGGCGGTGGTCTCAGCGGGGAACATTGATAGCTTCAAGAAACTATTAGATAATCACCTGAATGACCGCAATATACAGGGATATGTAATGTAATTCTGACACATAATCACACACATAGGTTGGACTTGATGGACTTGTGTCTTTTTTCAACCTCACCTACTATGTAACATATATATTATATATACACAATATATATATATATATATATATATATATATATATATATATATATATATATATATATATACACATATACATATACATATATATATATATATATATATATATGTAGCAATTACTCTCGGCGGAGCTGCTGGTTTAAAGCGGGCTTGTTACCTTCACACTCCTTCCCTCTGTTTCACCGGCACTCCCGGTGAAACACTTCTCTGGGTTGCGAGAATTGACGGTCAACAAATCCCGGACGACGCCCCCACATGTAGCAATCACTCTCGGCGGAGCTGCTGGTTTAAAGCGGGCTTGTTACCTTCACTTTCCTTCCCTCTGTTTCACCGGCACCGGGTCTAGGGTTCCGCTGAGTTTACCTCCGGACGATACAAGCACCAACACTTGAGTACGTTTTCAATGCTTTATTGAACAATTAACGAAGGAAGTAACAGGAAAGAGGCAGAAGGGCAACTGCAGGGAAAGCTCAAATACCTTTCTGTAGGATTCTTGACAAATGTCCTTTAGAGTTGAATATTACAGTAGAATGCGCTCCCCTCGTGGGACACACTCTTTGCTCGCCTGGATAGGCCTCTCTCACTTGCCTAGCAGCCAGTATGTAGCATGAACAAAAGTCTCTGCCACAGACTTGCTTGGGATGAACCCGTACGATCCTCTGCCACAGGATGTATTGGTTTTGCGGTGAATGTCAGTCACAGTGCTTGAACCTTTAAGCCAAACCCGGCAACACTATGCTGTAAAGTTACTTTAGGATACGTCCTCCAACCGAGTCACCAGGCCCCTCTCCAGACTAGCACTCTGCGTGATCCTTCCATGACGGGTCCTCCCCTGGGATCTCCTCGGTTGTCCAGCTTCTTCACTCTGGATAGATAGCTCAGGACCATTCCTCGGCTGCTGTGGTAGGCCCCAGACAAGCTTCTGGGCCCACCAATGCGCCGCAGCGATGCGGGCCTCCGGAATGGAGAACCACGAGGTAGCACTCTAACGCATACCTGTCGGCCAGGAGGGCCAGCAGGTGGCTGTAAAACAACCCTAAAACATGGCGTCTGTCCCATAAATACCCAGAATCCCACTCTGAGGACCACCTCCACCGAGTTGTCTCCGGGACAGAGGAGCATCCATGCGCTTTGACACGTTGCCTTTCCAATACTAGCCATTAGTAACGATACCCACCGGCCCAGTATGGAAACACATGCAACGTCAGCCAAGCTGGAACAGAGGCAAATCTAACTTCCCCTAATGAGCAATTTACTAAATTTACCTATCAGATGGTAGATCGCAAATCTACCAGCGCTACTTACTCCCCCCACTACAGTAGACGTTGTCCCCAACGTCTGTCCAAAAACAATGACAGTAACTCCCAAGCCTGGGAGTAGGTATTTGAGCTTTTAAATAACTTGGATAGTCAGAGAAGAAAGAAAGACAGTGGAAAGACATTATAAGACTTACATCTACAAAACATTATGTTCACGTCCGTAAACAAAACCATCCTATGACTGTACATAACCTCACTATCTAGCTGAAAAGCCTCCCAGCTTGATAGGATATCCAATAGTTCCTGAAAAGGAAAACATATTAAACACACACATATACCGTACAATATCAGGAGCAAAGCCTCATTTTTTTTTTTTTTTAAATGAGCCTCTCTTCCTTTTTACCTATATCAAAATAATCTTAAGGAGTCCATCCCTGTATAATAATTTCTTTAAATGAAGGAAATCCGGCTAGCAAAAAAGAAGTCCTTGGATTTGAAACACTGAGCAGAATATGTAGATCTTGAACACGAAGATCTCTTTATACTGACACTAACTATCTAACTTCAAAGTTCTTTTGTCCATAATCACCAATAAAACCGGGGATCTGGCAAGGTTAGTGTCTTTCCCGTTTTATCCACTGTAGTAATGAAATAGACAACGTCATCTTTTCCGGGCCTGCAGATGACCACTTTGTCAGCAAAGATGTGCCGACCGAAGTTCCAGTGCATAAAAAATCCACTAAAACATTCATCCATTTTAACAGAACATCCAGTCTTTCGGAAAGGCTTAGGCACAGCCAAATAGTCCCAAACAGCTTCACTGTACCAAAGTTCTCGGTTAAGTTCAATCACTTGCATTATATCCTGGGGCACATAGGGGAATTCCAAACCATACTCTGCAGCCACACGCTTGTTTAACATTCTCTGCAAACATGCAAAATTGGGCAAAGATCTGTCTTTCCCTATACCAGGAGGCACACAGAAATCCAGTGATTTGCTCACCATAGACCCAGCCGGTGTCTGTAGTGAACTAACAACTTTCGGTAAAGTCTCAGTAACAGTACTGTGCAGCTCCACACAGGGTGACGTCTTCCCAGAACTCAGGGCTGTCCATTCAGGGAAAGTCATAGCAGAGGCGACGTCTTCGCCTTGTGACCACAACAGCTCTTGTGACATAGTCTCAAATAAGTCATCACCAGAAAGATCCGACATGGATTCTATTTCCGAATCTCCCAACTCTTCCGCTGGCAGATACTTATTTACAGTCCCAGATACATTCCCCATCAGTGGCTTACCCGTTCCTGAGGTGGACTTTGGTAGCTCCGGTTCAGGTAACCTCTGAGGTAGGCCTCGACGGCCGCGGGAAGCCTTCACATATCCCACCTTCCTCTGAACAGGTACAACAGGAGTAGGTGTAGTGGACGCAGAAATCACAGTAATGTCCCCTGATGAGACGGCAACAGCAGTGTCTCTCTCCGGAACATTGTCAGTAACAACAGGCAAAGTGGTGGCCTGCTGTTCTCTCTCTGTAGTAGTAGCAGCTTCTACTGTGGCGATACCTGTTGCCCAATCCATCCAATAAGCACGGGGCGACATGGTAGGTTGCTCCACCACAAACAAGTACTCTCCACATTGCGGACATCAGCCAAACGGACGAAGATGCACGGCCAGTCCTTCAAATCGATGGCAGATCATGCCCAGTCCCTCAATATCTCCTGATGTATACAGAACAAACCTCCCCTGCGGCTTCAAACGAACTCCAGTATCCGTAAGCAGGGTTCCGGTCAGCACAGTATTCAACATGGTGTTTGCAGGGAACATTCTCAGTCCCACAATTGGCTGCATCGCCGGAAAAGACATAGCCACACTCTGATCTTCTCAGCATGATCGCGAAGCTTCTCTTTTCCTCTGGCGCCAAACACATACATGCGTCCCACGCAGTATCAAGTAGGGTAGGCTCCTCCCACTTGTTCCTCTGATCACGTAGCTCCCGGGCTTTCACTGGCGCCCGCCGCCTACGCACTCAGAAATAAAGTCCTGCAGCTTTAACCCCTTCTCTTCCTGCAAAATTTTGACAAAGTCCAGCTCTCACCGTAAACTCCCGGTGAAACACTTCTCTGGGTTGCGAGAATTGACGGTCAACAAATCCCGGACGACGCCCCCACATGTAGCAATCACTCTCGGCGGAGCTGCTGGTTTAAAGCGGGCTTGTTACCTTCACTTTCCTTCCCTCTGTTTCACTGGCACCGGGTCTAGGGTTCCGCTGAGTTTACCTCCGGACGATACAAGCACCAACACTTGAGTACGTTTTCAATGCTTTATTGAACAATTAACGAAGGAAGTAACAGGAAAGAGGCAGAAGGGCAACTGCAGGGAAAGCTCAAATACCTTTCTGTAGGATTCTTGACAAATGTCCTTTAGAGTTGAATATTACAGTAGAATGCGCTCCCCTCGTGGGACACACTCTTTGCTCGCCTGGATAGGCCTCTCTCACTTGCCTAGCAGCCAGTATGTAGCATGAACAAAAGTCTCTGCCACAGACTTGCTTGGGATGAACCCGTACGATCCTCTGCCACAGGATGTATTGGTTTTGCGGTGAATGTCAGTCACAGTGCTTGAACCTTTAAGCCAAACCCGGCAACACTATGCTGTAAAGTTACTTTAGGATACGTCCTCCAACCGAGTCACCAGGCCCCTCTCCAGACCAGCACTCTGCGTGATCCTTCCATGACGGGTCCTCCCCTGGGATCTCCTCGGTTGTCCAGCTTCTTCACTCTGGATAGACAGCTCAGGACCATTCCTCGGCTGCTGTGGTAGGCCCCAGACAAGCTTCTGGGCCCACCCATGTGCTGCAGCGATGCGGGCCTCCGGAACGGAGGACCACGAGGTAGCACTCTAACGCATACCTGTCGGCCAGGAGGGCCAGCAGGTGGCTGTAAAACGACCCTAAAACATGGCGTCTGTCCCATAAATACCCAGAATATCCCAGAATCCCACTCGGAGGACCACCTCCACCGAGTTGTCTCCGGGACAGAGGAGCATCCATGTGCTTTGACACGTTGCCTTTCCAATACTAGCCAATAGTAACAACGACACTCACCGGTCCAGTATGGAAACACATGCAACGTCAGCCAAGCTGGAACAGAGGCAAATCTAACTTCCCCTAACGAGCAATTTACTAAATTTACCTATCAGATGGTAGATCGCAAATCTACCAGCGCTACTAATATATATATATATATATTCAAGTATAAGCCGACCCGAATATAAGCCGAGGCACCTAAGTTTACCAAAAAAAACCTGGGAAAACGTATTGACTCGAGTATAAGCCTAGGGTGGGAAATGCAGCAGCTACTGGTACGGTAAATTTCAAAAATAGAAATAGATACCAATAAAATTACCGTACATTAATTGAGGCATCAGTAGGTTAAATGTTTTTAAAATATTATATATCTGATAAGAGTGTCACCATCAGTATCCAATCAGAGTGTCCCATCAATGTCCAATCAGAGTGTCCCATCAGTGTCCAATCAAAGTGTCCCCATTAGCTGTGTACTGTATGGTACATAGCGTACATATTACTTACGTAGTACTAGAGCCGACTTCAGCTCTCTTTCATCTCCCGACTCCCGCCCGCTGCAGAAGGATCTTTAATACAAACAGCGGGCGGGTAGCCGGTGTTCTTCCCCTGGCGGATAATGCCTACCCTGGATTGCACAGTGTAGAGGAGTCACAGGAATAGAGCATTCTGTGCACATTTCTTGCACCGCTTTCAAAACGCATTGCACTTGAAATCTGAAGCAGGTTTCAGTGTTAACCTAACGACACCCCATAGTGTGAACTGGCCCAAAAGAGACATGCAAAGGCCCATTGTGCATGAGGCCTGTGTTGGCCATGGTTGACAATTAGATTGTAATTGTATGGGACTGCAGCATTTCTTCATAGTAACATTTCGTTCCTTATTGTTTAGTTCTATGGACCACCACTGCTTCTACTCTCATTTTATCATTATTTTTTATTATATTTGGATACATTTTATTTCTGACTCCTTTTGGTCACATTACTTCACTGTTTTAATTTGTTTTGCTTTGTGTGTGGTGCTGCAACCACCTTTTGTGTTGAAACCAATTGGTAACAAGCAGCCTTTGTGATTTAGAGTTAAATAATAATGTATTATAATAATGATTACTTTATTTAGAATGAAAGACACTGGTAAGCTTACTAAAGTCGTTTAGGTAGAAATTAAACACACCATACCTTCTGTGTTTCTTCAGCGTCAGTTTCTCTAGGTAGCTTAAGCCACTGTCTTTAAATTCAATTTGGAATGGTTTTCCTAAGCCAGGCACAACAGTCTGAACTGCTAAATTGCAAGTAGAATCTAGGGAAAAAAATTAATATTTGAAAACAGAACACCAATGCCATATCACATGAGCAAATGATTTATAAATTAAGATCGTGCAGTATTCATTCTTAAAGCCAATTTCCAATTTCATGCATAGAAATTTATATTTGTGAATAGAGGAAATTCTGGTCCTCTTCCTCCCAAAAACATAAATTGGCTATGTATAAAGGTTCCTTTTAACTGAACTGATTGAACATTATTAATCTTAAATAAGAACTAATGGCAAAATCATACACCATACTTGAATGCAGAACAGTGCAGCTCAACTAACAGGTTTTAAACGAGCCCTTAGTTTTGGAAAGCGTTGGAACATTGTCTAGGGTTTTATTGCTGTCTTTGTCTCTAATGGAAATATTTACCCCACTTCCTCTCCCAGTTACAGGAAGTCTCCAATGGCAGAGACCGGAAAAAAAACATTTTTTAGGAAGACCGGAGAAGGGTTAAAAACTGTGTTGGATTTTAATAGCCGTTTGTGTCCTTCAGTCCCGGAAACCCTGATTCCATTGATTTCTTGGGCAAATGTCACCATGGCAAAAAGTGCATTGAAATCTCTCCAAGAGGATCACAAACAATAAAGCAGGGCATAGATTATGTGATATTTGCATAGAAAAATCGCTCAATTCCCCAATCAACACAGTCAGTGTTGATGGAGGAGTCCCACCCACGGAGCTATTATGTTCTCCTGGTGGTGGAGCCATCCCTGCCAGAAGTACACAATGATTATTGCTAGCGGCTATAGCCACTGGCAATAATTGCATGCTAGAAATCAGGCATGCTGGTTGTACCAAAGTCTTGCAAACAGCCTGCCTATAGATGGATTGAATCTCAGCTGGTCCCTGCTGAACCTGTGAGGATTCAAACCATCTATAGCGGCCAACTTAAGAGACAGAATTTCTAACCTTTCCCTACTCTCTTAAAAAAAACTTTTACAAAAAACATTGGCTGCGGTTATGTTTTAAATCATGATAACATCACCCTGTTAATGTAAAGCTGCCTAATCTCATCCAATTACCTAATGCAAGAAGCTTACTAATCCAGGAAAATGTTTTGTATTGTGTAAAGAAATTGAAGAAAAATTCAAAGTTGTTATATCTGAATAATCTTTATGAGATACTAACTGTTGTATCTGTGTGTGTGCCCAGTAATAGTACTAACATGCATACATATCATAGGCTGTATGATTTATCACTTTGTTTAGAAAAAGTGCAATGTATGGTCATTTTGAGGGCAGTGCACAGACAAAGAATATTGTAAGACATATACCATTTAAAAAATAAAAATAAATCAATCAGCAACAGTAAGGCAGGCCATAGACAGTTTGAATATCTTTCCTACAATCACAATTCGCTCGATTCCTCCATCAACACAGATAGCGTTGACGGGAATCCTTCCCGCTGAGCCACTGTCTTTTCCTTGCGGGGAAAGCCACCCTCACTGGGAGAAGACAGTGCTTATTGGTAGCTGCTATGACAGCCAATAGCAATAATCACATGTAAAATCTAGCAGGTTGTACCCAAGCTGAGTTGAGTAGATTTGGGTTGAGTTGGGTACATTCAGTGTGCCCATACATGGTTCGATCAAAGGAACTGGTCGAGATAAACCGCCTATGGCCTGCTTAAAGTGGTTGTAAAGGCACAAGGTTTTTTACCTTCATGCATTCTATTCTATTAACCACTTTAGGACTGGGCCATTTTTAAAACTTGTTGTTTACAAGTTAAATTTTTTTTTTGCTAGAAAATTACTTAGAACCCCCAAACATTATATATTTTTTTCTAACACCCTAGAGAATAAAATGGTGGTTGTTGCAATACTTTCTGTCACACCGTATTTGTGCAGCGGTCTTACAAGCGCACCGTTTTTGGAAAAAATATACTTTTTTGAATAACAGTAAAGTTAGCCCAATTTTTTTTATATTGTGAAAGATGATGTTACAGCAAGTAAATTGTTACCTAACATGTCACGTTTCAAAGTTGCGCCCGCTTGTGGAATGGCGACAAACTTTTACTTTTAAAAATCTCCATATGCGACGTTTAAAAAAATTCTACAGGTTGCATGTTTTGAGCTACAGCAGAGGTCAGGGCTAGAATTATTGCTCTCACTGTAACGATCGTGATGATACCTCACATGTGTGGTTTGAACACCATTTTCATATGCGGGCGCTACTCACGTATGCGTTCGCTTATTTTTTCTTATTTATTTTACCTTTTATTTTTATTTTTACACTGTTCTTTTAAAGAAAAAAAAAAAATGTCACTTTTATTCCTATTACAAGGAATGTAAACATCCCTTGTAATAGAAAAAAGCATGACAGGACCTCTTAAATAGGAGATCTGGGGTCAAAAAGACCTCAGATCTCATATTAACACAAAAATGCAATAAAAAAATTAAAATAAAAAATGTTGTTTGGGAAAAAAAAAAATAAAAAAATAAAATGTTGCTTTAAGAGCTATGGGTGGAAGTGACGTTTTGACATCACTTTGGCTCTGCAGTGGTATGGAGCGGGGTGGGGGCCATCTTCCCCTCACTCAGCTCCATACCCAACACTGAATGGGACCTGATCGCCTCCGCTGGCGGCTCCGGTAAGTGGCAGGGGGCCCCTCTCCCACTGCCGATAAAAGTGATCTTGCGGAGAGTTCACCACAGAGACCACATTTATCTGAAAGCGGACCGCCCGCTGAAGAAGAGGATACTGGGGTTATGGCAGCTAGCTGCTGCCATAACAATGATACTCCTCTTCAAAGTACCCCCGTATAATGACGGCGGGCAGTCCAGAAGTGGTTAATAATTACCTAACCCCCCTCTAAGCCCCCTCAGCGATGTCCACGAGAGCCTTAGCTCGCTGGGGCCTCACACTTCTGATTGGCTTTTGGCAGCAGCGAGAGCCATTGGCCAGTGAGCCAATCAGGAGACAGAGGGGGCGGGGCTGATCCATGGCTCTGTGTGTGAATGGACACACAGGGAAAGCGCCTTATTGGGTTTCCCCATAGCAAGCCTCTGCAAACTTTTGCAATATGAATGATTACGGTGCAGAGGTGTGGCATATACAGAGTTAAATCAAACTTTGAGGAGGCAACATATCAAATGCATATCAACTGTCAAATGCCGCTAAAAAGCTATGCTCTGTAGATCACTTTTCAGAGGGCCAACTAGGGCTGCCACACATGTGAACAAGCTCTAACACTTCTGCTGGACAGCTTGGTCTGTTGAAAAATAAATACTGGCAGGATCAACAGGTGAAAAAGGAAAAAAGTCTAAAAGAAAAAACAAAAACAAAAAAAAAACCTGATGCCTATCTTGTTCTCATCCCTGGTCTGCCAACATGTGTTGTCTACACTGAAGCAAAAGGATCTGCAACCTTCTAACAGTTTGTAATCTTCATTAATCACTTGAGAGAATTTCAGTGTATAAATCATAATTGATGAAATAATAGGGCTAAGCATGTCTGACAAGGACACCTAGAACTGAAAGTTCCAGAATGACATTTATGCCAAGCTGACATAGAAATGAAAATAGTAGCACCCTTCCAGACAGGCTTCTAGGGTTAATTAGGCATTAATTGTTCTGCTATGGGCTATCAAAGTTTTATTGCTTCCTCCTGTCTTCTAGAAGCTTCCAGAATATAGTCAATGGGAGAATCAAATGCGCACCTTAAATATTTCTGCAGCTCCTGCCAATCCCTATGGGAAAGTGCCCAGATGGTGGCTGGGAGAGTGCATAAATAGTTTAGGGTCTGGGAGAGTAGGGTTCTTCCACAGGAGGATAATCTCCTAGCAGGAAGGGCTGCCCCCCTTCATGGCAGTCCAGCTGAAGGTCCTTCCTGTTTCATCGAGGTTCCAGCTGTGCATAGCTGGGAAGCCTGTTCTGCTGCTAATCCTGTGAGAGCTGGAAGAGGGGTTTTACCAAGAGTCCAGTTGGGAAGCTTCACAGAGAAGTCAGTTTGCCTGAGTCTAAGTGAGCCATCAAGAAAAAAAGGGGTAGCCCCTGGAAATCGCACATCTAAGATGTCTTGAAGAGGTGGAGTAGCAACCCCAGCCTGGACTCCAACCAGGCCATGCCCCAACACATTTCACTCTGCCCCCCTGAGCGTAGTCATGGGGAACATTCAAGTCCTGGGGACTACAAGTACAAACCTTAGAGAGAGGGATCCTAGTGACTGTTGCTGCTGTTAACCCCCGGTGCACTAAATGAAGGCTTGTCTGGCCTGAAACATTGCCAATAGTGTCTCAGTGCTGTCAACTTTATGTCCCACTGCTCAAAGGACTGTATTAAGAAGTAGCTGCAAGGGAAGAGTGTCCTCACATTCTTGTTCAGTGTTCTGGATATTCCACAGCTTCCCTAAGCCCCATTCAAGTTAATCTGCAATAAAAAGGAAAAAGGCAACCCCTAGACTGTTTTTTGAGCCAGAGGAGTGAATGTTGCTGTTTGCCTGGCTGCCACTGCACTAGTGGGAGAAGAACCTGGGACACAACTCTGCGGCCCTTGTAGAGGTAGTGCCACATACTGTATGTATAAATAAAGCTCCTGGCATGAGGAAGGATTATTACAGATGTTAAGTGTACTGGAGTGTAGCTATACTGCTGCCAAGAACTTCTCTCAACTTTGTGAGTTTATAAAATACTTGGATGCAAGGATTATGCGCTGTGGCAGACTCACCCAGGACAGAGGCTGTTGGAGGGGACTGAATGTGAGCCTCTTGCCTACAGATTATGGGCCCTGGCATTTGGGGTACCCTTGAGGTGTTTTTACTTTGGCTTCAGGTCCTTGTCCCCCAGGACACACAGACTCTGGGGACCCTGTATTTGCCATATTAGCAATAGTGACTGAGTCATACTGTTGGGACACATACTGTGAGGAGATGCTAATATCAACTCCACTCACCTGTCTGATGTCTGCTATAACATGCTTAATGTAAATGAGTCTAGTCTGGCTCACCACAGGTTGTAAGGGTATTCCACACATTGTTTGTTCTAATTAACCCTGTGTTGATGTTTATGGTAATGTGTATAGAATAGTCAATGGCTAGGAGACAAACCGTCTACTCCTACTATAGTTTGTTGATGACTAGGCTGAGGAGGGGGTGAGATCACTGTTTGTATTGTTAATTGTAATTAGCTCCTGCTATTGTGAGAAAATGTTCTGTGGTTGTACTTATGATAATGTATAATGTACTGTGTGAAGCTCGGTGACCAGAAGTCTGTTCTAAAAGGTCATGTCTCTTAGTCACCTAGGCTGGATAAAGGATTAGATAATTAGCTCATGTTAATTAGGTTAGCTTTTAGTCATCCTGCTGTATATATTTGTGTGAGATAACATAAAATAAAAAGTTAATCCATGTTAGCAGTGAAACAAGTGTCGCCTTGTTTTGTGCTTGGGAGCAGTTGGAATATCTGATATCTGTATCCAGACTGGGAGGAAGTGGTATACTGACGGAAGCACTCAAGTGGAGTGTGGGATGTTCCGTGACATGCGCTTTACTGTGTTTGACAGTTTACAGTGACATGGGTCTTTTAAGATTGTGAAAAAAATGGTTGGTATTTTGCAGCCAACTAATAAATAACTTACTTGACCAGTCTGCCTGGGAGACTAACTACTGACTTGCGGGTAGACATAGGTTAAAATGGCAGGCCATGCAAGGAAGCATGGGTCAACAAACATCACCAGAAACTAAAAATGGCATGACGTTGTGAATATCCACATATTCATATCAGTGTGACCCAGAGATAATCCAGGTTTCTCAAACTATTGTGCTCTCTGTAAAGGTGACATTTAGCTATTATATTCTTTAAATCCAACCTCTTTATAATTTTCCTTTGTTCTTGCCACAAGAACCAAAACTATGTCATTGTCCTTTTTTATGGTATGGTTTTTCAGTAAACATAAATGATCAAATGCTTTTGTACAAAATATAACCAGCTAGAATAGAGGCAATGGTGGTTTCATTTTTAGTTTAGCAGCATCTGGAGTAAGAAGACTGCACTCTTGTCTTGTAAAACAAAGTATATGACAGATACTGCAAGTATATTGCAAATGAGAACTCATCACTTTGGAGCTTTAACATCCCAATATAGTTAAAGCAGAAGGCATCAACAGAGTTTGTTTGCTGGCAAGTGAGTGTTCAGATGCAAAATATGTAATTAGTGAGAAAATAAATGCAAAATGCTAATGTGCAAACCTTTGATGATGAAGAATCATCTGAATTGCAAAGAAATGTTAGATGTTGTATGGTATATGGATTAAACAGAATAAAGATGTGCTCGCATTTTCTCAGTGGGCTAAAGAATAATAAGTCAAGTCTCTTAAGAGTGATTTAAGAAAGAAAGTGGCAGAAATCTTTTAAATGCAACTGTAATATACAAGAATGAAGGATGAAAAAAGGACCATTTGGGGATTTGGGTGAGTTCCATCAGGTGCCCTGAACTAAGGCGACTATTAGCAATTTTGGAAAATATGATGGCATGAATTAACCAAACACAGTCATTGTTAATAATGAACACAATTCTTAATAAAAAAAAACAAAAAAAAAAAAAAACAAACAATAGAAATTTTGACATACCTGTGAATTCCATATCTTCAAGTACAGTGGGCTGGAGCTGTGTCAGTGTAAGCCCTTGCTCCATAACAAAGGAGCAACCTGAGAGGAACTTGGAATTTTCACAACGTCTGTAGCAACATTTTTACAATTTGTCCCATGTGCTTCTGCTCCCAAGATGCCTATACTCCGCCATTGCTGAGAGAGGATCTTTCCCTGACAGGGAATCATGGAATGGATGCCGACTGAGGGCTTCGGCATATCTGATATGAGGGAACCGCAATAACCCAGATGCTAACCAAGATAGTGTGCCCGTGTCTCTGAGGTATCAGGCAACAGGTGAGACAGCAAATGATGAGTTTGCATCCTCAGCGGAAGATGGTAGTCAGAAGTGCACAGTTTGGCATCTTATAAGCACTACATCACTAGCAAGAGGAACTTTCGGGAGTGAGGTGAAACACAAGAGTGACTAATTGAAATAGGTAAACGCTATAATAATGTTACCTATGGGGATGAATAAAGTGAGACAATAAAAGCTAAAGGAAAAATACTAAAAGTGTAGTACCTCATAACCTGTGCTTTCAAATCCATTTATGTGCTTAGCACTGTGGTGCATATTACAGTTCCAGAGAACGATCCAAAAAGACATGTATAGCCAGCAACTGGTATGCAAAGGAACAGGGAAACCCTGTCTTACCTTGTCCAAATCACTGGTCCTGTTCAGGGTCCAGGCTTTGCCCAGCATACCTCCCAGAGGCCTTCTAGGTCTGGGTGCCATATGAGTGGACCATTATAGCATCCTGCAGCTAACTACATTTATAGCATCACATACAAAGGTGAGTGGCAAACGCAGGATACAGTACCAAAGCAAACATTACAGACTGACTCGACTGCAGTTGGGTCCAGGTATAGTTCCCAAGGTATACACCAAGTCACTGATCCAGAAACTGCTAGTGAACCATAACGCAATAAGCAGATCTTGATAGAAGCATTAGTCGAAGCAGCAAAAAAAAAAAAAAAACTGATGAAAAATTATAAAAAAAATTTCAACAGAAGGGGTCCATCACCCAAGAACACTAACAAAAAAACTGGAGCCTCATGGAGTGGGCGGAATTATATGGATACACTGGGAGTCCCAGTGTAGTCCCAGCAAAGCTTTTCTCAGTGTCCAATAACCTGAATAACCCATGGTCTATTAATCAATTCCTGTGTCCTGTACTGTACAATTAAGATAAATATTTTAAATCACTAACAATATAACCAGCTGACGCCAGAACAGCTAACATTGAAATAGCAGCTTTCTAGGCCCGGTCACCCTTACAGCTATGTAAATAAAGCTCATCCCTTCCACTACATCATGTTGACTGACAGTATAGTTCATGCAAGAGAAAAGCAGGGAAAAGTACCAATGCATCATATCAACCCAGCTTTTTACTTCTTGTCTCACATCTCCTTAGCTATGACATGCCGAGGAAGAGCATACAGAGGAACATTTAGTTATTTTTCTTCATATGGCATGTAGAAGCATAAGGACACCATTTAATGAAAATGGTGTAACGATTTTAGTTTTTCTGACATAATAAAAAAAATGTACAGTAATGGGGTCAATGCACATAAATATAGACTTACTTACTAGCACTGCTAAATATAAACATATATACACTTAAGCTATATATTGCATTCTATTTCATTTTCAAATTTCCTGTGTTTATACTGGCTTAAAGTGGATGTAAACCTGAAATTTTTTTTTTATATATATCATACTGTAGAGTATAAGATTTCCTATCATTTGAGCCCAGTTTTGCCACACAGAGTTAATCCATCTCTGAGCAATCCTCTTTTATTGTTCAGTGAGAAAAATCTTGACAAACTGAGAAAAACTTTGTCAAATCCTCCCCCTTGCTGTGAGTGACAGGTGATTTACATCTCGTGCACTAGCCTAAGACACAGGCATTATTTTTTAATTCCCTCCCCCACTCCTTTCTTCAGCAGCTCTGCAAGGATTGGCTGTTCCACACCTCAGTATGATTTGGCATGCTGAAGTCATGTTATTACCTTCCTGTCTTTTCACTGGATGTTAGAGATCACAGCAGAAGTTCAGTGTAAGAAATACACAGCAGAAAATGCATATTGACAAGGGGAGTGTAGAGGTGGGCGGGGAGTCTACTGACATTTCAACTCCACCCACCGAGCTCCAGACAACAGACCCACCCACAGAATATGCAGTTTTTCGGGTCTCATAACAGACAGAGGGGAGACATTTGACAGGTAAAGATACATGTAAGAGGCATGTATATCCTTATAGATAACCACTATGGCAGTAGTTTAGAAAGGATGACATTGGGTTTACATCCACTTTAATGTACCCAAAGTTAAAATGCATTTTCTGATGCAATGTGTCAGTTGCATCTTTCAGCTGTAATGTCATTTCCTGGTCTGCTCCTATACAATACTCTCTCATATTAATGCACCAGTATTGTACTTGGTTTAATTTAAACAGCACACTCACAGTGCCCTTCATAAAGCTAGTAAAGTCTGAAAGTTCTCACATCTGGATATTACAGTCATATGCCCCGTACACACGGTCGGATTTTCCGATGGAAAATGTCCGATCGGAGCGTGTTGTCGGAAATTCCGACCGTGTGTGGGCTCCATCGGACATTTTCCATCGGATTTTCCAACACACAAAGTTAGAGAGCAGGAGATAAAATTTTCCGACAACAAAATCCATTGTCGGAAATTCCGATCGTGTGTACACAAATCCGACGGACAAAGTGCCACGCATGCTCAGAATAAATAAAGAGATGAAAGCTATTGGCCACTGCCCCGTTTATAGTCCCGACGTACGTGTTTTACGTCACCGCGTTTAGAACGATCGGATTTTCCGACAACTTTGTGTGACCGTGTGTATGCAAGACAAGTTTGAGCCAACATCCGTCGGAAAAAATCCTAGGATTTTGTTGTCGGAATGTCCGAACAAAGTCCGACCATGTGTACGGGGCATTAGACTGTCAAGGTGGCTCCTTAGCCAATATAGACACTCTAACTAAACTGTATAGGGTGTCAAGTAGTAGACATAAAATATTAGAGGTATAGGCAGACAGCAGGTTCCTGGGAGAGTGGAGCACACTGGAACAGAGAGAGACCGATGGACAGAACTTCAGGCAAAGACCCTCAGTGGACCTCTGTCTTTCAAGGTGTACAGAACGGTCCCATGGAAAAGCAGGAAATGTGGATCTCCTAAGGCGCAGAGTCCAAGAGCCATGAACATTTTACAAGGACTCCATTGCATGCTGACCCCTGATTGTGACCCCTGGGTCCAATTTGATCTAAGCATCGAGCAACTATGAACAGATAAACACAAGATAGCAGAGCAGGCAGACACAGATAATCATGATACAATAGGGAGGTCAGGAAATGCAACAGACTTGGATAACCAGGATACAAACCAAAGGTCAGGGCAGGCAGCGGACACAGATAACCAGGTTAGGGCAAGCTGCAGACATAGATAAACAGAAGAAAAGCTAGGGTCAGTACACAGAAGTCACACAAGTACAGGATACAGGCAAGAAGGAACTCACTAGAAAGGGGCGTGGTAGCAAGCTTGTAAAGCGTAGCTTATGCAGAGAGCAAATGGGTTGCAACAAGTTTAAATAGGTAGGTCAGGAGCAGAAAGCCACACTGATTGCTTGTGGCTGGAAGGAGGAAGCTACACTGGTTGGCTGTTGTTGGAAGCTGCACTGATTGGCAGAGGCATTACAGAAAGACCAGGAAGTGTTATAAGGGTGGATATGATGCTAGAATGTAGGGGGTAAGTAGGCTAACAGAACCCCCTCTTAGGAGGCCTCCCTACATGTCTGAAACCAGCTTTAAAAAGGTAATTTCTTACAACATGAGGTAAGACATCCAATGTGGATATCCAAGACTGCTCAGAGCCATATCCTTTCTTTCCAATCAATGAGGCACTGGAGCGTACCTCTGGATGACTGAGTCCAAGATTTAACTAATTTTCCTGGTTGTCTTTGTAGATGGGAGTAATAGCAGGAGCAGGCAGAGGAAACGTGTTGAGGAGTTTAAGAAACAGAAATGAAAAGACTTGTAAATTTTGAGGTTCTCAGAAATTTGAAGTTTGAAGCAAACATGATTTATCTTGGAGGTGATCATATAAGGGCCAATGAATTACATTTTAGAGATGGCAAATTGAGTCCTAGATTCTTGATGGAGAGCTAGACTCATTCCCCTGGCTAGAGAGGTGGCGGTTTGAATCTGTGGAGGTCTGCAAAGTTTTCAACTTCAGACAAAATTGAACTAAAAGAGCTTAAAGTAACAACTAAAGCACGAATATCAGGAGAGCAAGGAATGGGAAAAGTTGTGGATGTCTCCTACAGATCATAAAGTAGAGGGTTTTGCAAGAGCTGGAACTGATATGATTTTTGTGGGAGAATTTAGCCAATGGAGGGAGAGAGGCCCAGTTGTCATGACGAACAGAGCAAATAGCAGAGATGTATGAAAGGTCAGTGAAAAAGTCAATATCTATGTGGGGCCGGGGCTCATTGGGGATAGGTAGGTGTAGGAGCAAGAGCCTGCTGCAGAAAAGGCTGTGATACCAGAGGATTATGGGAAGCCTGGAGCTCATAAAAGTATGTAGCCAGTTATTGCAGGAATATCATCAATCTGAACTGATCAGACTCCTGAGCTTCAAGAATATGAGATATCCCCCGGAACAGGTAGTCAGGAAGCAGGAATAAGCCAGTAGGTTCCTTAGCCCAAGCAAGAGATTAAAGGAGACACCTTCATTGGAATGGACCCCTCCACTACACTGCACTGGGGGAGCAAGAGACATGGTGTCAGATGTAAACGGGTGACAACGCCCCCTCTGATGCCACGGGGAAGCCATGGGGAAGTCCCCGTGGCATCAGAGGGGGCGGGGTCACCCGGTAGTTACTGGGTGGCCCTGCCCTCAGTTATATAAGAGCTGTCAATGCGAAGGCGCGTCAGATGGCGGGAGCCTCCCATGGAGGCGGGACGGTCACGGCTGTTTTTTTTCTCTTTTTCGGTCTGTCGGGCGGCGTGAAATTGCTTTGTGGGACTTTTTTATTTTTTAATAAAGGACTTGTCCCAAGCTGTGTCTTATCTTTTTTACCATTTCGACACTTTTTTCTGAAATGGTAGGGGTCCCCTTGTTAAAGGGGGCTTCCAGATTCCGATAAGCCCCCCGCAGACCCCCATAACCACTGGGCAAGGGTTGTGGGGATGAGGCCCTTGTCCCCATCAACATGGGGACAAGGTGCTTTGGGGGGCTACCCCAAAGCACCCTCCCCATGTTGAGGGCATGTGGCCTGGTACGATTCAGGAGGGGGGGCACTCTCTCATCCCCCCTCTTTTCCTGCAGCCTGCCAGGTTGCGTGCTCGGATAAGGGTCTGGTATGGATTTTTGGGGGGACCCCTACGCCATTTTTTTTTAATTTTGGCGCAGGGTTCCCCTACCCCTTTTTTTTATTTGACGTGGGGTTCCCCTTAATTTCCATATCAGACCCAAAGGGCCTGGTATGGATTTTAGGGGGACCCCCATGCATTTTTTAAAATAATTTTGATTTGGGGTTCCCCTTAATATTCATACCAGACCCGAAGGGGCTGGTAATGGACGGGGGGTCCCCATGCTCTTTTTTTCAATTATCTGTATCTATATTGCCGAGACCCGACAATTCATTACAGTCGCGATCAGTTTTAAATGACAATTTTCCCTTTAGAAATGTATGCTGTGGTACTGTTCTAAAAATGTGCCAATTTACAGGCATACTATAGACACCCCCAGGTACGATATTTAAAGGAATATTTAATTTTTATTGTTTCACTTTAAGCATTAAAAAAAAAAATCACTGCTCCCGGAAAAAACGTCCGTTTTCAAGAAAAAATTTGCACTGATACATGTCCCCTGGAGCAGGACTGAGGTCCCCAAACACTTTTTATGACAATAACTTGCATACAAGCCTTTAAAATTAGCACTTTTGATTTTTCATGTTAGTGTCCCATAGACGAACAGTGTTCCGCCAGCTTTCGAATTTGATGCGAACACCGCATATGGTTCGCTGTGCGGCGAACACCCGAACACCCCATCGGGCTCATCCCTATCTTGACATACAGTACAGGGCATAGGGAGTATTCATAGACTGAGTTATAGCCTGGTATCTTTAGGTGATTGGACACTGGCAAAGCGTGAACCCCCCTCCACACACACACTTACTCCCCCCTTCATACGTTTTGGAGCAGGCAATGCAGAATATCCCAGGAATAAAAGAGGATGACCTGTGTCCTGTACTGTACTCCAAGACAGGGGATTTACAGGTAAGTCAAAATTCGCTTTATCTTAATCATACAGTATAGGACACTGGCTGAGTATTTAGGGACCCTAGGATGTCCCTAAGCAATGAATGAGAAGGGTGGGAAACAACTAGGCAAAACAGAACTGTGCCAACAGGCCCAGCAACAAAGGTCAACCGACCCAACTTCAGAGTGCCCCTGTAGAAACCTTGTGGCCAAAAGCTGCATCCACCAGTAGAACTTTGAAAAGGAATGAACAGAGAACCAGCTGTTGGCCCCATCGAGCTGGGCAACTGAGGCTTTGTGACAGAATGCCCAGGAAACATCAGCTGACCTGGTGGAGTGAGAGCATAAAAGCAACGGTGGAGTTTTGTCCTTTAGAGTGTAAGCTCTGGTGATGAGTTGTCTTATTCATTTAGCAATAGTAGACATGGCAGCAGGATTTTCTTTCTGAAGTCCTGAAGGTAGGACAAATAGGGAGTCTGTCTTCCAGATAGAAGCTGTTGCTTTGAGGTAGACTGACCCTGGCTAAGACTACATTCATGAAGTGAAGAGAAATTTCCTTTTGGGTGCTTTGAAACAGGGTGCAAAGATGACGGGATTGTGTCTTCATAAGTTGGAAGAATAATACCACCTTAGGAAGAAAATAAGGTTTTGGGTGCAAAACTACCTTTTCTTAGTGAAGCATAAAGATTGGCTCTTTGGGCGATAGAGCCACTAATTCAGGAGTGATCATCTAAAGGCATTTTCCAGAAGGGTTCAAAGGGTGGTTTCTACAAAGAAGAGAGAACCAGATATAGGCCCCAAGAAAGCATGGGGCGCTGTAAGGGAGGCCTGGTCCAATATACACTTTGAATAAAGGTTATGACAAGAGTGAGGCCAGAAGTTTTTGAAAATGGAAAAAGATGAAGCCTGTCCTTTAAGACCAAGTTCTTTTCAGGTTCTGATGGTAGGAAGGACAGAATGTGAGGCAGAGAGTAAGCATTGGGACTGAAGTGCATGTTTTCACACCAGGCAAATAAGTATTTCCAGGTACACTAGTAAATCTTTCTGGAAGTGGCTTTTCCTGCTTTTAACAAAGTAGGAATGACATACTCAAGCCAGGGGTTGTCTCCTAATAGTCTGAGTTTATACACCTTATGGGCCAATTTGGTGCAATGAGAATTACCATTTTTTTCTTTTGCTCAATTATGCAGGGCAGGTGAGGCAGAATTTGCACTGGAGGGAAGGCACAGATAAGCCTGAACGGAGATCAGGGAATTATCAAGGAATCCACAGCCACTGCTATGGGATCATTGGTTCTGACCAAAACCAGAGGAAATATGTTGTTGAATCTTTAGGTCAGGATATCCACATCCAGTGTCCTTCATCTCTGACATATCAGGTTGAAGATGTTGGGGGTGTCCTGGGATGTGAACAGTAGAGTTTGCTGCACAGTGTTTCTCCATCCTTTATATGATCTGGCTTGTTTCCTTCAAGGCTGCATAACTCCATATTCCCCTCAGTGGTTGATGTAAGCCACAGCCATAGCACTGTTTAACTGCACTAATTGGGTGTCCTTGCAGAAGGGGGTTCAGTGTTGCACAGCAATACTTATTACTCTAGGCTCCAGGATGTTGATTGGGAGCTTGGATTCCACCAAAGACCATGATCCTTGAACTGTGAGGGACTGGAAAACTCCTCCCCAGCCTGAAAGACTGGTATCTGTCATAATCACGTTCCAGTGATATGGAAGAAACAGCTTCCCCATTGTTAAGGCTGGATTGGAGATCTTCCAAGCTAGTGAATTCCTTGCTTGGCTAGACAGAAGTATGATTAAGCCAAGAAGGAGTCTGCTTGTTCCATGCCAACAAGGTGTTGTGTTGGAGAGGTCTCAAATAAAATTGGGCAAATGGAATAGCCTCAACGGAGGCCACCATGAGATCCAGAACTCTCATGGAGAATCTAACAGGGGCATCTCTTTGACCTCTAGCCCGAAGGTGAATTCTGACAGAGCAGTTTCTTCTCTGAAAGAAAGAAAGACTTTTGCTTAGGATGTGTCTCAAATCAAACCCAAGTATTCCAGGTAAAGAGAAGGTAAGAATACAAGTTTTTGGAAGCTGATCACCCAACTGAAAGCCTGAATCATCTGAATTGTCCTTTGGACAGCTGCTGATAGCTGTAAGGGAGATGAATCCTTCAGAGGAAAGTCATCTAGATAGCCTGTACCCTGGATACCCTGAGTTCTTAGAAGGGCAAGAAGAGATGCAAGAACCTATGTGAATACTCTGGGGACAGAGGATAGGTCAAACGTCACTGCGACAAACTGGAAGGGTTTATTAAAAAAAAAAATGTTGGGACTTTATGAGACGACTGCTATAGAGTTCATGTGTCTCCATCCCTGAATCATATAGGGATGGAAGAACACTGATGAGATAGATCAATGGGAATATGTAGATAGGCACCTTGGATGTCTGTCTATGGATGCTAAGTATTCTCCGTGTGTTAGAGAGGTAATAACGGACCTTGTGGATTCCAATGCAAACTTTTGGAATTTGGAATTACTGTATTTGTTTAGGGATTTTAGATTCAGGATAGTACAAATGCCCGATGGGTTTTTCGTTCTGTGAGAAGGTTTTAAGCCTTTGAACCTGTCCTGTAGATGTACCGGCACAACTACCCCCTAGGAAAACACACACTATGTGGTGTAGTGTTTGAAAAGTGATGGTTCAGGGCATTCTGCAAATTTGACTGTACTTACTGGCAAATTTTGGTTGATATAAGAGAAGAAAGCAATGAGGGGGTGGAGTTTTGAACTCTATTTTGTACTCCTTTGAAACCACTGATTGAACCTACAAGTCTGAGACATCTGTGACCCAGAAAGAAACAAACTAACAGATGTCCTCTCACTCTAGAAATGAGGGTGCCCTTTCATTTGGAAAAAGGCTTTGAGGATTATTTGGAGAGATTTGTGGGCCAAATTTTGAACTGAAAGGAAGGGCTGAACTTAGGGCAAGCCTAGACATGGTGCTGAGGTGCTCTTTATTTCTTCCTGTGACATCTTTAACCACTTGCCTACTGGGAACTTTCACCCCCTTCCTGCCCAGGCAAATTTTCAGCTTTCAGGGCTGTCGCACCTTCCATTACAATTGCGTGGCCATGCAACACTATACCCAAATTAAATTTTTATCATTTTTTTCACACAATAGAGCTTTCTTTTGGTGGCATTTAATCACCACTGGGATTTTAATTTTTTGCTAAATAAACAAAAAAAGACTGAAAAAAAAAACAAACATTTTTCATAGTTTAACATTTTGCAAACCGATAATTTTTCTCCTTCACTGATGTGCGCTGATGAGGCTGCACTGATGAGGAGGCACTGATGAGGCTGCACTGATAGACACTAATAGGCACTTGTAGTAGGCGCGGATGGGCACTGATTGTCAGCACTGGTGGGCACTAACTGGCAGCACTGATAATCAGGACACTGATAATCAGTGCCCTGATTATCAGTGTGGATTTCCCTTTAACAAAAGCCGTTTATAGGCTTTCTCCTTCTCTCCTCACACTGTCAGCGTGAGGAATGAAAAGCTGATAACCGGCTTGTGTTGACATCCGTGATTAGTCATGGGACACAGCTGATCACGTGGTAAAGGGCTGCTGTGATTGGCCCTTTATCCCGATGTGTAATCAGCTGAGCCTGAAGGACTCGTCGATTACAGGGGGCGCAATTATGGAGAACATCAATAAATGCCCTCCCGGCTAAGTAAGACAACACTGTAGCCGTCATTCGGCTATAGTGTGGGTGGGAAGGGGTTAATGAATTAGTCAAGTGCCTGACCAAAGAGATGTCTTGCTTCAAAGGTCATGCTGTATGTGTGGGGCATGTTTTACAGGCAGCTTCAGCTGACCAGGCTTTGAGCCACAAGATTCTGTGCATGTGAATGGAAGTCAGAGCCATTCTGGAAATTTCTATCATTACTTGTTCTAGGGCATCCACATAAAAGAGCACAACAGTGGAAGACTACTGGCTGCCCTGTAAATTAAAATGGAGGTGGAATTAATCTGTACGCTCACTCCAGATCAGCAAACCAATATTATCAGATTTGCACTTCTTCAATCTGTACTAAGATACAGGAAACCAATTTCAAAATACTGACAAGATGGTACTATACACCAACCCTTCTACATAAATTCTTCCCACACACTACTGATTGTTGCTGGCGATGCCAGGGGGAACGGGCAAGGATGCTACATATCTTCTGGTCCTGCCCCAAACTCGATCAATTTTGGAAAGAAATCCGGTAGACCCAGATGGTAGACTATTTATGGATTACGAGGTATCGGTAGACCCAGCCTTTTTTCTTCTACATGTATCCAATATCCCAGCTAAAATTTACAAACGATCTATTAGAAATAACTTTCTTAATGCTGCCAAGTCTTGTATTCCTCTCACTTGGAAAAACCCATAACCCCCGACAGTTGGCCTTTGGTTTAACAGGGTGGAAGACAAACAAAATGGAAGATCTGGTGCTTACAGCACAACATAAACGTGAACGATACTCCAAAATCTGGACATTGTGGAATATGTTTGTTTACTCTGAGGAAGAGATAGCCCTCTTTGCTACATAGACCACTGGTCAAACGAAACTCTATGATATTAGTGGTCTGGTAACAGATCCTTTTAATTTTTGCAAGTGTAAAGAGAGCCTTTATGAGAATCTCAAATTTCCTATCTGTAGAATCTTTGAATAAATGAACATATTCAATAGGTACAGTGAAATGTTTGCTTAAGACTCAGACAGCAGGATCTACTACTGGAACAGACTGCATTTTAGTGAACTCTTTTTCAACTGGATAGAGCAATTATTTTCTAAGGGGTGAATTTTATTTGTTCAAGAATGGGAAAGGTCTCTTTGTACCGGGTCCTCTTCATTCCTTTCTATGTCTGCTTCTTCTAGGCTGGGCGTACTGGGATTCCAGGAGCCTGGCGTTTGAGCCCTTAACACTCATGTCTGTGTTAAAGCTGTTAGTCCAAAGAATTGTGACAAGATTACAGGAAACACTGCCTTTGTCAGGTTTGTCACTTGTTGCATGCCTGAGATAGAACTAGAATCGGATGCAGAAACCCGTGTTAAAATCAAGTCCTGCTCCAGTGCAAGGGAAGCCTTGTCACTATGAGTTTGTTTTCCGTTCGGGGCTTCAGCAGAGCTAATGTTTGGCTGAGCTTTTGCAATGGCTACCTTTCCCCTGGTTTTCATCATTGCTACAGATAAGGGTATTCCCCTATGAAGTACCAATGGGAAATAAGGTAAGCGTGTCCAAGAAAGAACACTTAAGTGCATACCACCCTGTAGAAACGTCCTTGTGATGAAAGAGCAGGAGGAAACGCCTGCGTATCTTATAAAGGGCGCTAGGCATAAGTGGAGGTAACGTGTGTGTGCAATGTAACGACTGGACAGCCACCTGGCACTAAGCTTTCAGTGGTTTAATTTTAGTGCCAAGTTTGAAAATTCACAGTGCTAAGTTAATAGATTCAAAACATTCTTGGTCCTTGTTTTTATAGTAACAGTCAGAACTTCACATAGCTGGTCCCTGTATAGGGTTCTTGGCATCGCCTGTCATGGTGGGCATACCCTTGGAGGGTCTTTAGGGTCTGGGTTCCGTAGTGATGGACTAAGACCTTGCACCTCTATAATGCCTTGTGGTTAACTACATGCATTGCACAAAGTGCCGAAGTGAACAATCAAGCAAGATCCAGTGCTCAAAGCAACATTACACAATGCAGGGTCCAGGTGCGGTTCCCAAAGTTTTTACCAAGACTGAACCTTTTCAGATGCACTACTCCTTTTTTTTTAGAAGGCAGTGAATATTTTATTGAATAGTTGATTGATAACTCTAAAGAGAAAATAAAAAACTAATTAAGCTAAGAGTGATTCCCTGGTAAGGGAGAAGAGGTCCATCATCTTAGAGTGCTAGCAAAAAACGGAGGACTCACAGAGTGGACTAGGGTCATAAGGGGGATGTCCAGGGGGTCATGTCCTCAAAAGCTTGCTAGTGGCCGATCATCTCAAAGTACCAGCCTATAACCCATGGTCTATGAATACTCTGTGTCCTGTACAGTTCGACTAAGATATAATAATAGCATTATATAACCAGCCAGGCAAACAATATTGCCTGTAGTCAAACTGTGCACCCATTTGTCTGTAGCTAAATGATTATTGATATAAATGCCAGCTTCTAAAGCAGCCTCAAATGTAATACAGTATTGGTCAATCCTTCATGGTTGTTCACATATTGGAGATGTAAACCTGAGTCTGTTTGTTTTATGGCAAATGGCGTGCCCATGCTAGGACTAGTTTGTGGTCCAGGAGTCAGAGGTTTAAAGCTGTATCAGCAAACTTGACAAAAATTAGGGCATTGGAGTATTATAGGTGGAACAACAGGCCACCTATTTACCCTTTTGAGCTAAATTTTCTATAAGACTAAAGTCTGTTGTCCACCTATCCTACTGCCATTTCTCTTATGCCCTGTACACACGACCGGACTTATCAAACAAACGGACTCGCGCACACAAGACCCGACTTTCCGGCAGAATAGGTCCGACGGTCTTCCCGACGGACTTTCAACGGAGTTACGCCGGACTTCCGAATGAACGGACTTGCCCACACATGGACTAAAGTCCGTTCATTTTGAACGTGATGAGGTACGACGGGACTAGAAAAGGAGGTCAATCTCGCCACATTTATCGGTGAGATTAACACCTTGTGAGCCCCGTCGCAGAGCATACCAGGCCCTCAGATCTGGCATGGATTTTAAGGAGAACCCCCTACGCCGAAAAAACGGCTTGGGGGTCCCCCAAAAATCCATACCAGACCCTTATCTGAGCACGCAGTCCAGCCGGTCAGGAAAGGGGGTGGGGATGAGTGAGCGCCCCCCCTCCTGAAACGTACCAGGCCGCGTGCCCTCAACATGGGGGGGTGGGTGCTTTGGGGAAGGGGGTGCCCTGTGGCCCCCCACCCCGAATCACCTTGTCCCCATGTTGATGAGGACAAGGGCCTCTTCCTGACAACCCTGGCCGTTGGTTGTCGGGGTCTGCGGGCGGGGGGCTTATCGGGAGCCCCCTTTAATAAGGGGGCCCCCAGATCCCAGCCCCCTCCCCTATATGAATGAGTATGGGGTACATCGTACCCCTACCCATTCACCTGGGGAAAAAATTGTCAATAAAAAACACACTAGACAGGTTTTTAAAGTAGTTTATTAGGCAGCTCCAGGGGTCTTCCGCCTTCAGGGGTCTTTTCCGACTTCTCCGATCTCTCCGGCCTCTTCTCCCGGTGTCCGGTTCTTCCCCCGCTCTCCTCCGCTATCTTCTGCTCTTTTGCCACTCTCTTGCTAGCAGTGGCCCGGTCTTCTCCGCCATCTACTTCCCTCTTTTCTTCTGATGTTGACACAACACTCTCTCCCACTGTAATGCTGTGTTCACGGTGCGCAATGACTTATATAAGCTTGGGGGGTAGTCACCGGGTGGTGACCCCGCCCCTTATGATGGCACAGTCCCAGCATGCCCCGGGACTGTGACATCATAAGGGGCGGGGTCACCGGGTGGCATCACCCAGTGACCACGCCCCATGCCTATATAAGTCGTTGCGCACCGTGAACACAGCATTACAGCGGGAGAGAGCGTTGTGTAAACAACGGAAGAAGAGAAGAGGGAAGAAGACGGCAGAGAAGACCGGGCCTCCACTAGCAAGAGAGTGGCAAAAGAGCAGAGAGCGGGAGAAGAACCGGACACTGGGAGAAGAGGCCAGAGAAATCGGAAGAGACCCTCGAAGTCGGAAGAAAACCCCCGGAGCTGCCTAATAAACTACTTTAATTCAACATTAGTCATCTTTCTTTCTTATGCATTTATTTTGCATCTTAGGTTTCCCATCTAGGCACACTGCTTTTACCCTTCACAAGGGTTGTCCACTCACACATGGCCCACGATTTGTCTGTGTTGGTTGTTATCGCCCCCTTGGCGACCGGCAGTGCCCGGAGATGAGACCCTGCAATTTTTTGGCAACTTTTGATGCCGCACTGCCGCTGCACAGATGCAGATGTAAGTTTAATATGCAACCTGGTAACAAACCTTAATATACAATCTCCCCTTGTTTTTTATGTTTTGCTACTCCTACCTTATCCTTTTTGACCATTTAGAACTAATATTTTTTGTTTTTAGCTATTTTGCATGGTTTATGCTTCTGATGAGCGGCTATAAGGTCGCGAAACGCGTCAAGCCTTACACTTTACTACCATTCCACCATGGACCAACTTATATTCTCTACAGTTTTATTCATGTTTATAATCATTCAGTATATGAATTATGTTTATTATAATTTTTTTTTCCCCCTCCTCTCTTAATTTTTCGTTATATTCAGTATTGCTTTTAACTTGCCTTCATAAGACGTATCCATTGTATGTTTCAATGATTGTGGACTACTATGTAACTTATGTTGTAAATGATCAAATGCTTTAGGTGGTTATATACCCATCATTTGCTCTCAATTTTAATCAATGTTAGCGATGGAGGCAGTTACCCCTTTGGTTCCTGCCTCATTTAAAGTCCCAAAATTCCATTTCTTTTCTCATTATAAACTAATTAGGGATGGAAGCACATGGCAGCAGTCTATACAAAGCCTTAAACTTATGCACGGCCGTGGACTTCCATGGCCCTGTCATTTTCTAGTCAAAAAACATTTTTGTTTTTTGTTTAAAATTCTTTTCCTCAATATTAGAGAGAATCACGTATTCCCACAAACCCTTCTTAATTTGGTATATCCATGCTGGCATGTCTCATGTCTGCGTCGATGCATCTGTGTGTGTACCATTGGCGTTACCGATTTGTTTGTCTTGGTCTCTGATACGAACGCTGTGATGTGCAGCACGTCCTTCCCCTCCCCCTCACCACCCCATTGGGAGGTGGGATGGGAGGACGTACCATCTCCACATGTTGGCATTGCGCTGCACGGTTTGGGCGCGCTGCACACAGTGGCACACCACCCCCGTCTTAATGTCTCCCACTGGCGGACACACGGGAGAGGTGCACAGGTGCTAATCGCCCGACAGCTGAGCCGCCCAGGTGAAAGCGTTCCTCTCTCGAATGGTGTCTGTCCGATTGACACTTGGGGCAGGGCTGCGGTAGATGCAGCTACTTAGGCACCTTTGTGGGTCAGTTCACAGGCACATTTCTCACTCCACACATCCTGGATCACTTCCACTTACATTGATCATTCCTCTCATCTGCAACTCATAGGTAATTATTCACTATTACCCCCTGTGTTTCTGCTCTAATTTTCTACCTTTTATGTATTTTTAATTTTTTTTTTCTTCTTCCTTTACACCCCTCACCACTTACCGTTCACCTCACTCATTATCTTCACCTTTACAACCTATTTACATTCAACATTAGTCACCTTTCTTTCTTATGCATTTATTTTGCATCTTAGGTTTCCCATCTAGTCTCACTGCTTTTACCCTTCACAAGGGTTGTCCACTCACACACATGGCCCACGATTTGTCTGTGTTGGTTGGTATCGCCCCCTTGGTGACCACGGTGCCCGAAGATGAGACCCTGCAATTTTTTGGCGACTTTGATGCCACTGCGCAGATGCAGATGTAAGTTTAATATGCAACCTGGTAACAAACCTTCATATGCAATCTCCCCTTTTTTTATGTTTTCCTACCCCTACCTTATCCTTTTTGACCATTTAGAACTAACATTTTTTGTTTTTAGCTATTTTGCATGGTTTATGCTTCTGATGAGCGGCTATAAGGTCGCGAAACGCGTCAAGCTTTACTCTTTACTACCATTCCATCAATGACCAACTTATATTCTCTACGGTTTTATTCATGTTTATAATTATTCAGTATATGAATTATGTTTATTATAATTTTTTTTTTTCCCCCTCCTCTCTTAATTTTTCGTTATATTCAGTATTGCTTTTAACTTGCCTATGTTCATAAGACATATCCATTGTTTGTTCTAATGCTGTTTCAATGATTGTGGACTACTATGTAACTTATGTTGTAAATGATCAAATGCTTTTGGAGGTTATATACCCATCAAGTTGTATGTTAGATTATACAACATGAATAAACAGTGTTTCCCAGTCACTTGACTTCCTTTTGTGCTGCTGTGTGCTTCATATAAAGTCCCACCATTTGCTCTCAATTTTAATCTACTTTAAAAACCTGTCTAGTGTGTTTTTTATTGACACTTTTTTCCCCAGGTGAATGGGTAGGGGTATGATGTACCCCATACTCATTTACATAGGGTGGGGGGCTGGGACCTGGGGGCCCCCTTATTAAAGGGGGCTCCCGGATTCCAATAAGCCCCCTGCCCACAGACCCCGATAACCGACGGCCAGGGTTGTCGGGAAGAGGCCCTTGTCCTCATCAATATGGGGACAAGGAGCTTTAGGGTGGGGGCCGCAGGTTGCCCCCTTTCCCTAAAAGCACCCACCCCCCCATGTTGAGGGCATGCGGCCTGGTACTGTTCAGGAGGGGGGACGCTCGCTCATCCCCACCCCCTTTCCTGACTGGCCAGGCTGCGTGCTCGGATAAGGGTCTGGTATGGATTCTTGGGGGACCCCCATGCCGTTTTTTCGGCATAGGGGTCCCCCTTAAAAAATTCATACCAGACCTAAGGGACATTGTCGCCTCCCTCTCGCGCTCGCTGCAATAGGAAAATGTGTTTTTCCTATTGCAGCGAGCGCGAGATGTATAGTACCCTGTCGCCGAGAACCAGCGCGATAGGGTCACGCTGGAAACATTCTCGCGAGCAGGTACTGTAGCTGCCCTTGCGTCGTATTTGGTCCGTCGGACCAGCATACAGATGTGCTTCCCGATAGGAACTGGGTCCGGCAGAGTTCAAATCTATAGTCCATCTGATTTTCAACCAAAAAGGTCCTTTGGAAGTCCGATGAAGCCCACACACTGTCGGATTGTCCAACGGATTCGGTCTGTCGGATCAGTCCAGTTGAAAAGTCCTCTCGTGTGTACGCGGCATTAGGATGCCCCCCAAAAGTTGAACACAGTCAGATAACACTATAGGGTCAACTAAAGTATTAGAAAGTGTTTGCTTTGCAAAGTGAATGTTCATTTATCTTAGTAATTAAGGTGAAGATGTGTTTACTTCAATTATCCAAACAAACACAACAGAAAAAAAATATTGCTTTATTTACCTTGCACATAACTAGGTTTTTAAAGTGAAAATATTTTTTACTTATTAACTAAGCTCAGTGAACCTACCCTTGCAAAGTGAATAGTCACTTTGCTAACAGTCTGTGCCTCACTGTATTTAGGTCTTACAACCACACAAGCACTTCAGCTTCTCGATATACCATAGAAAAAGGAAGAGCATTTGACAGGTAATTTTCATGCCATAATTTTACATGATTTAAGTAATATATTTAGATGCAGGTGATGGTGCCATGCCAGCAGCCTCCAACACTTTGCTGTTGTGACCAAATGCCTGGCCATTCTAACAGTTAAAGCTTCTAGACTTAAAATAAAACAGCAAGTTTACCAGCTAGCCAGCATAATTAACATTGTTTCAACAATTTGTGTTATAAACAGAGGTTTTAGTTGCACAACACTTGCAAATATAAGTGAAAGCCAGCCATACTGCCTCAAAGGCCCTCCGTGTAGTGTGGTCCATAGCTCTAATCTAAGAGAGCTTCCATCTTGGAACATACAGTATCTCACAAAAGTGAGTACACCCCTCACATTTTTGTAAATATTTTATTATATCTTTTCATGTGACAACACTGAAGAAATTGCCAAGACCCTGAAACTGAGCTGCAGCACAGTGGCCGAGACCATACAGCGGTTTAACAGGACACGCTGCACTCAGAACAGGCCTTGCCATGGTCAACCAAAGTTGAGTGCACGTGCTCAGCGTCATATCCAGGGGTTGTCTTGGGAAATAGACGTATGAGTGCTGCCAGCATTGCTGCAGAGGCTGAAGGGGTGGGGGGTCATCCCGTCAGTGCTCAGACTATACACCCCACACTGCATCAAATTGGTCTGCATGGCTGTTGTCCCAGAAGGAAGCCTCTTCTAAAGATGATGCACAAGACAGCCCACAAACAGTTTGCTGAAGAGAAGCAGACTAAGAAAATGGATTACTGGAACCATGTCCTGTGTTCTGCTGAGACCATGATAAATGTATTTGGTTTAGATGGTGGCAAGCGTGTGTGGTGGCAACCAGGTGATCAGTACAAAGACAAGCGTGTCTTGCCTACAGTCAAGCATTATGGTGGGAGTGTACTGGTCTGGGGCTACATAAGTGCTGCCGACACTGGGGAGCTACAGTTCATTGAGGGAACCACGAATGTCAACATGTACTGTGACATACTGAAGCAGAGCATGATCCCCTCCCTTCGGAGACTGGACCCACAGGGCAGTATTCCAACATGAAAACAACCCCAAACACACCTCCAAGATGACCACTGCCTTGCTAAAGAAGCTGAGATTTAAGGTAATGGACTGGTCAAACATATATTCAGACCTAAACCCTATTGAGAATCTGTGGGGCATCTTCAAACAGAAGGTGGAGGAGCGCAAGGTCTCTAACATCCACCAGCGTTGTGATGTCATCATGAAGGAGTGGAAGAGGACTCCAGTGGCAACCTGTGAAGCTCTGGTGAACTCCATGCCGAAGAGGGTTAAGGCAGTGCTAGAAAATAATGGTGGCCACACAAAATATTGACACTTTGGGCCCAATTTGGACATTTTTACTTAGGGTTGTACTCACTTTTGTTGCCAGTGGTTTAGACATTAATGGGTGTGTGTTGAGTTATTTTGAGGAGACAGCAAATTTACACTATTATACAAGCTGTACTCCTCACTACTTTACATTGTAGCAAAGTGTAATTTCTTCAGTGTTGTCACATGAAAAGATATAATAAAATATTTACAAAAATATGAGGGGTGGACTCACTTTTGTGAGATACTGCACATAGATATGAAAAGCAGGGGAGAAATGCCTCACGGTAACCCATTCCTCCTTAAAGTGGAAGATCAAAATCTAACTAAGACTAATCCTACACTCCCCCACACCCACCCTTATTCTAGGACTAATCTATCTATCCTGTGAAAGAAAATGAAGCTGCTGCAGTCCAGTCACATGCTCTCCCTAGCAGCAACTTCAGTGTAGAGGAGGGATCACAAATAACAGCTGCAAATGCTTGTGTGGTGACATCCATCCATATGCTTACTATGGGGCATCTGTTGTCGGCTGCCCCTCCTCTACACTAAGGCCAGTGCTGAGATCTGATCATGTGACCAGACCATAACGGATTTAGAATAGGATATTATAAGCATCTTTTCTTTCACAGGGTCGATATAATAATCTTAGAATGGGGGTGGAAGTAGGTTTAGCCTTAGTTAGATTTTAATTGAACTTCCACTTTATGGGTGCAAGGGCACACCAGAATCCATGCACAGCACAACAGCAGTCGAAGACCTCCAGCGTGTTCCTGCAACAAATCCTGCAAGTAAAACATAAATGGCAACTGCTTTAATTGATTTTTTTAGTAGGTTCCTTAACCGCTTGCCGCCCGCTGTCTGTCATATGGCGGCGAGGCGGCGTGGCTCTTGTTCTGGGAGGGCAATATATGACGCCCTGCCTTTCAAACAGGGAATGCGCGCGATCGTGCGCGCGCATCCCTGTACCCTCGGTGGCGGCGTGTCACGGAGACACCGCTCGCCACCAAGGGGGGTAAACAGCCATTGGGCATTGCTGTTTACCACGTGATCGGCCGTGATGAAGTCACGGCCAATGACAGCTGGTACCGCCCCATTGTGCACAGCACATGCGCGCGATCGGGAGCGCGCAAGCGCGTGCACGTCGGTGGCGGCGTGTTCCCGGGAACACTGCTCGTCACCGACGATGGTAAACAGCCATTGGCCGGCGACTGTTTACCATGTGATCGGCTGTGATCCTTTCACAGCCGATCACTAAATGTAAACACAGAACGGTAACTACCTGTTACCAGCTCTTCCCTCCTCACACACTGTTTCCAGTGTGAGGAGAGATGAGCTAGGAGCAGTGAGTTACCAATCTGTGTCTGCATTGTACTGCACAAGCACAACACTTGTCCCATCGCCCCCCCCCCCCAATTGTCATCTGTCACCCAACAGTCACCCCATAAAGTGCACCTGTCACATAAGACTGCCATCAGTGACCATCAGCCGTCACCTGTCAGCCATCACCCATCACTCGTCACTCAGTGATGTCAGCCATTACCCGTCACCCATCACTGATCATCAGCCATTACGCGTTACCCATCAGTGACCATCAGCCACCACCCGTCACCCATCAGCCATCACCCATCAGTGACGTCAGCCATTACCCATCCCCCATCAGTGACGTCAGCCATTACCCGTCACCCATCAGTGAGGTCAGCCATTACCCGTCACCCATCAGTGACTTCAGCCATTACCCGTCAGCCATTACCCATCAGTGACCGTCAGCCATTACCCGTCACCCATCAGTGACCGTCAGCCATTACCCATCACCCATCAGTGACCGTCAGCCATTACCCGTCACCCATCACTGACCGTCAGCGGTGCACCCATCATCCATCAGTGACCGTGGCCTGTCACCCGTTTGTGACCATCACCCGTCAGTGACCATCACCCATCAGTGACCATCGCCTGTCACACTGTCATCACCTATCAGTGAACGTCACCTGCCTCCCATCTCACAGCCCATCAGTGACCGTCACCTGCCACCTGTCACACAGCCATCAGCATCATGTCCAAAAAATTATACACCAGTGAGGAGGCGTTCCAGATCCTCTCCATGACTGATGAGAGCAACGGGGAGTTCTCATCAGATTCCAATTCTTATTCCGAATCAAATTCGGCATTTGAACCCAATAGTGAATCGGCAAATGATTCAGGGGAAGAATGGGTCCCTCCTAAAAGGGCATGGCCCTCTGGAAACCAGGATTATATTCCAAGGCCCAGTACCAGCGCTGCCACCAGCAATAGGCCCCAAGAACAAATTCCCAGGCCCAGTACAAGCGCTGCCGCCAGCGATAGGCCCAGGGAACAAATGCCCAGTACCAGCGCTGCCGCCAGCAATAGGCCCCAGGAACAAATGCCCAGACCCAGTACCAGTGCTGCCACATCACGCCTGAGTACCAGCACAGGAAATTCAATTCCCCAACTACTGGAGTGTCACGTCCCCCAAGAGCCAGGGCCTCTACATATATGCCAGATGGTCTTGCCAACCCAACATGGCTGCCATCCGACTCGGGATCACCAATTATTCCCCCATTCACAGCACAGCCAGGTGTGCAGGCCAACACCCAAAATTTCACAACGATTGATTTTTTTTTATCTGTTTTTGCCCGACACTTTGCTGCAATTCATTGTGGACCAGACAAATTTATATGCCCAGCAATATATTGCCAACAACCCCCAATCATCCTATGCCTGTCCATTTGAGTGGAGAGATCTGAATTTAGAGGAGTTCAAATTGTTTATGGGCCTCACCCTAAACATGGGGCTTACAAAAAAAAATAAAGGACATGCCTACTGGTCCACCAACCCCATCCACAACATGCCCATTTATTCTGCCGTAATGGCCAGGTCCCGATATGAAATGATAATGCGTTTTCTTCATTTTAGCGACAACACCCAGTGCCCTCCCCGCAATCATCCAAATTACGACAAATTATATAAACTTCGCCCACTGATAAATTTCTTTTCCCAACAATTTGCAGAACTCTATGTCCCTGATCAGAATATATGTGTCGATGAGTCCCTGGTACCCTTTTCAGGCCGGCTAGGAATAAAGCAATATATTCCTAGCAAAAGGGCCAGATACGGAGTAAAATTATACAAGCTTCGTGAGAGAGCCACAGGATATTTGTATGCGTTCCGCATATACGAAGGAATAGATTCCCAGCTCCAGCCCCCTGAGTACCCGGCCTACACGGGCACAACTGGAAAGATTGTATGGGACTTGGCATACCTGCTTCTGAGCAAAGGATATCACATATACCTCGACAATTTATACACTGGCCTGCCCCTTTTCAAACACCTATACATTTCAAAAACCCTGGCCTGCGGAACCTCCAGAAAAAATAGGAAGGGCTTCCCACAATCTCTAGCAAACAAAAAGCTGCGAAGGGGGGAAAGAGCAGCATTGAGATGCAACAAAGTGCTGGCCTTGAGGTGGAAGGATAAAAAGGACGTGCACATGATGTCCACCATCCATGACGACACTACAATTGAGGTTCAAAGAAGAAGAGGTCCCATTGAAAAGCCAGTATGTGTCCAAGATTATAATCTCTACATGGGGGGGTGGATTTCAATGATCTAATGATTCAGCCCTATTTGTCGATAAGGAGGTCCTGATTCTGGTACAAGAAGGTAGCAATTTATCTCATACATTTGGCCGTTTATAATTCTAATGCATAGAAGAAGTTGTTACGTCCATCATCTATCACCAAAGACCCCCCCTGAAGACCTTCGTTCTGAGGCTGTTTGCCGACTTCATGAGCGCCACTTCCCCTTCAACATTCCACCATCTGAAGCAGGCCGAAGACGGCAAAAAAAATGTCAGGTGTGCACCAAAAGCGGATTTCAAAAAGATACCATCTACCAGTGTCCCTCCCAACCTGGCCTTTGTATTGGTGAATGCTTCCAACTTTATCATACATCCCTAAAATATTAGCCCATATTTTTAACCATTTCCCCATTTTCATCATCTGTGCTGACCATTTTCCATGCTTCCCCAAATAACCATGCCACTGCCTTCCATGTTAACTGACCCTGGCCTGTTTTTTGACTATGCCTCTGCCTACCATTTGGACTGCTTCCACGTGAACTGACCCTGGCCTGTTTTTTGACTATGCCTCTGCCTACCGTTTGGACTGCTGCCACGTGAACTGACCCTGGCCTGTTTTGTGACTATGCCTCTGCCTACTGTTTGGACTGCCTCCATGTGAACTGACCCTGGGCTGTTTTATCAACTACGCTAATGCCTACCATTTGGACTGCTTGCACGTGAACTGACCCTGGCCTGTTTTATGGACTATGCTTTTGCCTACCGCTTGGACTGATCTGTTACCCTGCTACTGTAGTACACAGGGGTCTCACATATGTGAGGGGCTCCAGAATTGTTTTTCCGGATGGAGAAAACAATTTTTTTTTGTTTTCTCTGGGTTTCGGAATTTCTGGATTAGGGTCTGGAGTCCGGAGATTTGGGTGCGTCGAAGCCTCTACCCCTGTGCACAGGTCTTACCTGATTGTGGCCCTCAGCCTGTTGCTGACTTACTGCCATCATGCCTCTGCCTGCCGCATGAACGGACCACACCGCTACCTGGACTATGCAAATAATTAGCTGTAGCAAGAGGCAGTATGTTTGTTTATGAAGGGCTGGAGAGCGGTACAATGAGTGTCTGCAGGTAACAGTGTACCAGGACCAATATTATGGCTGTGCTGGCTGTCTCTGCCTGGACAATTTCTATGGACTGTGCTGTGCTGACAATATTCTTGTGCTGACTATAGACAATATTCCTGCCTGCTGCCTGGATAATTACTATTGCTGTGGCTAAGCACATCCCTTCCCCTGCTGCCTGGACCAATGCTCTCCTCTGCAGATACTACTAAAAGCACAGGTAATGCTTTTTTTTTTTACCCTTTCCGCAATATCATTTATTTTGGAATGTAATTCTTGGTATGTACATGCTATGTGTTAGAAATATGAAGGGCCTTCAAAAATGATAGGTTGCCAGGAAATTATATATGTCATTTATGCTCCTAGAATGCCTGATGTTGCTACTTGGATGTTGGGCCTCTGTATGTGGCCAGGCTGTGTAAAAGGCTCACACATGTGGTATCGCCATACTCAGGAGGAGTAGCAGAATGTATTTTGTCATCTTTGCTATGTACATGCTATGTGTTGGATGGATAAATGGACAACTTTGTGTAAAAAAAAAATGCGTTTTCATTTTTTTTCCACATTTTCCAAAAACTTCTGGGAAAAAATGAACCGTTCAAAAGACTCATTATGCCTCATCCATTATACATTGGGGTGTTTGCTTTCCAAAATGGGGTCATTTTGGGGGCAATTTCCTTGTCCTGGTGCTCCAGGGCCTTCAAAAGTGTAATAGGTGGTTGAGAAATGAGATGTGTCATTTATGCTTGTAGAACGCCTGAAGATGCTACTTCAATATGGGGCCTTTGTATGTGGCCAGGCTGTGTAAAAGTCTCACACATGTGGTATCGCCATACTCGGGAAGAGTAGCAGAATATATTTTGGGGTGTAATTTGTTGTATGCATATGCTCTGTGAAAGAAATAACCTGTTAAATATGACAATTTTGTAAAAAAAAAAAAAAATCTTAATTTTGCAAAGAATTGTGGGAAAAAATTACAACTTAAAAAACTCACCATGCTACTTACTTAATGCCTTGGAATGTCTACTTTCTAAAAAAAGGGGTCATTTGGGGGGTATTTGTATTTTCCTGACTTGTTAGTATCTCAAAAAATGAGATAGGCCTTCAGTACATCAGGTGTGATCAGATGTGATCAATTTTCAGTGATTGGCACCATAGTTTGTAGACTCTATAACTTTCACAAAGACCAAATAATTTACACTTATTAGGGTTATTTTTACCGAAGATATGTAGCAGTATAAATTTTGGCCAAAATTTATGAACAAAAATGACTAAATTTGCAAAATTTTATGACAGAAACAAAGAAAAGGCATTTTTTCACAAAATTTACGGACTTTTTTATTTATAGCACAAAAAATAAAAAACCCACTAGTGATTAAATACCACCAAAAGAAAGCTCTATTTTTGTGAAAAAAAGGACGCAAATTTCATATGGGTACAATGTTGCATGACTGAGTAATTGTCATTCAAAATGTGAGAGCGCTGAAAGCTGAAAATTGGTCTGGGCAGGAAGGGGATGTAAGTGCACTGTATTGAGGTGGTTAAGTAAGGTGAACATGAAAAGCTCCTTCCATGTGTACCTTACTTTAAAAAGCTAGTTATAAATTAAAACTTCCAGCCTAATCATTTAAAGCCTGTTTAGTCTTAACATGAAAAAAAAAAAAAAAAAATCAGCACAAGAGACACAAGTTACGATCAATGCAAATCATCCCTTGTGGTGCTGGCTGCACATTTAGTTGAAATCTTCAGTCTTCTGACTGTGCAGTCTGCCTCCTCTTTTCACAGATCACTTTTCATGCACAGAAGCTATAGTACAGCTTCTATGAATGGAGGAGGTGGATAAAAGAGCAGGAATACTTGTCACTCTTGATAAGTGTCTGTGACAGGTCCCTCAGCTCATATAAACGCTGCTGCACTGGAAGATTACTACTGCTTGGGTATGGGGGGGGGATCAGAGGACCAAAGAAATCCTTAGCCAGCAGTACAAGGGACACTTTGCATTGATTGTAAGTATGGTCTCTTGTGCTATTTTTTTTTTTTTTTTTTTTTATATTTTGTCTAAACTTAGGCTTTAAGCCTCCTGTATATTCCTACTATCCTGGGACAATATGAATGTGTAAAGAGTAGGAGGTAACAGCAGGCTCCAACACTGCCTGCAAGTCTGAGTACCCCAGGAATCAGCAATAATGGCAGGTTATCAAAAATTGTGGTAGGTATAATGTATACAGGCATGTCTAGGTGCTTGTACTTTATACCTTGTGACAGACTCACCCGGGATAGAGGCTTTTGGAGGGGACTGAATGTGAGCCTCTTGCCTACAGATTATGGGCCTTGGCATTTGGGGTACCCTTAAGGTGTTGTTACTTTGGCTTCGGGTCCTTGTCCCCCAGGATACACAGACTCTGGGGACCCTGTATTTTCCATAGTAGCAATAGTGACTGAGTCATACTGTTGGGACTCATACTGTGAGAAGATGCTAATGTCATCAACTCCACTCACCTGTCTGATGTCAGCTATAATGTGTTTAATGTAAATGAGTTTAGTCTGGCTTACCACAGGTTCTAAGGGTATTCAACTCATTGTTGTTTGTTCTAATTAACCCTGTGTTGATGTTTATGGTAATGTGTGTTGAATAGTCAATGAGTTAGGAGACGTAGTCACCTAGGCTGTATAAAGAATTAGATAATTAGCTCATGTTAATTAGATTACAGTTGTATTGTTAGAGGAGGTTCCAACGGCATATAAAGTCTTGTAATTTTGATTCTAAATAAAACAGTTCATGTTAGCATCTAAGCAAGTGTCGCCTTGTTTTGTGCTTGGAAGCATTTGGAATATCTGATATCTCTATCCAGACTACAAGGAAGTGGTTAACTGACGGAAGCACTCAAGTGGAGTGAGGGACGTTCCGTGACATACCTGTAGCAATTTTTATATGTATTTTTTTTATGACGGTCTCTTTAAGCATTTGACAAATTGGCTATTATATTATACATAAAAGGGGATCTTTAATGTATTGCTACCTCACAAGCAATGAAAAAAATATATAAATTCAATACAAATGTCACTGTTTAAAGAGTAAAACATGGAAATACACAGAAAGCAAATTTGCATATCTATAAGGATATACCAGAAACATTCTTCTGTGTAAATAAGGCTTACCTGTGCCATTTTCAGTGTTATTGAGAGGTTGTGATTTGGAATGAGTTTGATTTCTCCATTCCAATAAAGCTTCATTAAAATATTTTGCAGATTCCTCTTCATTAAAGCTTCCATGCAGCAAAGACCCAGAAGTGTTCGGAAAATACAATTTTCTCGCTTCTGAGCTAAAACCCTGGAGAAGTTTGAAATCGAGCTTGAGAATATTTTGTACAAATTAGCACTGCTTTGTAAATATTTGTACACAGTCAACCAGTAAATGTTAGAGGGGTTTTTTTTTGTGAAACTGATCATGTTTTAATAGGAAATGGAAAAAGTATTTATGGCAAATATACAAACTACATATGTACATGTACATACGTGTAAATGCAGTATGTGCTAAAAAGTACATACATACAGAGTATATACTGTAGATGTATACGTCTGAGTAAATGGAACAGGACTTGATTATATATATATATATATATATATATATATATATATATATAGTGAAAGGCCAGTGCTCTGTCACTGTAAGAAGAGGCAGTATGGGCACAGCACCAGGTGTGACATTGGTTGACAGAGGTGTGGACAATATTGGAGTAGCTTAGGTTAGGATCGACAGGGTTTGCGTCATCTACAGAGAAAACAGGATATTCCTCAAAGCTTATTAAGTTCTAGTGTGGGTCCTGGAGTCCAGAGGCTTTGTAAAGCTTTGGGGGGGGGGGGGGAATTAAGCCTCCAACCTGAGGTCTACATGTATCCTGTTACCATCCCTCACTAATCATCATGGTGCCACCCGACCAGTTTGTCAATAACAAAATGTTATGTCTGCAAACATTTAGACCTCGTTTGTCTCCCTTTCTTGCCAAGTGCCATCATTTAATGGACAATTTACTTCAACTGTCCCATCAATAAAATCACCAGCACCTCTGACAACACCTCCTCTAAAATTAGCACCAATGAACCAATCTCATTATGCACAATAAATGTCATTCATATACAGTGGGGATGGAAAGTATTCAGACCCCCTTAAATTTTTCACTCTTTGTTATATTGCAGCCATTTGCTAAGCTTAATGTACACATAGCACCCCATATTGACAGAAAAACACAGAATTGACATTTTTGCAGAATTATTAAAAAAGAAAAACTGAAATGTCACATGGTCCTAAGTATTCACACCCTTTGCTGTGCCACTCATATTTAACTCAGGTGCTGTCCATTTTTTTCTGATCATCTTTGAGATGGTTCTACACCATCATTTGAGTCCAGCTGTGTTTGATTATACTGACTGGACTTGATTAGGAAAGCCACGCACCTGTCTATATAAGACCTTATAGCTCACAGTGATGTCAGAGCAAATGAGAATCATGAGGTCAAAGGAACTGCCTGAAGAGCTCAGAGACAGAATTGTGGCAAGGCACAGATCTGGCCAAGGTTACAAAAAAATTTCTGCTGCACTTAAGGTTCCTAAGAGCACAGTGGCCTCCATAATCCTTAAATGGAAGACGTTTGGAACAACCAGAACCCTTCCTAGAGCTGGCCGTCCGGCCAAACTGAGCTATCGGGGGAGAAGAGCCTTGGTGAGAGAGGTAAAGTAGAACCCAAAGATCACTGTGGCTGAGCTCCAGAGATGCAGTTGGGAGATGGGAGAAAGTTGTAGAAAGTCAACCATCACTGCAGCCCACCACCAGTCGGGGCTTTATGGCAGAGTGGCCCGACGGAAGCCTCTCCTCAGTGCAAGACACATGAAAGCCTGCATGGAGTTTGCTAAAAAACACCTGAAGGACTCCAAGATAGTGAGAAATAAGATTCTCTGGTCTGATGAGAACAAGAGAGAACTTTTTGGCCTTAGTTCTAAGCGGTATGTGTGGAGAAAACCAGGCACTGCAGGGACAGGACGAATGGTTGCAATTGAGGAAAAGATGAATGCGGCAAAGTACAGGGATATCCTGGATGAAAACCTTCTCCAGAGTGCTCAGGACCTCAGACTAAGCCAAAGGTTTACCTTCCAACAGGACAATGACCCTAAGCACACAACTAAAATAACGAAGGAGTGGCTTCATAACAACTCCGTGACTGTTCTTGAATGGCCCAGCCACAGCCCTGACTTAAACCAAATTGAGCATCTCTGGAGAGACCTAAAAATGGCTGTCCACCAACCTTTACCATCCAACCTGACAGAACTGGAGAGGATCTGCAAGGAGGAATGGCAGAGGATCCCCAAATGCAGGTGTGAAAAACTTGTTGCATCTTTCCCAAAAAGACTCATGGCTGTATTAGATCAAAAGGGGCTTCTACTAAATACTGAGCAAAGGGTCTGAATACTTAGGACCATGTGATATTTCAGTTTTTCTTTTTTAATAAATCTGCAAAAATGTCAACAATTCTGTGCTTTTCTGTCAATATGGGGTGCTATGCGTACATTAATGAGGAAAAAATGAACTTAAATGATTTTAGCAAATGGGTGCAATATAACAAAGAGTGAAAAAGTTAAGGGGGTCTGAATACTTTCCATCCCCACTGTATACAACATGCGCTCATAAGCAGAAACTGGTATTGGTACCACATAAAGTCAGATTCGACCAGCATACCAGAGCACAGGGGACCTGCCATGGACAAATGAATGACAAAGTCCTGTGTTCTAAAACTAAGGGAAGAGTTCTCAGCTGTCTGTAGAAGAAGGAATCTCTTAATGCCACTTTTTTTAGAGCTGCTAGTCACTAACATAACATGAGACGGCTGAACAAGTATTTTAACTCTTTTTCCAGATGTAAAAATGGAAGATTTAAAGTTTAGCTGTCCTTTAATATTTGTACAGGCAGTCTTTAGTATTTGTACAGACAGTACAATACACGATGGAACTGATGTATGAAATCTGATAAGTAAAGTCACATAGCAACCAATCAGATTCAGTGTTTTATTTTTGTTCTGCCCAGAAAAAAAAGCTAACATTTTACCAGTTTTAACCTTATACTTTCCTTTCCTCTACTTTTTGTCCTAATCAATGCGTGTATGTGAATTGATTCCTCTTTAACAATATATACAGAACACTTACCTCGTTACCAGCTGCTCCTTTCCCCTCAAAGGAAGTAAATTCAGCTGAGATTGTCCGCTCAGTAAAAAGCTTGTCTTTTTCAAGTCTTCCACTGGACTCATCAAGATTCAGTTCTTTTTTGAATGCATGCAAAGCATCTAATTTGCCATCTTGAGATTTCCCCTGCAATATGAAATATTAGAAGTAAACTGAATTACTAAACAATTTCACTGCTGACATAAATGCATTAAATTAGCAACCCACCGGCTCCCAGTATGTTGTGCAGATATTTCCAGTGGACATTTCACTTTTGCAGTACTTTCTGTACGAGCTAAATTTCTTGTCGAATTGTCTGCACTTAGCTCATTATTTAAAAAATATGCAAATTGGCACAGAAGAAGTGTACTTAAGGAAACTACTAAAGATGAACAGAATTGTTTCTTCGGCAATATTCTCTTCTGCAGCTCTGAGTACATTTATCTTTTCAAACCGAAGAATAAAAAGGCACTGTTAAGTCCAGGTTATGCTGAAATTGGAATGCAATGCAGGGCATTGTCAGATTTGACATATTTTATTTTTATGGCATTAAGCTTTGCATGTGTTGGCAGTTGTAGTTCAATTAAATTAAAAAGTAAAGCCCTCGCTGCTTCATTTAAAATGCTCTTTTATATGGTCTGCAGGTGTATCTTAAGAGGCAGTTACTTATGTAAGACTGCACATTTAAGACGTTCATTTCCATACTAAACAAGACACATCTCTGCTTAATATCAAACTAACTATAATGCAAGAGGAGAAGAAAAACAGTAAAAAATGTGAGCTAGAATTTATTAAATGAAAAAACATTCACTGAAGTCACACACCGACAGAATAAAAGAGTTTAGAGGTTGTAGCTGCTTAATAGTTGCCAAGGAAGAAATCACAGAAATGTCCTGGTGCCAGGGGGACTTACTGGCTCAGACTTCAGATGATAGGGGGCAACATAAAATCATTGACATTACCTTCTCTGACCTGATATTCTTACAAATGCTAAAAATTGTAGCAAAGAGACAATGATTATGATTTAGACTACAAAGATGATGTATTCCCATGCTGCTGATTTACCTTCTTGTTGGCATCTGTCTCATTGACAACGCACTGATTTCAGTTTGTTGCAAAGAAACACAAGATTAAAAATGAACTGAACTGAACTGTGAAAGCTGTGTCCACAAAAAAGGCAAGCATGGGGCAAATGAGTAGTCACCTGTATAGACAGCTCAGTCCTCGCTCTTCACTAAGCAGCGAGCTGGTGACTGTCAGTCACTGGTTCTCTGTTTTGCCCCTCTAGTGCTGGATCACCGGGCTGTGGAAGGGGCATGAACAGTTGCCTCAGTCTCTCAGTGGTGCACTGAGAGGCTGAGCCAGCGGTGCACTAGGGGGCTGAGCCAGCTGCCAATCTAGGCATCTGGGATGATCCTGACTGTAAAGTCGGGATCGATCCAGAGCCTGGATCAGCTGAGTGATATCAGCCGGCAGTGGACTTTAGCCTTCTATCAGCTAAAAAGATGTTTTAGACTACAAAGGTGATCTATTCCCATGCTGCTGAATTATTTAACTTCTTGTTGGCAACTGCCTCAATTTATGAAAGGTAGTCCAATTTATGGTAGTCCAAGAAATAAAGTCAACGTAAAGTCCAATTGATGGTTTTTATACTGCCAGCCTTTGATAAGATGAAACTGAAGCAAGATGGGTAACCTCTGTGGTTTGTTCATGGTTCAGAGGATGGAAATGTGTAGTTCAAGTCTCTAACATCAATGAATTTCACTTGAATTTTATTATTGTTAGAGAAGTAAAGAATGGGTCATACAACCCTTTAACAAATGTTACTTAGGGCTGAAATATACCATTAGTCAAAGACCATTCAAGCGTCTATATAATCCTGCTTGTGAATAAACTGGGGTTGAGTTTCTTAAAGTGATTCTAAGGCCAGAAGTTTTTTTTTTTTTTTACATTCCATACATTAACCACTTGAGCTCCAGAAGGTTTTAATCGCTCTTATGACCAGGCTATTTTTTGCTATTCAGCACTGCACTACTGTAACTGGCAATTGCGCGGTCATGCAACACTTGAGAAACGTGAATAATTATTAAAGTTATTCAATATCTACAGTACCTAGAGATCAGACACATGTAATATTACTGTTTGCAATTCTTTATGTAATCTTATCATTCTTTTAGTTTTGAAGCATAGCGCCACTTTAAATTTGTAAACAATGATTTTATACTTTGTTATAAAACATATCCAATAAAGTAAAATTTCCTTATAAATCTAGGCCAAAATTTATCCTGCCGCACGTCTTTGGTACCGAAAAATCCCAATAAGTGTATATTAAATTGGTTTGTGTGAAAGTTAGCGACTACAAACTATGAGAGGTGATAGATAGATAGATAGATAGATAGATAGATAGATAGATAGATAGATAGATAGATAGATAGATAGATAGATAAGAGACATACACACACTGGATATAAAAAGTCTACACACTCCTGTTAAAATGTCAGGTTTCTGTGATGTAAAAAAATATATGAGACAAAGATAAATAATTTCAGAACTTTTTCCACCTTTAATGTGACCTATAAACTGTACAACTCAATTAAAAAACAAACTATTTTTTTTAGGGTAATTAAGTAAAAATAAAAAAAAATTAAATAATGTGGTTGCATAACAGTAAGGTACCTGTGGTAGGTAGTGTCGGAAGTAGAGCTTGTATGCTGAGGATTCAGACGAAAACTTAGTCAGGCAGGTCAAGTCGGCAACAGATCAGGCAAAGCGGTACAAAATCAAAATCCAAAATAATGGTCAGACAGGCGGAGGTCATACATGGGCTGGTGGTGAAGTACCAGATCAGCAAGAAGGAGAATGGTCAAGAATTCAGACAGAGGTTCAATAAACTGTAGTCCAAATCACAGAGTTATTAATACACCCAGGGAGCTAGTCCAAACAAACGGGCACTGAGTAACAGGAAGTGCAGCTATTTATGGGCTGCATGATTGTACACTGTCAGCAGCTGGCAGCAGGTGGAGCTAGTGAGTCCAAGGCAATGCATCAAGCTGGGAGAACATTGCAATAACTCCAGAGCTCCTCTGTGGCACAACAGGTAAGACTGCAGCTGTGGGACCAGGAACATCCTGGTTCAAAGAAATCCAGGTACATTACAGAGCCCCCTCCCCAGTGGACCCCTCAGGGGGCCTAACGGGGCTTAGCGGGAAAGGAGGCATGGAGGTCTTGAATAATATTTTTCACCCACTGATCTGCTGCTGGTACACCAGAAGAAGGCTGAAGTAGGGGAAAAGTCTGAGGGTGATAGACTAGGGCTGCACAGAATGGTGTGGTATGAAGAGCACTGTGCCAATGGGAGTTGATGCCAAATTCAGAAAAAGGCAAATACTCAGACCATTTTGACTAATGCATTGACATAATGCCGAAGATAGGTTTCCAGGGTCTGGTTCATGCGTTCAGTTTGACCATCTGAGGGTGATGTGAGGTAGAGAGTGAGAGCGTTACTCCCAGTTTCCTGCAGAACGCTCTCCAGAATCGGGAAAACAAACTGGGATCCGCAGTCTGAGACGAGATTGGTAGGTATGCCATGATGTTTCACAATATGGGGCAGGAAGAGGGTAGACAGTGCTTCCGCTGCAGGTAATCCAGGGAGCGGTACAAAATGAGACATTTCGGAAAAGCGATCCACTATGACCCATATATAGGGCCTTGCAAAAGTATTCACCCCCTTGGCTTTTTTACCCATTTTGTTACATTACAGCCTTTGGTTCAATGTTTTTTTTTAATCTGAATTATACAGTATGTGATGGATCAGAACACAATAGTCTAAGTTGGTGAAGTACAATTAGAAAAAAATATATACAATATATACAAATATAAAACTATTTTTCAGAAATAAAAAACTGATAATTGGCATGTACGTATGTATTCACCACCTTTGTTATGAAGCCCATAAAAAGCTCCGGTGCAACCAATTACTTTCAGAAGTCAAATAATTAGTAAAAATTATGTCCACCTGTGTGCAATCTAAGTGTCACATGATCTGTCATTACATATACAAACCTGGTGAGTTAAAACCAGAGTTTAAAACAGGAGTTTATAACAGGGGTCATAGTACCTGTGTAGTGTGAGTACATGAGTGTTGTCTGAGTAGTGTGTGTGGATCGTTAGTACTTGTGTATTGTGTACTGTACACTTGTGTATTGCGAGTGCACGTAGGTCTGTGAGTACCTGTGTATTGTCTTGTTGTGTACCTGTGTATTGTCTTGTGTACCTGTGTATTGTCTTGAGTATTAGTGCCAGGAAGCTAGCTGTTAGGTAATTTGGACAGGGTATAATCCCCAATCCTCACTAAAGTCAATAGGTACGATGCCCGGCGGGTGTGGAGAGGCGACTCTTTGTACATCTTGCTGCATGTATGCGTTCCTTGATCATCCGATCGAGGGCGAATACTGCTGTGCAAAATGTAAGCACATCATTTCCCTGGAAGCCCAGGTTCTGAATCTGGGGAAGCAACTGTCAGCACTGAGAAGTCCCTCCATACTAAAGTTGAGCCCGGAACGTACACGGCAGGTGCCGGCAGGGGCCAGGGGCCGGCAGGGGCCAGCACAGAGGCAGGTGGAGACAAAGAGGTGCAGGCACTAGCAAAGAGTAGATGGGTGACAGTCAGGAAGGGTAGAGGGGGAAGTGCCAGGGAGGCTGATCCAGGACTGGAGCATCCCAATAAGTACGCTCCATTGAGTAACATTGGTGAAACCAGTCAGGGACCAGCACTGCTGGTGCTGAGGGACTCTAGCTGCCAGGGGAAGAACTCCTCCAGTGAGAGTGGGGGGGCAGTGAAGGGAAAGGAAAGACAGATTCTGGTGGTAGGGGACTCAATTCTTAGAAGGACAGAGAGGGCAATCTGTAACCAAGACCTGATGCGCCGAATAGTATGTTGTCTACCGGGCGCTCGGGTTTGGCACATCACAGGTCTTGTGGACAGATTACTAGGAGGGGCTGGGGAAGACCCAGCTGTCATGGTGCACGTTGGCACCAATGACAAAGTCAGAGGCAGATGGAGTGTCCTAAAGAACGATTTTAGGGACTTAGGAGCTAAATTGAGGAAAAGGACCTCCAAGGTAGTATTCTCAGGAATACTACCGGTACATCGAGCCACACCGGAAAGGCAGAGGGAGATTAGAGAAGTAAACAAGTGGCTGAAGAGCTTGTGTAGTAAGGAGAGGTTTGGGTTCCTGGAGGACTGGGCCGACTTCTCAGTCGATAACCAGTACTATAGAAGGGACGGACTGCACCTAAATGAGGAGGGTGCAGATCTGCTGGGAATGGAGATGGCCAAAAAGTTAGAGGGGTTTTTAAACTAGGCGATGGGGGGGGAGGGTCCAGAGGTAGAGATAGTCAGCGCGGAAGATATTCCAGAGGGTAGTATTGGGGGCATTAGTGGTAGGTTAACCTAAGCACAAAAACACAAGGTAAGTATAGTAGCAAGTCCTAGATGCAATCTCGAAAACACCCAATACAAGGACAATATGCGACCGGTCTAAACTATGTGGCATGTTCACCAATGCCAGGAGCATGGCGGACAAGATGGGTGAACTAGAGATACTGTTGTACGAGGAGGATTTGGATTTTGTGGGAATTTCAGAGACCTGGTTCAACAGCTCTCATGATTGGCTGGCAAGCATTCAAGGGTATACCCTTTACCGCAAGGATAGAGAGGACAAAAATGGGGGAGGGGTATGCCTATATATCAAGAATAATGTACAAGTGAATGTGAGAGATGACATCACTGAGGGAGCTAGGGAGGAGGTGGAATCCTTATGGGTAGAGCTCCAAAGGGATGAAGCTAAGGGGAAAATAATACTGGGAGTATGCTATAGGCCCCCTAACCTGAGGGAGGAAGTGGAGACAGATCTCCTATCACAATTTGGATTAGCAGCAAGGATGGGAAGTGTTATCATAATGGGGGATTTTAATTATCCAGACATAGACTGGGTGGAGGGAACGGCGCATTCATTTAAGGCTCGCCAGTTCCTTAACCACTTGACGACCGCCGCACGACGATGTACGTCAGCAGAGTGGCACGGGCAGGCAAAAGGGCTTACATGTACGTCCTTGCCTTCCCGCGGGTGGGGGGTCCGATCAGACCCCCCCCGGTGCCAGCGGCGGTCGGATTCAGGTCAGGGGCGATCAAAGGTGAGGGGGAGGCCACTCATTCGTGGCTCCCCCCTCGCGATCGCTCCTGGCCAATGACAGACTTCCTCGGCTTCTGTAATGTAAACAGAAGCGGAGGAAGTGATGTCACCTCTCCTCGGCTCGGCAGTTTCCGTTCCGGGGCCGAGGAGAGAAGACTGTAATGTGAGTGCACCAAACACACACACACACACACACAGTAGAACATGCCAGGCACACGTTACACCCCCTTTACCCCCTGATCACCCCTCCCCCCCCCCGTCACACTGACACCAAGCAGTTTTTTTGTTTGTTTTTTTTTATTACTGCATGGTGTCAGTTTGTGACAGTTAGTGTGTTAGAGCAGTTAGGGGGGTACCCTAGACCTAAAGGGGGCTAACCCTAACAAAGTTTTAACCCCTTGATCACCCCGTCGCCAGTGTCACTAAGCGATCATTTTTCTGATCGCTGTATTAGTGTCGCTGGTGACGCTAGTTAGGGAGGTAAATATTTAGGTTCACCGTCAGTGTTTTATAGCGTCAGGGACCCCCATATACTATCTAATAAATGTTTTAACCCCTTGATTGCCCCCTAGTTAACCCTTTCACCACTGATCACCGTATAACCGTTACGGGTGACACTGGTTAGTTCATTTTTTATAGTGTCAGGGCACCCGCCGTTTATTACCGAATAAAGGTTTAGCCCCCTGATCGCCCGGCGTTGATATGCGTCGCCCCAGGCAGCCTCAGATTAGCGCCAGTACCGCTAACACCCACGCACGCAGAATACGCCTCCCTTAGTGGTATAGTATCTGAACGGATCAATATCTGATCCGATCAGATCTATACTAGCGTCCCCAGCAGTTTAGGGTTCCCGAAAACGCAGCGTTAGCGGGATCAGCCCAGATACCTGCTAGCACCTGCGTTTTGCCCCTCCACCCGGCCCAGCCCACCCAAGTGCAGTATTGATCGATCACGGTCACTTACAAAACACTAAACGCATAACTGCAGCGTTAGCGATTGCAGGGATCAGGCCTGACTCTGCGAACAGTTTTTTTGGTAGCGTTTTGGTGAACTGGCAAGCACCAGCGGCCTAGTACACCCCGGTCGTAGTCAAACCAGCACTGCAGTAACACTTGGTGACGTGGCGAGTCCCATAAGTGCAGTTCAAGCTGGTGAGGTGGCAAGCACAAGTAGTGTCCCGCTGCCACCAAGAAGAAGACAAACAGGCCCGTCGTGCCATCATGCCCTTCCTGCTGCATTCGCCAATCCTAATTGGGAACCCACCACTTCTGCAGCACCCGTACTTCCCCCATTCACATCCCCAACCAAATGCAGTCGGCTGCATGAGAGGCATTTTCTTTATGTCCTCCCGAGTACCCCTACCCAACGAACCCCCCCAAAAAAGATGTCGTGTCTGCAGCAAGCGTGGATATATAGGCGTGACACCCGCTATTATTGTCCCTCCTGTCCGGACAATCCTGGTCTTTGCATTGGTGAATGTTTTGAACGCTACCATACACTAGTTGAGTATTAGCGTAGGGTACAGCATTGCACAGACTAGGCACACTTTCACAGGGTCTCCCAAGATGCCATCGCATTTTGAGAGACCCGAACCTGGAACCGGTTACAGTTATAAAAGTTAGTTACAAAAAAAAGTGTAAAAAAAAAAAAATATATATATATATATATATATATATATATATATATATATATATATATATATATATATATTATATATAAAATTTAAAAAAAGTTGTCGTTTTATTGTTCTCTCTCTCTCTATTCTCTCTCTATTGTTCTGCTCTTTTTTACTGTATTCTATTCTGCAATGTTTTATTGTTATTATGTTTTATCATGTTTGCTTTTCAGGTATGCAATTTTTTATACTTTACCGTTTACTGTGTTTTATTGTTAACCATTTTTTTTGTCTTCAGGTACGCCATTCACGACTTTGAGTGGTTATACCAGAATGATGCCTTCAGGTTTAGGTATCATCTTGGTATCATTCTTTTCAGCTAGCAGTCAGCTTTCATGTAAAAGCAATCCTAGCAGCTAATTAGCCTCTAGACTGCTTTTACAAGCAGTGGGAGGGAATGCCCCCCACCCCCCACAGTCTTCCGTGTTTTTCTCTGGCTCTCCTGTCTCAACAGGGAACCTAAGAATGCAGCCGGGGATTCAGCCAGCTGACCATAGAGCTGATCAGAGATCAGAGTGGCTCCAAACATCTCTATGGCCTAAGAAACCGGAAGCTACGAGCATTTCATGACTTAGATTTCGCCGGATGTAAACAGCGCCATTGGGAAATTGAGAAAGCATTTTATCACACCGATCTTGGTGTGGTCAGATGCTTTGAGGGCAGAGGAGAGATCTAGGGTCTAATAGACCCCAATTTTTTCAAAAAAAGAGTACCTGTCACTACCTATTGCTATCATAGGGGATATTTACATTCCCTGAGATAACAATAAAAATGATTAAAAAAAAAAAAAAAATGAAAGGAACAGTTTAAAAATAAGATAAAAAAGCAAAAAAAATATAGAAAAAAAAAAAAAAAAAAAAAAAAGCACCCCTGTCCCCCCCCTGCTCTCACGCAAAGGCGAACGCAAGCGTCAGTCTGGCGTCAAATGTAAACAGCAATTGCACCATGCATGTGAGGTGTCACCGCGAACGTCAGATCGAGGGCAGTAATTTTAGCAGTAGACCTCTTCTGTAAATCTAAAGTGGTAACCTGTAAAGGCTTTTAAAGGCTTTTAAAAATGTATTTAGTTTGTCGCCACTGCACGTTTGTGCGCAATTTTAAAGCATGTCATGTTTGGTATCCATGTACTCGGCCTAAGATCATCTTTTTTATTTCATCAAACATTTGGGCAATATAGTGTGTTTTAGTGCATTAAAATTTAAAAAAGTGTGTTTTTTCCCCAAAAAAATGCGTTTGAAAAATCGCTGCACAAATACTGTGTGAAAAAAAAAAATTAAAAACACACACCATTTTAATCTGTAGGGCATTTGCTTTAAAAAAAAATATATAATGTTTGGGGGTTCAAAGTAATTTTCTTGCAAAAAAAAAAATATTTTTTTCATGTAAACAAAAAGTGTCAGAAAGGGCTTTGTCTTCAAGTGGTTAGAAGAGTGGGTGATGTGTGACATAAGCTTCTAAATGTTGTGCATAAAATGCCAGGACATTTCAAACCCCCCCCCCAAATGACCCCATTTTGGAAAGTAGACACCCCAAGCTATTTGTTGAGAGTCATGTCAAGTCCATGGAATATTTTATATTGTGACACAAGTTGCGGGAAAGAGACTAATTTTTTTTTTTTTTTTTTTTGCACAAAGTTGTCACTAAATGATATATTGCTCAAACATGCCATGGGAATATGTGAAATTACACCCCAAAATACATTCTGTTGCTTCTCCTGAGTACGGGAATACCACATGTGTGAGACTTTTTGGGAGCCTAGCCGCGTACGGGACCCTGAAAAGCAAGCACCGCCTTCAGGCTTTCTAAGGGCGTAAATTTTTGATTTCACTCTTCACTGCCTATCACAGTTTCGGAGGCCATGGAATGCCCAGGTGGCACAAACCCCCCCCCCCCCCCAAATGACCCCATTTTGGAAAGTAGAGCTATTTGCTGAGAGGTATAGTGAGTAGTTTGCAGACCTCACTTTTTGTCACAAAGTTTTGAAAATTGAAAAAAGAAAAAAAAAAAATGTTTTTTCTTGACTTTCTTCATTTTCAAAAACAAATGAGAGCTGCAAAATACTCACCATGCCTCTCAGCAAATAGCTTGGGGTGTCTACTTTCCAAAATGGGGTCATTTGGGGGGGGTTTAGTGCCATCTGGGCATTTTATGGCCTTCAAAACTGTGATAGGTAGTGAGGAGTGAAATCAAAAATTTACGCCCTTAGAAATCCTGAAGGCGGCGATTGGTTTTCGGGGCCCAGTACGCGACTAGGCTCCCAAAAAGTCCCACACATGTGGTATCCCTGTACTCAGGAGAAGCAGCTGAATGTATTTTGGGGTGCAATTCCACATAGGCCCATGGCCTGTGTGAGCAATATATCATTTAGTGACAACTTTTTGTAAATTTTTTTTTTTTTGTCATTATTCAATCACTTGGGACAAAAAAAAAAAAAAATATTCAATGGGTTTAACATGCCTCTCAGCAATTTCCTTGGGGTGTCTACTTTCCAAAATCGGGTCATTGGGGGGGGGGGGGGTTGTACTGCCCTGCCATTTTAGCACCTCAAGAAATGACATAGGCAGTCAAACTAAAAGCTGTGTAAATTCCAGAAAATGTACCTTAGTTTGTAGACGCTATAACTTCTGCGCAAACCAATAAATATACGCTTATTGACATTTTTTTTACCAAAGACATGTGGCCGAATACATTTTGGCCTAAATGTATGACTAAAATTGAGTTTATTGGATTTTTTTTTTATAACAAACAGTAGAAAATATCATTTTTTTTCAAAATTTTCGGTCTTTTTCCGTTAATATCGCAAAAAATAAAAACGACAGAGGTGATCAAATACCATCAAAAGAAAGCTCTATTTGTGGGAAGAAAAGGACGCAAATTTCGTTTGGGTACAGCATTGCATGACCGCGCAATTAGCAGTTAAAGCGATGCAATGCCAAATTGGAAAAAGTCCTCTGGTCCTTAGGCAGCATAATGGTCTGGGGCTGAAGTGGTTAATGTCTTGCAGGACAATTTTATGGGTCAGATGGTAGACGCACCAACTAGAAATAAAACATTACTGGATCTACTGATTACCAACAATACAGACCTGATCACGGATGTGGAAATACAGGGCAATTTAGGTAACAGCGATCACAGGTCAATTAGTTTCAGTATAAATCACACAAATAGGAAACATAAAGGGAATACAAAGACACTGAATTTCAAAAGAGGCAACTTCCCTAAACTACAAACCTTGCTAAAAGGCATAAATTGGGATAAAATATTAGGAACAAAGAATACGGAGGAGAGATGGGTTTGCTTTAAGAGCATATTAAGTAAGGGCATTAGCCAATGTATCCCATTGGGTAATAAATTTAAAAGAGCGAACAAAAGCCCTGGATGGCTTAACTCCAATGTAAAAATGCATATAAAAGCAAAGGAGAAGGCCTTCAAAAAATACAAGGTTGAGGGATCATCATCAGCATTCAGACTTTATAAAGAATGCAACAAGAAATGTAAGGGTGCAATAAGGACGGCTAAGATAAAACATGAAAGACACATAGCGGAGGAGAGCAAAAAAAAATCCAAAGAAATTCTTTAAGTATGTAAACAGTAAAAAAGGGAGGACGGACCATATTGGCCCCATAAAGAATGAGGAAGGACATCTGGTTACAAAGGATGGGGAGATAGCAAAGGTATTAAATTTTTTCTTCTCCTCAGTCTTCACGAGTGAATTGGGGGGTTTCAGTAACCAAAATTGCAGTGTTTATCCTCATGACACAACACAGGAAGCACCTCCATGGTTAACAGAGGACAGAATTAAAATTAGACTTAAGAAACTTAACATCAATAAATCACCAAGACCAGATGACTTGCATCCGAGGGTACTTCGGGAACTCAGTCAAGTGATTGCCAGACCGTTGTTGCTAATTTTTACAGACAGTCTACTGACTGGATTGGTACCAACTGATTGGAGAAAAGCCAATGTAGCACCAATATTTAAAAAGGGCCCAAAATACATCCGTGGGAATTACAGACCAGTTAGCCTAACATCAATAGTATGTAAACTCTTGGAGGGGATGATAAGGGACTATATACAAGATTTTAGTCATAAGAACGGTATCATTAGCAGTAATCAGCATGGATTCACGAAGAATCGTTCTTGCCAAACCAATCTACTAACCTTCTATGAGGAGGTGAGTTGCCATCTAGATAAAGGAAGGCCCGTAGACGTGGTGTATCTGGATTTTGCAAAAGCATTTGACACAGTTCCCCATAAACGTTTACTGTACAAAATAAGGTCCATTGGCATGGACCATAGGGTGAGTACATGGCTTGAAAACTGGCTACAAGGGCGAGTTCAGAGGGTGGTGATAAATGGGGAATACTCGGAATGGTCAGGGGTGGATAGTGGGGCTCCCCAGGGTTCTGTGCTGGGACCAATCCTATTTAATTTGTTCATAAACGACCTGGAGGAGGGGATAAACAGTTCAATCTCTGTATTTGCAGACGATACTAAGCTAAGCAGGGCAATAACTTCTCAGCAGGATGTGGAAACCTTGCAAAAAGATCTGAACAAATTAATGGGGTGGGCAACTACATGGCAAATGAGGTTCAATGTAGAAAAATGTAAAATAATGCATTTGGGTGGCAAAAATATGAATGCAATCTATACACTGGGGGGAGAACCTCTGGGGGAATCTAGGATGGAAAAGAACCTGGGGGTCCTAGTAGATGATAGGCTCAGCAATGGCATGCAATGCCAAGCTGCTGCTAACAAAGCAAACAGAATATTGGCATGCATTAAAAAGGGGATCAACTCCAGAGATAAAACGATAATTCTCCCACTCTACAAGACTCTGGTCCGGCCGCACCTGGAGTATGCTGTCCAGTTCTGGGCACCAGTCCTCAGGAAGGATGTACTGGAAATGGAGCGAGCACAAAGAAGGGCAACAAAGCTAATAAAGGGTCTGGAGGATCTTAGTTATAAGGAAAGGTTGCGAGCACTGAACTTATTCTCTCTGGAGAAGAGACGCTTGAGAGGGGATAGGATTTCGATATACAAATACCATACTGGTGACCCTACAATAGAAATAAAACTTTTTTGCAGAAGAGAGTTTAACAAGACTCGCGGCCACTCATTAAAATTAGAAGAAAAGAAGTTTAACCTTAAACTACGTAGAGGGTTCTTTACTGTAAGAGCAGCAAGGATGTGGAATTCCCTTCCACAGGCAGTGGTCTCAGCGGGGAGCATCGATAGCTTCAAGAAACTATTAGATAATCACCTGAATGACTGCAACATACAGGGATATATAATGTAATACTGACACATAATCACACACATAGGTTGGACTTGATGGACTTGTGTCTTTTTTCAACATCACCTACTATGTAACTATGTAACCTTTTTGAAAGGCCCCAGAGGCAGCAACACCTAAAGCAAGAGGCACCACTAAGCAAACACTGCCATAAAGACCAAGGAACTCTCCAAACGAGTAAGGGACAATGTTGTTGAGAAGTACAAGTCAGGGTTAGGTTATAAAAAAAATATCCAAATCTTTGATGATCCCTAGAAGCACCATCAAATCTATCATAACCAAATGGAAAGAACATACATAACCAAATGGAAAGAACATGCAACAGCAAACCTGCCTAGAGACGGCCGCACACCAAAACTCACGGACCGGGCAAGGAGGGCATTAATCAGAGAGGCAGCACAGAGACCTAATGTAACCCTGGAGGAGCTGCAGAGTTCCACAGCAGAGACTGGAGTATCTGTATATAGGACAACAATGAGCTGTACGCACCATAGAGTTGGGCTTTATGGCAGACTGGCCAGAAGAAAGCCATTACTTTCAGCAAAAAACAAAATGGCACATTGAGTTTGTGAAAAGACATGTGGGAGACTCCCAAAATGTATGGAGGAAGGTGCTCTGGTCTGATGAGACTAAAATTGAACTTTTTGGCCATCAAGGAGAACGCTATGTCTGCAGCAAACCCAACACATCACATCACCCAAAGAACACGATCCAGTGAAACATGGTAGTGGTGGCAGCATCATGCTGTGGGGATGTTTTTCAGCAGTCGGGACTGGGAAACTGGTCAGGGTTGAGGGAAAGAGGGATGGTGCTAAATACAGGGATATTCTTGAGCAAAACCTGTACCGCTCTATGTGTGATTTGAGGCTAGGGTGGAGGTTCACCTTCCAGCAGGACAATGACCCCAAACACACTGCTAAAGCAACACTTGAGTGGTTTAAGGGGAAACATGTAAATGTGTTGGAATGGCCTAGTCAAAGCCCAGACCTCAATCCAATAGAAAATCTGTGGTCAGACTTAAAGATTGCTGTTTACAAGCGCAAACCATCCAACTTGAAGGACCTGGAGCAGATTTGCAAGGAGGATGGGCAAAAATCCCAGTAGTAAAATGTGGCAAGCTCATAGAGACTTATCCAAAGCGACTTGAAGCTGTGATAGCCACAAAAGGGGGCTCTACAAAGTATTGACTTTAGGGGGGCGAATAGTTATGCACATTGACTTTTTCTGTTATTTTGTCCTATTTGTTGTTTGGTTCACAATAAAAAAAAACTTCAAAGTTGTGGGCATGTTCTGTAAATTAAATGATGCAAATCCTCAAACAATCCATAATAATTCCAGGTTGTGAGGCAACAAAACAAGACAAATGCCAAGGAGGGTGAATACTTTTGCATGGCACTGTAGCAGTCAATACCCCCGGACTTGGGTAAGTCCGTAATGAAGTCCATAGTCAAATGGGTCCAATGCTGGCAAGGTGCAGGAAGTGATTTTAACAGTCCAGTAGGCAATGTGCGGGGTACTTTATTAGCAGCACAAGTTGGACAGGCAGCCACAGTCAGTAACATCTTTTTTCATATGAGGCCACCAGACATGATGCTGCAAGGTCTTAAGAGTGATGGTGACACCAAGATGAACGGATAACACACCATCATGTGCCCAGAGGAGTACAGGTTTCCTGAGGCTAGGGGCTACAAACAGGTGACTTGATGGTATCTTCAAGCCTTGGGGAACATGATTCTGGGTTTCTTGTGATTGTTGGGAACAAGCCGTAGAGATCTGTGCGACAATTTTGTGAGGTGGGATTGTATACTGCTCAATAGGTCGATCTTCTTCAGAAGTAGCGCACTGTCTGGAAAGAACATCAGCTTTTTTGTTTTTATGCCCAGGGACATAAGAAAGAACAAAATTAAAATGGGAGAAAAAAAAAAAACAGAGCCCATCGAGTCTGACATGAATTCAAACGTTTAGCAGTCTGAAGATATGGCAGGTTTATATGGTCAGGATAGAAAAAGGCTTGGGAGCCCCTTCCAGAAGATGTCACCATTCAGACAATGCCAATTTCATGGCCAGTAGTTCTCGATTCCCAACATCATATTTCATCTCCACTGGAGAAAACTTTCTTAAAAAAAAAAAAAAATGCCACTGGATGGATTGTACAGGACTTATGCCCCGTACACACGGTCGGATTTTCCGATGGACAATGTCCGATCGGAGCGTGTTGTCGGAAATTCCGACCGTGTGTGGGCGCCATCGGACATTTTCCATCGGATTTTCCGACACACAAAGTTGGACAGCAGGAGATAAAATTTTCCAACAACAAAATCCGATCGCGTCAATTCCGACCGTGTGTGGCCTGTTCCGACGCACAAAGTGCCACGCATGCTCAGAAGAAATTCCGACACGGGACAGCTCGTTCTGGTAAACTTAGCGTTCGCAATGGATACAGCACTTTCGTCACGCTGCAATGTAAAAAATGATTTAATACAGCGCACTCTCTTCTTCTTCATAATGTGACAAGAATGAAGTAGTTTTGCTGCTCATATTCACACACACTTCTCACAAAGTTTTATTTGTGTTTTTTTAGTGGGATTCCCTGAATATATTGTTATTAGTTGTCACATCTGACAGTTTTATATTTTTTATGTTTTTTTTTTTTGATTTTAAGCCTTCTTTTTTCTTTAATGTTTGGATTTTTTCCAAGGCTGATCTTTGTTCAATGTTATTTTTATTTTTACTCCAGAATATTTTTGTGTGTGTTTTGTGTGTCAAGTTACCCCAACACCATTGATATCTTTTATTATTTAATCTCAAGGAGATTGTTTGTTGTTGGTGACCCTTGTTCATTTCACATTGTATATTAGAAATGTACCTGAATCCTCACAAACCAACTGTCATTTTTGAAGTAAAACACATAGGAGAGTATAATTCAAAACAAAAATCCTTTATTAAGGGATCAGAACCAAACAAAGAGGAAGGCAACACTGGATCAACAGCAGAAATTAGTGAAGCCTGGGACCCCCACAGCAGACATCAATTCTTAAACATCAAAATTGGTGGCCTGAGGAGTCCATATGTAAGGGAGGGCAGTCTGGTCCGGGATTCACAGAGACTCGGATAGCAGCAGATGACATCTGTGTCCGCAGGCTGTGGTACCACAAGAGGCTGCATCTTTTGGCCGACCAGACTGGATCCAGGGCAATCACTCTCTGGTCTTCCTTTCACACTTCCTTCCGGGCTGTGGCTGTGCAGTTGGAGATGTGGCAGGAGGAGGAGGAGGAGTAGGAGTAGGACCTGCAGGAGGAGGAGGAGGACCATCCCAAAGCTGTGTTTGAGGTGTAATTTGGCCCCTCATACCTTTCGCCAGAGCCACAGATATGAGGGCCTCAAACATGGCTTTTTGGCCCTCCTCCATCCTCTGCATTTTATATGCTATGAATGCAGCAATGTTCTCCTGCCTGGTGTGTGGTGCTCCCAGGACCTCTGTAGCCCTACAAAAGAATCTGATAGCCGCCTCCTCTAGGCCACTCCTCCTACTGCCACTTTCTGTTTCCAGGGGGGATGGAGGGACCTGCAGATCAGCCAGCCGGCTCGGCCCGGCCACCTCCTGGCTGAGACTTCCCTGTGTATGAAAAAGGGACATAGTTGTAATGTTTTGCATCATCAATCACAATCCTTAATTAGTACTCCCAACTAACATATAGTTCACATCATTGATTGGACAAGCAGAAATATTTAGAGGAATGCTATACCTGGCTCAATCTGGGCTCCTCCACATGTGGCCTGGAAGGCCCAGGTTGGGCGTCAGAAGCCTCAGCCGGGGGGGAAGGAAGCGTGGAAGGAAGACTGGAGAGGGATGGCCTGGGTTCAGTCTGGCCTGCCAGAAAGTGCAAGCTGTCGTAGTACAACATCCTGGGGACATAGATGTCACCTGCTGCTCCGGATCTCTGTGAATCCAGGACTTTATTGCGCTCCCTCAGATATGTGCTCCTCAGGCCACCAATGAAAATCTTTAAAAAAGTGATGTCTGCCGTGGGGATCACCTGCTTCACAATTTCACACAATTGCTCCAGTGCTGCCTTCCTCTTTGCTTGGTTCTTGTAATGGGGGTGTTTAATCTCCCACAGACAGGGCAGCTCCCTTAGCATCTCTATGAAGACTGAAATGAAGTCCTTATCTTTCAGTACCATATCCATGTTCACTGCAAGACACAACACAAGACAAAGCCTAATGTCACACAAAACTCTCCTAATCTTGTTACAATATAGACCTCAATCTAGAAGCAGTATAGGCCCAAGTTTGTCTCTTACCTTCGTTCTTACGATCGCCGCGTCCAATGCTCCTTCCTCCGCTCACAGATCAAACGTAATACGCACGCGTGTTATGCTTTATATACACTGCGCATGCGTGTAACTCCGCCCGCCCCTGACGTTCTTTCTAGTGTATTCCCCACCCCTTTTCGTTCGGCGCAGTGGGGGAAGAGCATGATGGCAGACATACAGCAGGTGCGGGCTAATTGTAGCAACGAGGAGGAGGAGGAGGAGGAAAGGGCGGATCCAGGCACGTCCCGATCCAGAAGGAGACGTTTTAAGGCCACAAATATGTCGTTTGGGGAGATGTTGGAGATGGTCGACATCATGAGGAAGTCCGACTATGACGGAAAATATGGGCCTTACCCCAACCCGAACATCCGAAAGGCCAAGATCATGGCGAAAGTGGTCAGGAGTCTAGAGCGGAATTTCGGGGTACGAAGGTCTAAAGATCAGCTCAGGAAGCGGTGGTCGGACCTGAAGTTGAGAGAGCCAGAGCAGTACCGAAAGATCCGGAGAGTGCTGCAAAAAAGTAAGTAGTTGTGCCGTGTTCCTATTCTCTGTCTTTATTACGTTCGTTCTGCTCCATATGCTTTTATTAGTTGTAACGTTTCAAAAGGTCAACTTTAATGTTCATGGGCACATTATTCGTTCGTATCAAACATTTTTCTTTCGGCCTCTAGAACACCATTGTTTAGGCCATATGCATTTTCACACATTTTTGGGGGCCTACTTGGATGCCAAATATTTGTTTGTGGAGATGGGTTTGTAACTAGAATGAAATGCAAACTAGATTGTGTGTAAGGAGAGGACACTGAGCAGCTGTTTTCACATCTGGACACTGGAGCACTAGTGTGGGACACAAGAACACCATTTTTTTAGGGGGGCCACACAGGTGCTCCAGTGTATACTATAGGGGGGGTTACATCTGTGAAGCTTGTACCAAACAGGTAAAGTATTGCAGCTTGACAAAGGGCAATAAAAAATATACATCTTGGAACTCTGCTAAAATAGACAATTGTACCCCACTTCCGAGCAATGTTTCCTATTTCCATAGTTCTGCCATCAAATATCTGTGTGCTAAGTATACCATTTTTGTTTTACATAGGGGATAAAAGACTCGGAGGACAACCCTCATCCCAGGAGACCAGAGACCCCCCCCCTCTGGAAGAAGGGGAAATACCCCCAACCCAAGAAGCTGAGCAGGAGGAAGAAGAAGATGTGGTGGAGATTGGCACCACAACAGGTGAGTGTCTGCGACCACAGACTCAGGTAAAAGAGATGGCTGGTGGCAGATTTTTGAGACCTTTTTTTTTGTTCTTTATCTCTTTTTAGGTGATCGTGATCCAGAACGCTTTACATCTGAAAGTGCCCAGATACTGATCGGGGAGATCATGGGGTGTAATCTCCAATTGCAAAACATCCAGCAACAAATCAGTGATGTTATTAAAAAAAAATAATAACATCATTGATGTTTTGGGGCGAATTTAAACCCCACAAAATCACCTGTTTTATCGTACCAAAATTTTTTAAATGTTTAGAAAAGCCAAATTTGGAGGAGGCACACAGTGTGCCAACATGTGCTATCTGCCATTACGGGATATCAATGGACGCGTTTTGGGGGTGCAACCCCTTCCTCAATTATAAAGTAGCGTTGAGGAAGGGCTTGCTCCCCCCAAACACGTCCCTTGATCCCCCCTGATGGCAGATAGCACATGTTGACATTCGTAAATTGGTGTGCATCTTCCAAATTTGGCTTTTCCAGGGGTGATTTCCCCCCATCTGAACGCTATATCAAACCCAGTTCCTAAATACTGATGTCTGATATAGCCTTCAGGTTTTACCTAATGTGAACTTTGTAAGTTCAAGTTTTTTGGCTTTCTTGTTGGTTTTACACAGGCCTGTTTTATCTGAAATGGATATTTTGATTTTTCATAATGCTACTGCAAACATTGTTATACAACAAACATGTTGGTTTGTTTTAAAAACCTTTGGGAAATGCACATGTGATTGTGCACGTATAAAAAAGTGCCTTACTCAAGAATGTGTGGATTATTGTCTCAACACTACAACACTTTTGGGGTGATGTAATTGCTGTTTTATGCCAAAATGGGGGTTATTTCCTAAGGGCAAATCCTCTTTGCACTACAAGTGCAGGTTCAGTGCAGTTGCAAGTGCACTTGTAGTGAAATGTGTTTTTGCATTTAGGAAGTACCAGCCAACACTGTTTTTTATAAGGTTACCCAATCACGACATTTTCTGCACTCAACACATTTCTGTCAGGGTCAGCTAAAACAAACACAAGCAGTAAATGTCCACCAAGAATTTCTTTTGGTTGTTTTTTATTTGAAAAAGGTGTCACAGATTGTCTGGCATATTGATAGCCCCCTACCCGCAAAGAACTCCAGGTAGCGTAACCGGACATCACGGGCATTCAGGGAGGGCAAGCCAGGACGGCCACTTTCAAGCGCCGTCAGTGTTGATGGATTAGGGATTCCGGCCTCAGGCCCAACTGAGCCAGCATAGTTGGCTGAATGTTTTCTTAAAAAATTATGGAGAACACAGCAGGCAAGTATTATATGGTTCAGTTTATACTCCGCCATATGGATGGGTGTCAGAAATAATCGGAACCGGCTGGCCAGGATTCCAAATGTGTTCTCCACCACTCTTCGGGCTCTGGCCAGCCGGTAATTAAAAACCCTCTGTTCCGGGGTGAGGGTCCTCATCGGGAATGGCCGCATCAGGTGGTCCCCCAGCGCAAATGCTTCCTCAGCAACAAACACAAATGGGAGACCTTCAACATTGTCCTCTGGAGGTGGCAAGTCCAAGCTGCCATTCTGGAGACGCCTGTAGAACTCCGTCTGGGCGATCACTCCAACATCGGACATCCGGCCATTCTTCCTCACGTCCACATACAAGAACTCGTAATTAGCCGACACCACCGCCAACATCACTATACTATTAAACCCCTTGTAATTATAATAGTACGACCCCGAGTTGGGTGGTGGGACGATGTGGACGTGTTTCCCATCAATTGCCCCTCCGCAGTTAGGAAAGTCCCACCGCTCGGCAAAGTGGGAGGCCACAGTCTGCCATTCCTGTGGCGTTGAAGGAAACTGTTGAGGAAAAAAAAATAAACCTTACTATTTTTTCACAGAAACATGGCAAGCAGATTAGACACAAACATTATGGGGCAACCTCCAGATAGCATTTTCTAAGGGGAATTTAACAAGGCCAAAGTATAAAGGTACACCTATCATATTCCCCCTCCCCCCCTCTCATGGGCCATTTCTAACATTATAGGGGGGGAACTCTTGGACAGGTAACCCTCTTCACTTCATTGAGAGATGAATGCCTAAATACACGGTATTACTTGGAACAGCCGCTCCTTAGTTACACTATTGGCAGACCACTGGACAGGTAAGAAGTGTCTGAATACAAAGATATAAATACACACTGTACACATTGGAGGACATTTGAACATTCTGCTATTACCTATCAAGATAATAATAGGATACAAAAACTTTAAACAGTACCATTGGAAAGTATACAGGCAGGCCCTTGCACTACATGCTTTGGGGAATTCATCCCTAAATCTGACCAGTAAAGAGGTGGGTATAGTGTGTATGGGTTTGGCAAAGTCAGCAGATAGATGATTGAGGATAGATAGAGAATTGGGATCAGCTGACTTAGCAGTTGGGGGGGGGGAGGGTTAAAAAAAATTTGGGGACACCACAAAAAAAAGCCTCTGGCACTTTGCCTGAATTTAAATCAAAAATAACATTTCCAAACATTTTAGGGGGTGTTTGGGGTAAAGCACTAATATGGAGCTGATAAAATACATTGTTAAGTGACTACATGAGGTGAATATAGGCCAGGAGACACCATGCTGGGGAGGTTATTGAAGGGCAAATATGTATGAAGGACATAAAATAATAATTACCTAAAAATCCAGCATGCATGAGAACAAAAAGGGGACATTCACAGCATATTACAATCATGGTAATTAGGGAATGAGGGAAGAAATACAATATATTATCAAACATTAAATACAATAAAATGGGATATAAAAGGATAAAAATCTTACCTTCATATACTCCTTCTGCAGGACCTGAATGATGGCAGAACAGGTCTCTGGGATAATGATCCCCAGAGCCTGGGGGGAGATGCCTGTCGAGAACTTCAAGTCCTGCAGACTTCTCCCTGTGGCCAAATACCGCAGGGTAGCGACCAACCTCTGCTCCGGAGTGATGGCTTGCCTCATGCAGGTATCCTGCCTGCTGATATAGGGGGTCAGCGAAGCCAACAAACGGTGAAACACGGGGTCCGTCATCCTGAGAAAGTTCCTGAAATCATCAGGATTATTCTCACGGATCTCACGGAGCAAAGGCATATGACAGAACTGGTCACGCTGAAGCAACCAATTCTTGGTCCATGAACTCCTCCCCACCCTGTTCATGGACTGGACTTGTGTCAAGGTCAGGACCCCAACACCAAGCCCCCGCACAGCACGAACTCTACGAGGAGTACGCATACGAAACATGGCTAGAAAACGGTCGGCTGCTCAGAACGAAGTAACAGAACGCACTGAAGAACAGCAAGGCCTGTGAAGAGCGACCTGAAAAACAGCAACGAGCAGGCAAGATCACACAGAAAACTCCGATACGAACTGACTGCACGCACTGAAGAGCAGATACAAACCCACAAGCACAAACTGAACGGCAGAAAACGATCTGAAAGCCACGAGTCTGAAAAAGCGCGAATCGTCTCTCACCAAACTTTTACTAACACGAGATTAGCAAAAGGAGCCCAAAGGGTGCCGCGCTTGGTTCTGAACCGGCCTTTTCTAGTCTCGTCGTACGTGGTGTACGTCACCGCGTTCTTGGCGATCGGAAATTCCGACAACTTTGTGCGACCGTGTGTAGGCAAAACAAGTTTGAGCCAACATCCGTCGGAAAAAATCCTAGGATTTTGTTGTCGGAATGTCCGAACAAAGTCCGACCGTGTGTATGGGGCATTAGGCTGTCTCTGGGACAGCACGGCACCTGCTCCTACCTCGGAGGCATCAACCTCAACAATGTACCGGAGATCAGGATTTGGATGCTGAAGAACTGGAGCCTTGCTGAACATGTCTTTTAATTGCTGGAAAGCTGATTCCGCTTCTGAGGGTCACACCTTGCAATTTGTGGCAATGGAGGCAAAACCTTTGATGAAGCGTCTGTAGTAATTTGCGAACCCTACAAAGCTTTGTAGCCCTCTTAAAGTGATAGGTTGGGGCCATTGCAAGACAGCAGAAAGTTTTTGAGGGTCCATTTGGAAATCAGCAGCTTTGATGGAAACTGCATTTCTCAATCTTCGCGTAAAGGTGGTTTTCTCAGTCGTTGTAAAATACTGGCTTTACATGTGACATGTGGTCTAGAGGAGTCTTGGAAAAGATTATAATGTCATCCAAGTAGATGATCACAAAACCGTTGCTGAAATCATGAAAAATGTCATTCATGAAACGTTTGAAGACAGCAGGGGCATTACACAGTCCAAATGGCATAACAAGATACTCAAATGGTCCATTGCGGATGATGAATGCTATCTTCCACTTGTCCCCCTCTCTAATTCGAATCAGATTATATGCCCCTCGGAGGTCCAGCTCAGAGACTGCTTAAAGACGGCTCCCTTAATTAGTTAAACAGTTCTAGAATGAGATGCAAAGGGTAGGAGTCTTTTACGGTGATTTGATTTAACCCTTGATAGTCTATGCATGGTGGAAGACCCCCATCTTTTTTCTCAAAAAAAAAAAAAAAAAAAACAACATGCCCCTACTGAAGAAGAGGGTTGGATAAAACCTCTTTCAAAGTTGTCTTTCACGTATTCCTCCATGGTTTTTTGTTCGGGCAATGACAGGGGATAGGTCTATCCTTTGGGAAGAGGTGCTCCAGGAATTCAATTAAATCGCACAGTCAAAAAACATGTGGAGGTAAAACCTCTGCCTTTTTCTTGCAAAATACATCTGCAAACTCATGGTATTCACAAGGCAAGGTAGGTGGGATGGCCATGGAAGCCAACAGACAACCAGAAAGTCTTTTGGATTGAGACAGTTTAGAAAACAGGACAGCCCTCCCAAGAGGTTAGTTCTCCATTTTCCCAATCAAAAGAAGGGTTGTGTTGTTGTACCAAGGATAACGGGCAGAAGAGAAGAATCAATAAGAGACAAGACAATTTCCTCTTTGTGGAGTGCGCCTACCTGAAGGGTGATTGTCGTAGTCTCAAACTTTACAAGGACATCTCCCAATGGTTGTCCATTCAGGGTGGTGATGCTCAGGGGTACAAATGGGATGTTATTCTGCTTAGCAAATATGTAGTCCAGGAATATGCCAGCGGCCCCAGAATTAACAAAAGCCTCACAGAAGACAAGTTTAGAGGCTAAATGGATAATTGTGGGAATGGTAATCTTGGTCTTGGAGGATATACCTGTAAGGTCTAACCCAGCTCCAACACTGGTTAGACCCTGCCTTTTACCTGACGGGAAGCGCAGACAGATAACAAATGTCCTTTAAGTCCACAGTACAGGCGTAGGTCCAATGCACGCCTCCTTTGTTTCCTTTGTTTCTCTGACTGTGTTAGGTGGAGACAGCGGACTTCCATGGGTTCCACAGGTGCCTGGGGTTCAACTGAAATTTCAGGTTCTGGCTGATGTGGTGCTTGGAAATTAGGGGCCAAATGGTAAACTGGCCTAGGAAGCTTGTGAGTTCTAAGTCTCTATTGGCACCTTTCATGATCCCGGACATCCAGACAAACACACAGCTCTACGGATTTTTCAAGGTCTTCTGAGGAATCCTTATAAACTAATTCATCCTTGATGCAATCTGTAATACCTTTTCAGAAGGCTGCACGTAACACCCTTGAGACCCAATTAGTCTCAGCAGCCAGGGTACGGAACTCAGTAGCATACTGTGCCACAGACCTAGTACATTGCTGTATGTCCAAAAGGGAGTACTCAGCTGCAGAAGCTCTATCTGGCTTGTCAAATACAGTCTGGAGAGAAGCCAGAAATGTGTCAGCGTCTTGCAGCACAGGATCATTGCATTCCAGGTAAGGAGAGACCCAGGTCAGGGCCTTCTCCTTTAACAAGGAAATTACAAGTCACTTTGGCAGACAAAGTGCTAAAAGTCCCAGGGTTGTTGCGGAAATGCAAACGGCAAACATTTAAAAAAGCTCTGCAGTCCTCAGTATCACCACCAAATTTTTCAAGCAAGGGAAGTTTGGGTGGTACAGAAGAGGCGGGTTGGATTGAAGCAAGAGTAGGAGCCAGAGTCTGGACCAATGCAGAGAGACCAGGCAAGCAAGATTTAAGCATAGCACAAAGTTTATCTAACTTGGCATCCAGAGAAGAGAGATGCGGTTCACGAGCTCCAATCAATTGTCCCTGACACGAAATCACCTTAACAATCTCAGCAGGGTCCATTGTGGCCGTTTGTAAAGTAAAGTACCGGTGTGTCCGAAGTGGAGCTTGTATGCTGAGGATTCAGACAAAAACGTAGCCAGGCAGGTCAAGTCGGCAACAGATCAGGCAAAGCGGTACAAAATCAAAATCCAAAGAAAGGTAAGACAGGCGGAGGTCATACATGGGCTGGCGGTGAAGTACCAAATCAGCAGGCTGGAGAATGGTCAAGAATTCAGGCAGAGGTTCAATACACCGTAGTCGAAACAGAGTTATCAATACACCCAGGCAGCTAGTCCAAACAAACAGGTACTGAGTAACAGGAAATGCTGCTATTTATGGGCTTCTTCGTTGTACATTGTCCGCAGCTGGCAGCAGGTGGAGCTAGTGAGTCCAAGGCAATGCATCAAGCTGGGAGAACATTGCAATAACTCCATAGCTCCTCTGTGGCACAACAGGTAAGACTGCAGCTGTGGGACCTCTTATAACTTCGGATGTAGCCATGTTCAGAATTAAGCAATCATATTCAAATTCATATTAAATAGGAGTCAGTACACACCTGTCATTTAAAGTGCCTTTGATTAACCCCAAATAAAGTTCAGCTGTTCTAGTAGGTCTTTCCTGACATTTTCTTAGTCGCATCCTACAGCAAAAGCCATGGTCCACAGAGAGCTTCCAAAGCATCAGAGGGATCTCATTGTTAAAAGGTATCAGTCAGGAGAAGGGTACAAAAGAATTTCCAAGGCATTAGATATATCATGGAACACAGTGGAGACAGTCATCATCAAGTCGAGAAAATATGGCACAACCGTGACATTACCAAGAACTGGACGTCCCTCCAAAATTGATGAAAAGAAGAGAAGAAAACTGGTCAGGGAGGGTGCCAGGAGGCCTACAGCAACATTAAAGGAGCTGCAGGAATATCTGGCAAGTACTGGCTGTGTTGTACATGTGACCACAATCTCCCGTATTCTTCATATGTCTGGGTTATGGGGTAAGACGGAAGCATTTTCTTAAGAAAAACATCCAAGCCTGACTAAATTTTGCAAAAACACAGACTGAAGTCTCATAAAAGCATTTGCGAAAATAGGTTGTGGTTTGATGAAACCAAGGTTGAACTTTTTGGCCATAATTCCAAAAGATATGTTTGGCACAAAAACACTGCACATCGCCAAAAGAACACCATACCCACAGTGAAGCATGGTGGTGGTAGCATCATGCTTTGGAGCTGTTTTTCTTCAGCTGGAACAGGGGCCTTAGTCAAGGTAGATGGAATTATGAACCGTTCCAAATACCAGTCAATATTGGCACAAAACCTTCAGGCTTCTGCTAGAAAGCTGAACATGAATACGAACTTCGTCTTTCAGCATGACAATGACCCAAATCATACATCCAAATAAACAAAGGAATGGCTTCACCAGAAGAAGAATAAAGTTTTGGAATGGCCCAGCCAGAGCCCAGACCTGAATTCGATTGAAAATTTGTGGGGTGATCTGAAAGGGGCTGTCTGTGCACAGGAGATACCCTTGCAATCTGCCAGATTTGGAGTGTTTTTGCAAAGAGTGGGCAAATATTGCCAAGTCAAGATGTGCCATGCTGAAAGACTCGTACCCATGAAGACTGAGTGCTGTAATAAAATCAAAAGTTGCTTCAACAAAAAGTATTAGTTTAAAAGGTGTGCACACTTATGCCCTGTACACACGGTAGGATTTTCCGACGGAAAATGTGTGATAGGACCTTGTTGTCGGAAATTCCGACCGTGTGTGGGCTCAATCACACATTTTCCATCGGAATTTCCGACACACAAAGTTTGAGAGCATGCTATAAAATTTTCCAAAAACAAAATCAGTTGTCGGAAATTCCGACCGTGTGTACACAAATCCTACACACAAAGTGCCACGCATGCTCGGAATAAATTAAGAGACGAAAGCTATTGGCTACTGCCCCATTTATAGTCCCGACGTACGTGTTTTATGTCACCACGTTTAGAACGATCGGATTTTCCGACAACTTTGTGTGACCGTGTGTATGCAAGACAAGTTTGAGCCAACATCTGTTGAAAAAAAATCCATGGATTTTGTCGGAATGTCCGAACAATGTCCGACCGTGTGTACAGGGCATTATGCATCCATATTATTTTAGTTTTTTTTTTTACTTCCCTCCACCAACAAGATTTCAGTTTGTTGTTCAATTGAGTTGTACAGTTTACAGGTCACATTAAAAAGGTTGAAAAAGTTCTGAAATTAATTATCTTTGTCTAATTTTTTTATATCACACAAACCTGACATTTTAATCTCTCTCATATTATATATATATATACACATACACACACATATATATATATATATATATATATATATATATATATATATATATATATATATATATATATATATACCCTGATGTACTGATGGCCTATCTAATTTCTTGGGGCCCTAAAATGCCAGGACAGCACAATTACCACCCAAATTACCCCTTTTTGGAAAGTAGACAGTTTGAGTCATTTAGTAAAAGGCATGGTGGGTTTTTTGAAGTTGTAATTTTTTATGACAATTTTTTGGAAAATTAAGAAAATAACTTTTTTTTTTTTTTTTACTTTACATACTGTCACCAGTGCAGTACAGCGTCATCATATGACTGGTGTGGCAGTGATCAGGGATACTGGCTGATGATAGTTTTTTACATCCTGTCATCAGCCAGTATCCCGATTACTGGCTGACGGAACCTGGAACCTCGGATTACGAGCATAATCCGTTTCAGGAGAATGGTTGTAATCCAAAGTACCCGCATATCAAAGCGAGTTTCCCCATTGAAGTCAATGGAAACAAAAACAATTTGTTCCACATTGACTTCAATGGCATGCAATACCGCATGCGGCCAGAGGTGGGGGGCGCTGGAGAGCCTCGGAAACGGCCGGAAAGGCCTGAGGACACCTTGGCTGACCTCGGCAAACCTCGGAAAGACTCCGTTCCTGAGGTTTGCTGAGGTCAACCGAGCTGTCCTCGGGCCTTTCCGTGCATTTCCGAACAGCGCTGCTCGGCTCCGGCACCCCCCCCCCATCTCAGGCCAAACGCAGTACTGCACATGCTTTGGCCTGAATCGTGCTCATTTTGCAAGACAACACTCGCAAACCGAGTTACGATTTTAAAAGTAGTGCTCGTATTGCGAAACGCTCGCTGACCGTGTTACTCGCAATCCGAGGTTCCACTGTAGTTAAAGAGGAGCTCAATCCAAAAGGGGAAGCTCCACTTGTTTGCTTCCTCCCCCCTCCATTGTTGAAAGCCCTTTTCCATCCTAGATTCCCACACTAGGTTCTCCCCCTAGTGTATAGATTGCATTCATATTTTTGCCACTCAAATGCAATTAATTTTAAATTTTTCTACATTAAACCTCATTTGCCATGTAGTGGCCCACCCCATTAATTTGTTCAGATCTTCCTGCAAGGTTTCAACATCCTGCAGAGAAGTTATTACCCTGTTCAGCTTAGTATCATCCGCAAATACAGATATTGAACTGTTTACCCCATCCTCCAGGTTGTTTATGAACAAATTAAATAGGATTGTCCCAGCAGAGAACCCTGTGGGACCCCACTACCCACCCCTGACCATTCAGAGTATTCTCCATTTATCACCACCCTCTGAACTCGCCCTTGTAGCCAGTTTTCAATACATTTACTCACCCTATGGTCCATGCCAAGGGACCTTATTTTGTACTGTAAACATTTATGGGGAACCGTGTCAAATGCTTTTGCAAAATCCGGATACACCACATCTACGGGCCTTCCTTTATCTAGATGGCAACTCACCTCCTCATAGAAGGTTAATAGATTGGTTTGGCAAGAACGATTCTTCATGAATCCATGCTAATTCTTACTAATGATACCGTTCTCATTACTAAAATCAAATGTATATAGTCCCTTATCCCCTCCAAGAGCTTGCATACTATTGATGTTAGGCTAACTGGTCTGTAATTCCCCTTTTTAAATATTGGTGCTACATTGGCTTTTCTCCAATCAGCTGGTACCATTCCAGTCAGTAGACTGTCAGTAAAAATTAGGAACAATGATCTGGCAATTACCGTGTCACGGAACGTCCCTCACTCCACTTGAGTGCTTCCGTCAGTATACCACTTCCTTGTAGTCTGGATAGAGATATCATATATTCCAAATGCTTCCAAGCACAAAACAAGGCGACACTTGCTTAGATGCTAACATGAACTGTTTTATTTAGAATCAAAATGACAAAACTTTATATGCCGTTGGAACCTCCTGTAACAATACAACTGTAATCTAATTAACATGAGCTAATTATCTAATTCTTTATACAGCCTAGGTGACTACGTCTCTTAGCTCATTGACTATTCAACACACATTACCATAAACATCAACACAGGGTTAATTAGAACAACAATGAGTTGAATACCCTTAGAACCTGTGGTAAGCCAGACTAAACTCATTTACATTAAACACATTATAGCTGACATCAGACAGGTGAGTGGAGTTGATGACATTAGCATCTTCTCACAGTATGAGTCCCAACAGTACGACTCAGTCACTATTGCTACTATGGCAAATACAGGGTCCCCAGAGTCTGTGTGTCCTGGGGGACAAGGACCCGAAGCCAAAGTAACAACACCTCAAGGGTACTCCAAATGCCAAGGCCCATAATCTGTAGGCAAGAGGCTCACATTCAGCCCCCTCCAAAAGCCTCTATCCCGGGTGAGTCTGTCACATACCGTATTTATTGGCATATAACACGCACAGGCGTAAAACACGCACCTTCATTTTAGGAGGGAAGTTTCAGTAAAAAACATAACCTTTTATAAAGAACTTTGAAGCAAAATAAGAGTCAGTGCCCATCAATGCAGGCTCACCATTGCCCATCCGCAGCCTGATCAATGCCATCTGCAGCCTGATAAATGCCATCGCCATCTGCAGCCTTAAATTGCCCATCAATGCAGCTTGATCAATGCCCATCTGCAGCCTTAAATTGTCCATCAATGCAGCTTGATCAATGCCCATATGCAGCCTCACCATTGTCATGAATGTAGCCTGATCAATGCCCATCTGCAACCTCACCTCAGATTACTGCTGCCTCGGGGGGGGGGACAGGGAGGGAAGCGGGACAAGCGCCTCCTGTTGCTTTTCTGCATCAACAGGAGGTGAAATTGATAGCTTGGTTCATCGAATTTCGAAATCAACGGTGGCGCCATTGGATCACAAAACGCACAAAAATTAAATTTTCAAAAGAAAATTCTTTTGAAATTTGACCATGTATGGCCAGCCTAAAGGGCTTGTCTCAGGAAAGGACTTAACCTACCGATATGTGGAACCAACCTGGCTGTACTACAGATGGTCCCTGATTGGGGATCGATGGAAACCTATAGACACTCCTACTAATACACGAAGTGCCATCTTACAGCGAGAGGATATTAAAGAGTTAAAACATTCCCCTCTGAGTGATGTACATTGCAAGGAGTTTAATAAACTTTGTTGCAGATTCCTACCTTTTGTTATTCTGAAGAAATCGCTGTACGTTTGCCTGTGTCCATGTGGAAAGAGAATCTAATGGGAGTGGTTTCATCATTATCAATCAGCTGCTGTACCTGCAGGGTATTTTTTGTTGCAGAGGATGCCTAATATCTGACGTGTATCTTAGTGCAGACTTCTGAGAAAATCATTGAGCCAATCACACAAGCAGGAAATGTTTCTGGGGGGCGTTCTGTACACATTCTGTATACGGACCACCTCCAGGTAGCCATATTGCATTGCATTTTACAGAAAATTACGGAGCTGCAGTTTTAAAAAGGAAAGGTAATTTTTAATAACATTCAATTACAATATGCCTTGTGTCACGATTGCATATGCTATATTTTTTTTTTATTTGCCATTTTTTTCACAAGAGTGGAGTTGCCTTTTAAATCATGAGCCACTTCATACTGGTGGAGACCGGACTAAAGCTTGAATGTGCAAAGCTAATGTATAAGATTGCCACCTATATTAATAATGTACTGAAATAAATGGTCTGGCACACTATAAATAATATGTTCAAAGTGACGCTGTTAAGGAAAAGATAGGGAAGGACGGTTGCCATAGTTTGGTTTCATCTATGGATATTGTTACATTTTAATTAATTTTAACATGTATAAAATTAAATGGATGCTTTTATGTGTAGAAGCTAGCTGATAGTTGAGATTTTATTTTGAATAAAAGGTATATTAAGGTTATTAAAGGCAGAACTCCATTCGTTGTTGTGTTTATTGAAAGTCAGCAGATATAAAAAGTGTAGCTGCTGAATTTCAATAAACACATACTCACCTGTCCCAGGATCCAACGATGTGGATCATGTACAACCCTCGATTCTCTCCCTCTCCTCTCGCCAGCATTACAACTGTGGGAACCCGGCTGTGACAGCTTGCGGCTTCACAGTCGGATGCGCACTGCACATGTGCGAGTCGCGCTGCGCCTCCCGAATGGTCGGGCAATCTTTTGGGACCGGTGATGTGTCCCAGAAGATTGCAGGGAGGGAGGGGGAGAGGAGAACTTCTGAAATAAAGCACAGAAAAGCGCCTCTGAGTACAATGTTTAATACAAAGTACAATAAGGCTGCTTTCACACTGGAGGCGCTTTACAGGCGCTAGTGCTTAAAATAGCGCCTGCATAGCGCCTGTAAATTCTCCTCTCACTCTAGTGTGAAAGCCCAAGTGCTTTCACACTGGAGCGGTGCACTTGCAGGACGGTAAAAAAGGTCCTGCAAGCAGCATCTTTGCAGCGCTGTAGGAGTGGTAGACACACTGCTCCTAAAGGGCCCCTGCCCATTGAAATCAATGGGCAGTGCCACCGAACCGCCGGCAAAGCGCCACTGTAGTGGCGCTTTGCCGGCGGATATTAACCCTTTTTCGGCCGCTAGCGGGGTTAAAAGCGCCCCGCTATCGGCCATATAGCGCCGCTAAAACGACGGTAAAGCGCCGCTAAAAATAGCGGCACTTTATCGCCGATGCCCACCACCCCGGTGTGATAGTAGCCTAAAAGTATCCAACACTTACATGTGAGTAAGTACAGGTGTGCTCGTTGGAGATTAGTATCTCACAATGGTATGGCTGGTGTCAGGAGCGTGTCCAGAGGAGTACCAAGTCCGAGCCGTGAAAGCCTCAAGGAGCCAGAGAGGAAGCCGGCTGTTTCTTATAGAGGAGATGGTGACAGTCTGCTCGTGGAACAGCGTGTGACGTCAGCGGGATCAGGGGAAACAATGCATTTCAGAGCATGCACGCTCCTTTCCCAAGTGTTGAGAAAGGAGCGTGCATGCTCCATACGGGCCTCGCGCATGCTCTGAAACACGTTTGTTTCCCCTGATCCCCCTGACGTCACACTCTGTTCCACAATCAGACTGTCACCATCTCCTCAGTAGGAAACAGCCAGCTTCCTCTCTGGCTCCTTGAGGCTTTTACAACCCGGACTTGGTACTCCTCTGGACACGCTCCTGATGCCAGCAATACCATTGTGAGATACTAATCTCCAACAAGCACACCTGTACTTAATCACATGTAAGTGTTGGATACTTTTATTGTACTTTGTATTAAACATTGCACTCAGAGGCGCTTTTCTGTGCTTTTATTCATGTCGATATCCTGAGTTGGCTTCACTCTTGAGAAGAGCTGCCCTTAGTGCTTGCTTGTTATCCGTGGACTTTTTATAATTGTTTTTATAAAATTGGATTTTATATCCACTTCCAGCCCCCTTTTTATTTATTTACCTTCACTGAATCTAATTGATTGTGAGCCATCATGCCGGTTTCCTAAGCGCTAGCATTTGCCGTTTTTGAGAGGAGAACTTCTGGACAATCCGAGAGGAAATGGGAGCGGGTCCCTGTTAAAATTAGGTACATGCTCCCCCCCCAAAAAAATGACATGCCAAATGTGGCATAGG